>NC_072408.2:136180530-136482727 GCF_028858775.2 Pan troglodytes | reverse complement strand
GACACAAAAGTGTCAGTTTACCTCCAATTAATCCATAGAGCCAATGTAACTCCAACAACAACAACAAAAAACTAGTTTTTTTAGGGAACTTGACAAGTTGATTTTTAAATTTATGTGAAGATCAAAGGGCTGTTAATAGATATGACACTAAAGAGAAAAATATATAGATGGGTTATAATTTTTTATAAAATAATAGAAATTAAAATAGTATGATACTGGAATACAATAGATAAATAACAAATGAACAGAAAAAGCCCAAAAACAGACCTATGAAAATGTGAGATTTTGTATAACGAAGCTACTATTGCAGATCAGTGAGAAAAAATATATTTTTCAAAAATGACACTAGAGTACTAATTATCCAAAAGAGAAAAAAGGATGAGATTTCTGCTTCATGCCATTTATAGGCATTGATTTCATATCAATTGGGCATTAAAAGGAAAAAGTAAATCAGTGTGGAAGAAAATACCAAAGGATATCTTTATATCCTCTGAGAGAAAAGGATTTAGACTTTCTTAATCTACCAAAACACTGAGCACTGAAGGAAAATTAATAAATTTGACTACATTTTTAAAATAAGCCCTTTTTAAATCAAAGACGACAAACCATAAGTTTAGGGATGGTATTTGTAATAAATAAACCAACAATTAGAATGCAGTATGTATGAAGAATGGCTGTTGTTCAAATAAATAACCTATAATTCAAAGCAAATAGCCAAATATAAAAATGGGCAAAAAATATGAACAGACATTTTATAAACGAAAACAAAAATAGCCAATAACTATATAAAAATGTACTGCATCCCATTAGTAATCAGGTAAATACAAATTGAAACCATAATGCTTCAATGTTATAATTACCATATTGCCAAAATTAAGCAATCTGATAATAGCAAGATAAGTTGTTGAGGATGTGGAAAAGGGAAACCATAATATTATTGCTGGTAGGAGGAACAAATGGTACAACTCTTCTAGAAAATAATTGGGAATGACCTGGTGATATGACCCCATAGTTCCACTTCTAAGGTGTCTGAGAGAAACTCTTACACTTGTTCACCAAAAGATATACTTAAATATTCATAGAAGCACTGTTTATATCAACAAATACTGAAAATGGCCAAAATGACCATTGAGAAGGTACTGGATAAATAAATTTTGACATATTCCTACAATAGAATTCTTACATGTTTGTGAAAATAATTCAGTTACAGCTAGACACATCAATGAGCAATCTCTGTATTATAATATTTAATTAAAATTTGCAGAAAATACATTTATATAAAGATACAAATGTGCATTAAACTAACAATATAATGTTCATGGATAATGGACCAATATGCTCATTTAGGTAAAACTATAGAAAAAAAAAAAAAAGACAAGAAAATCACTAGAAAATTTAGGACAGGAAGCCAGTAAGGAGGATGAAGGGTGTTACTGGGGAGGGTCACGCAGGGACATCAGAATACTAAACGTGTTCTAGTTCTCACCTGGGTGCTAAGTTCATGGGATGTTTATTGTTGTCCTTTAAACTGTTCATATATGATATGGAATTTCTGTTAATGTTCTAATACGTATATACGTATGTGTGTTCTTGTGTTTGTGTGTGTTTATTTTTATATAATACATGTCAAAATTTTTAAAGTTTGGAAAGAAAAACCAAGTCAGTTGTCACTTACCAGAGAGAGAAATCCATGCTGGCTTTAGACCTCTTCACAGCAACATTCACTGTTGTATCAGTCTGTTCTCATGCCACTGATAAAGATGTACCTGAGACTAGGCAATTTACAAGAGAAAGAGGTTTAATTGGACTCCCAGTTCCACATGGTTGGGGAGGCCTCATGATCACGGCAGAAGGCAAGGAGGAGCAAGTCACGTCTTATGTGGATGGTGGGAGACAAAGAGAGAGCTTGTGGAGGGAAACTCCTCGTTTTAAAACCATCAGATCTCGTGAGACTCATTCACTATTAAGAGAACAGCACAGGAAAGACCCGCCCCAATAATTCATTCACCTCCCACCAGGTTCCTCTCATGACATGGGGGAATTGTGGGAGTTACAATTCAAGATGAGATTTGGGTGGGGTCACAGCCCAACCGTATTAACTGTCATTCAATGCCAGAAGATAATAGGGCGAAATCAGCAAATCACCAAAGTGATCCATAAAGGGACTTCGGTTATGTACATTCACATGATACTATTCACAGAATACTATATAGCTATTCTGATATGTAAATTTTCTAAAACATTAGGTGGAAAAAAGTGAAGTGCAAAAGGCGGGATAGGATAGTTGAATGGATAAGTAGATGGGTGGATGGATGGATGTGTGGATGAGTGAGTAGATGGATGGAAACATGGATGCATAGAAAGATAGATTAGGTAGATAGATGATAAACATAGATAGATGATGATAGATTACATAGAGAGATGATAGATAGTGATACAATTTGGATGTTTGTCCCCTCTAAATCTCCTGTTAAGATGTGACTCACAGTGTTGGAGGTGGGGCCTAGAGGGAGATGTTTCAGTCATGGGGTTAGATCCTTTATGAATGGCTTGGTGCCCTCCCCGCAGTAATAAGTAAGTTCTCACTCCGTTCACACAAGAGCTGATTGTTTAAAAGAGTCTGGTGCCTCCCGCTCTCACCATGTGAAACACTGGCTCCCTTCCCCCTCCTCTGTAAGCAAAAGCTTTGAACCAAGCCGATGCTGGTACCATGTCTGCACAGCCTGCAGAACCGTGAGCCAAATAAACCTATCGTCTTGATAAACTACCCAGTGTCAGGTATTCCTTTATAGCAACGCAAAACAGACTAACACAGACAGATGGATAGATGATAGATTAAATTAGATAGATGATAGATATGATTAGATGAATAGATACATAGATAGATGATAGATTAGATAGATAGAGAAATAGGTAGACAGACAGACTGACAGACAGGTAGATATCAAGTACTACTACTACATCTCAAGTAGCATTCCCCCCTGCCCCCATCATCTTGATGTAGTTTATTTTTTGCTAGAGCTTAACACTGCCTGAAATTCAGCGGTTTGCCTCCTTTGTGCTTTGGCCATTGTGGTCTCCTTCTGAGCTCTGTGTGAGCAGGGACCTTGTCTTCCTTGCGTATTCTCGAGGCCACAGTGTGTAGTGCTGGGCACATAGCACACACTAAGTGTCTGTTGACCGGAAGATTTGATTAATTTAAAGCCAAAGGCCATGACAAATTTGAAGGCACCGGAAGATTCTCTGTGTGTTAAGAGAGCCCAGGTTTGCTGATGTGAAAATGTCACTGTTTTTCACTCATGGTCATGGATCTCAGACTCTATGGTTAAGTTTTTCCCTGCAAGTCCATCCCAGCACAGGGCTTCTCAACCTCGGCACCACTGACATCTGGGACTGGATAATTCCTGGTTGTGTCTGTGTGTGGGTGTGTTTGGAGCACTGTAGGATATTAGGCAGCGTTGCTGGAATCCACCCACTACTTTCTCCCCCTTGAGTCCTGACAACCAAAAATGTCTCCAGACATTACCAACTGTCCCCTGGGGCCACATCATCCTCATTGGAAATCATTGCCCTAAGGAAACTTTTCCTTCTTATCATGGAATGAAATACTTGAATTCCAGATTCCTTTTGTAACATACACCACGATAATTTTATTTTTAGGTTTTTAATTTTAAGTTCTGGGATACATGTGCAGAATGTGCCGGTTTGTTACATAGGTATACATGTGCCTTGGTGGTTTGCTGCACCCATCAACCCATCATCTAGGTTTTAAACCCTGCCTGCATTAGATATTTGTCCTAATGCTCTCCCTCCCCTTGCCCCCCACCCTCTGTCAGGCCCCAGTGTGTGATGTTCCCCAATCTGTCTCCATGTGTTCTCATTGTTCAATTCCCACTTATGAGTGAGAACATGTGGTGTATGGTTTTCTGTTCCTATGTTAGTTTGCTGACAATGATGACTTTCAGCTTCATCCATGCCCCTGCAAAGGACATGAACTCATTTTTTTTATGGCTGCAGTAATGTATACAATAATTTTCAATAAGCTTTGTATCCCTTTTCTTGCTGCTGCTTCTACTTGTGATTTAAATTCTTCCACTATCATCTCACTGTGTTTTCTCTGCATTTCTTATTCCTTACTGGTAGTAAAGCTTATTTGGCTCTAAAGACAATCATATTATCCATTTTCTAGATGCTGTTGAGAGGAAACAAAAATAGAGTAAACTTTATTCAGGATCCAAAACATACATGCTGAAAACAATCAGAATTTAACAGAAAAATCTCAGCTCTGTTATAATGAACTGCAATACAAATCCTACATGAGAAAGTCCCCCAAACTAATATGGCTAAGGGTTAAAACATAAAACGAGCCAGCCGTGGTGGCTCACGCCTGTAATCCCAGCCCTTTGGGAGGCCAAGGTGGGTGGATCATGAGGTCAGGAGTTCGAGACCAGTCTGGCCAACATAGTGAAACCCCATCTGTACTAAAAATAGAAAAAATTAGCCAGGTGTGGTGGTGTGTGCCTGTAATCCCAGCTACTTGGGAGGCTGAGGCAGGAGAATTGCATGAACCTGGGAAGCGGAGGTTGCAGTCAGCCGAGATAGTGCCATTGCACTCCAGCCCAGGCCACAGTGCGAGACTCTGTCTCAAAAACAAACAAACAGAAAACATAAAACATATGTAGAGTTCAGACTTGATATATTCTTTAAACCAAAAATTATACAAATAAGAGAATAATTTTGCTGTGATGGACATAATTTGTTGGGAAAAGATGTCTGAAAATAGGGTTACTTTGGTGAGGATAAATATACATTCTCAGAAGAAAATCAAATTTCTGACATTCTCTACCTAAGTGAAATCTAAGTGCACGAAGAGCCACATTTTAAGGTGAGTTTACCCATTTTATTTGCCAGAAGGGACATCTGTGCAGACTGCTTCGATTCAGATCTATGCAGGCTGAGTGTGCTGCTCAGAAAATGAGTCCCTTCCAGAGCCTATTTCAAATCTTTGATGCCTCCGGAATTAGCACCTGATGCCCCTTTGCATGGGTTTGAGGAAGATTCATTTTAATTCTGCTTTTCAAACTCTTGACTGTATTACAGCAAAGAAAACTCAGGGGGGCTTGCATTTCAGACAAGTAGAGCTGGAGAATTGCTGGGAGGCACTGATTTCAGTCTTCATGTGTCATCTGCAAACTGTCAGCGGGGGTTTTCTCTGTGTGCTGAGCTGACGGGGTGACCGTACTCGTGCCTAGAATTAGGTCTTTTTTCCTTGTAGACTCGTGTCACCTTGGAAAAGGGGCAAAACCCACTTTTCACAGAAGGTTTCCATCATTTTAGTTAACATCCGTTTTATAGAATTAAATGGCCTATTTCTGTTCTACAGAGCCTTTGAATCACATTCTTAAGGGACTCTCAGATTGGTAAGGAGCAAAGGTTGGATATTGGTTTTTCAAGGAGAAGTAGGACATTGCAGATTGCTCCATTAGACACTGGAAGTGTCAGAGCCTGCAGGGGCAGACCCAGAAATCGTCAATATGGTTCTTTGACTGTCTCCTCCCTGTCTCTTGCAAGAATGTAAGTGTAATTCCAACACCATTTTGCCCGGACTGCTCTGAATTTTATTCGGACACGAGAAGACTAGGAGAATGGGGGCTAGTTTTTTCTCAGTCCTGGATGTTTGATTTTTTTCAGATTTCTTTCAAGCAGAAATTTCAGACTGGTACATGGCTGATGTACAACAGTTATTTTTCTCAAAATGTAAAAAGTTTTTATGGTTGAAATTTCCATACATGTATGAAAGTAGAATGGAAAAACGGATCTGTACATTACCCAGATCCAGTCATTGTCATTGTCTGCCAGTTTTGTTTCATTATTCCTCTTCCAAATACTTTTTAAAAAGTCAACTTTAGAGGCAACATTCTGAATGAAAGAAGCCAGTCATAAAAGACCACATGTTGTATGATTCCATTTATGAGACTTTCTGGAAGAGTTAATATATAGTAATGGAGAAGCGATTCATGGTTGCTAGGGCGTAGCAGAGGAGGAATGGATCTCCTAAAAGGGAAAGCATGAGAGAGTTTTGGGGGTAATGAAACTGTTTTCTATCCTGAGTGTGGTAGTGGCTACAGGAATCTAAACAAAACTTAAAACTCATAGAACTGGCCGGACGCGATGCCTCACGCCTGTAATCCCAGCACTTTGGGAGGCTGTGGCGGGCAGATCACCTGAGGTCAGGAGTTCAAGACCAGCCCGGTTAACATGGTGAAACCCCATCTCTACTAAAAATACAAAAATTAGCTGGGCCTGGTGGTGCACGCATGTAGTCCCAGCTACTGGGGAGGCTGAGGCAGGAGAATCGCTTGAACCCGGGAAGCAGAGGTTGCAGTGAGCCGAGATAGTGCCATTGCACTCCAGCCTGGACAATAGAGACTCTGTCTCAAAACAACAACCACCACCTACAAAAACTCATGGAACGGTATACCAAAATATTTATATATACATATATGCACATATGTAGATTGTATGAGCCTATAAAATTGTCAAAGCTCACATACTCTTAAATCGTGTAATCTCATTTTTTATTACCTGACACTGACCTACCTTGCACCAGCGCATCCTCACCCAGCTGTTCTCTTTCGTCCTCAAACGTACAGGCTCTGGGGAACTTTGCTTACCTACATCGTATTCTTCCCCTTTGTTTGGGTCAAGGTACGGAACACTAACTGTTGTCCCACACCAACCCGGAAATCTCAGATGCTTAACAGGATAAATGTACACTTGTTGGGCACAGGAAGTCCAGTGTTCATTGGGGAGCCTTCCGTGGGAAAGGTGATGAGCTGGGCTCCCTTTGGGCCTCTGCCATCCTTCACATCCAGCTGGTAGATAGGAAATGAGAGTGCGCAGGGTTACGTAGGACGTTTTTACAATCCTGGAAGTGGGCATTGCTTTTGCCCAAATGCCCTTGGCTGGAACTCGGTCACGTGGCTACATGTACCTGACAGGCCATGAAAACGGGAGGCCTGGCTGTGGGCTTAGAGAGGAGAAGCTGGCTTGGTGCTTACCAACCTCTCTTTCACATCCTTCAGGACTATGTTCTTGGATTTCCAAGGTCGATGAAATGAATCTGTCTTCACCCTTGACCACTGTCCACCTTATTTGCATTTTTGCACGATCAGGTCATTACCACGAGGCAGAATTCTTTTGCTGGAGCAGCCTGGGGTCCGCAGCGGCCAGGCTCAGCCCAAGACTTAACATTTCTTTTCATTTTACCCTTAGTCCTAGGCGGTCTGATTCCCACTGTGCTGCTGTGTACCTCAGGCTTGCGATTTGTAAGAATCCAAGCCATTCCACCACTCTGCCCTTTGCTGCCTTGCGTTTTCCTTTCTCCTTCTTTCAAGGTCTGATCAAGGACAATATCTCCTAAATTTACAAAGTAGCTTCCACTTCTTTAAATAGCTTGCCCTTCTCTTGGGCCATAGGCTGGGCTTCCTGTCCGTGCTCCCACTCAGCCTGTGTCTTTCTGCCCTGGGGTTTCCTCTCCCCTACCCCAACCTCTCATCATGCACCCTTCCCCAGCCCTGCCCCAAGTTTCAAAAACGCTTCAGCCCTCCTCATCTTATCTTTTCCATATAGCTGCCCTCACCACGTTGGCTAGTTGTATTTTCTCATATTCTTACATTTCCTGTGGCACCTAACCAATATTTAACCTTTGTTAATTGACTTAAGCAGCTGGTGTTTTGAGTTCTGAGAGTGCTAATAAAACCTTCCCTGGTTGGGGTGCTGGCCATATTTACTTATTCTTAAATGTATCTACCTTCACTTATCAGGGCATATATTTTTCATGGAAACTCATTTTCAATTTAATATTGGAAACCTATTGCAACTACCGTTTTACAACTGATGGAAGCACAAGTATTTCACAAAGTAGGATATGCCAAAGACCTTTTAAGTTGCTTCTCTTCCCCCAAGAATATTACAAGTTCCTGAAGATGAAAAGTGTTTTACAAGTTACTTCTATCCTCTGGCCATAAATTTTTTACTTTTCCATTTTCCTTGCAAGGAATATTATTAAACATTATTTTTTATATATTATCTCAATATTCATCTTTTCTTTGCTTTTTTCCTGTCTTGCCAAAGGAAGTTTTTAGTGACTCCTCACTCAAAACAGAAGAAAACATCAAAAATATTTCCAAGATTTTTTAACAAAAGCTTGCAAATTCAAATTTTTTCTTTTCCTTTTGGAAATGGGAAAGAAATATTGTGCGAACTTCTGCTGAATGTAAATATGTATATCCTCCCTGCTTTCTCTGAGCTCTTGGTTGCCTCCGGCTCATAGCTCAGTTTAGATTTTTGGTGGTACTTTGAGGAGGACTTTTGAGCCATTGTTTCAGAAGTGTGCCTAAAATAGAAATGTTTTATTTCTTTATAGAGTTGGTTTTGTAACCACCCAAGGGATCCACCTTGCCTACTGCCTAGACAGAGCCGATTCATCAAGACAGGGGAATTGAAATAGAGGAAGAGTAATTCACACAGAGCCTGCTGTGGGAGACCAGAGTTGTATTATTACTCAGATCAGTCACCCCAAGCATTCGGGGAGTAGAGTTTTTAAGGATAACTTGGTGGGTGGGGGGAAGCCAGTGAGCCAGGAGTGCTGATTGGTCAGGGATGAAATCATAGGGAGTCGAAGCTGTCTTCTTGCACTGAGTCAGTTCCTGGGTAGGGGCCACAAGATCATATGGGCCAGTTTATCCATCTGGGTGGTGCCAGCTGACTCATCAAGTGCAGGGTCTGCAAAATGTCTCAAGCCCTGATCTTAGGGGCAGCTTAGGGAGGGTCAGAATCTTGTAGCCTCCAGCTGCATAACTCCTAAACCATAATTTCTAATCTTGTGACTAATGTTAGTCCTATAAAGGAAATTTAGTCCTCAGGCAAGAAGGAGGTCTGCTTTGGGAAAGGACTGTTACCATCTTTGTTTAAACTATGAATTAAGTTTCTCCCAAAGTTAGTTCAGCCTAAGCCCAGGAATGAAGAAGGACAGCTTGGAGGTTAGAAGCAAGGTGGAGTCGGTTAAGTTAGATCTCTTTCACTGCCTCAGTCATGATTTTGCAAAGGTGGTTTCAATCCCTCCCTTTGGGTTTTATAACACCTTAATCTTAAGGTGTAGGCTGTGAAGATGGGAAAAGGCAGCCGATCGCTCTGGCTTCTTCCAGTCGACAGGGGACATAGTGGGAATGGGAGTGAACTCCAAGGTGAGAAGAATGAAACCACTTTGCAACTGTCTGAGCGACTCATGCAGGCCTGGCTGGGTGTTCAAGACTTGCATGGCAAAAACATTAGTACCCTCATCTGTAGTTTTACTCCAGTGTTTAAGTGACCACGGTTGTAAATAATGTAGTAAATAATGAGTAAATAATTAGGGAAATAATGAGTCCTAGGATGAGGAGTACAGATCCCAATTTTGTTTGTTTATTTATTTATTTATTTATTTTTATTTCTTGAGACGGAGTCTTGCTCCGTTGCCCAGGCTGGAGTGCAGTGGCATAATCTTGGCTCACCACAACTTTTGCCTCCTGGGTTCAAGTGATTCTCCTGCCTCATCCTCCCGAGTAGCTGGGACTACAGGCACGAGCCACCATGCCAGGCTAAATTTTGTATTTTTAGTAGAGATGGGGTTTCACTATGTTGGCCAGCCTGGTCTCGAACTCCTGATCTCAGGTGATCTGCCCACCTCGGCCTCTCAGAGTGCTGGGATTACAGGTGTGAGCCACTGCACCTGGCCACAACTCCCAATTTTAAAAGCAAAGATTTGAAAGCATTAGTTTGGGGACTTCTAACCCACAAAGAATTTAGGATTTAGTCTGAACTTCAGGAAAAAACCTCAAGAACAGCTAACAACGGTGTACTAAAGTCTTTCTTTTGAAGCATAATTTTTCTCTCTCCAGTCCCCATTTTTATTAAAAGCAAATCATGATAAAACTTATATTTGTTTACAAAATAAACTTTAGCTTTACTGTACTTGGCCTGATTATTTACATAAAATGTAGCAAGAATACTTATTTTTCACTTAGGCTTTTTAAATTGGCTTTGATAGAACTCTGTTCCGTGAAGAATCTCAGATAAGAGTTTTTAAAAGCCGAGCCCAGCCATGGGTTTGTACCCTCAAATACCTATGAGTTGGGCAAATTCTTCTCTTCTTGAGGACGTAAGATAATGTGGGGTTTCTGAGCCTGTTAGAAAGTGACATTCTTTACTTATCACAGGTCAGGAACCTTGTACAGGGACTCTGTGTGGACAAGGTATGAGGCCAGATTCCCCAGTGAGCTTTAATTGGCTCTATAAGTCAACTTTGATTCTTGAAGGGGAGCATACCACTCCAGTCAAAGCCTTGGTAAAATAACCACTTTCTCCAATTGTGCCCTGTTACAAAAGAAAACAGATTCTTATTGCATGTATGCAATTAACTATACTGCCATAAATTGAGAATATTCACAAATAGTTTCCAAATTCTGGAGAAATCAGGTAGAGAGGAACAAATATGCTTCAAATTTTGTTCACAGGAGTATATTTTACTCACTTGTTAAAAGTTGCAAATAGCTCTAAAGAAATAAGTTCTCTTGACTCTGAAAACAAAAGGTTTAGCAATGTTTAACACGTTAGCTCTCCATGAGAGTCCTAGAAGTTTGTTTTTTTACTCTATTCCAATAGCACAATTTTTAAAGTTGTCTGAGACCTGCAGTCAGGGTCATATATCTGATTATAAACTGTCTTTTGAAAAGGACCAAAGCAAGACAAAATGTCTGGGGATGACAACAGTCTATAGCCACTATTTAAGCTACAATTGACTAGGAATTTTGGTTATTTCTGTGGCATACAACAATTTTACAGAACAATTATAATTAGTGTGTGTCCTAAGATTATGGGAAACTTCTATAATGTTGATATAATTTAGTGTAATAAGGTACACTAATAATGTACACTAAATTATATCAACATTATAGAAGTTTCCCATAATCTTAGGACACATGCTAATAACATATTTATACAAATACAGTCCAAAGTAAACCAAATGCCATTCGCTTTTCTATTTGAAAGTTTTTCCTCTATTCTAATGTCACAATCTCTAGTATTATTAGAATCCTGCATTTAAAGAGCACCTGATAAATTTTATAGCTGATTATAAAACTGTCTTTTAAAGAGGACCGAAAGGAGACAATAATGGTCTGTGGATAACAAAAACATTTTAGGGTAGCCAGTTTAAGACACGATGGACAAGGAAATTCGTTACCTCTGTGGTACACAGTCTGTTAACATAATAATTATAATTATTACCGATAACATAGACTAAGTCATATTAGAATTATAGGAGTTTTACATAATTTTGGACCATATACCGACAACACATTTGCACAAATATAGCCCAATGAAAGCTAAGCACCATTTCATATTTGACAATGCTTCCTGTATGATTTTTGTACAAAATAAATGTTATTTTTGGACTTTAGGTTAGAAAAATAATTTTTTAGGAGTTTAGGTTAGAAAAAAATATTTTGCTAACCTAAAATATTAGGTTAGAAAGAGACATAATTTATAATTTGATTTTGGAAAGTCTGTCAAATATTAAAGGTTTGAAACACTAGAGATCACAAAATACAATCCCTGGTCATCGTAAGTCATTCATTTGGCCAAAATGATAACTCCAAAATCTTAAAAGAAAAACCTTTACTTTGATAGGAGACTTAGCTTTCCAAACGAGACCCAAGAAAGATAGCATGAGGCCAACTGGATTTGTCTTTTCTCTCTCTTCCCTTTTGTTTCCCCTGCCATTTAACCAAAGGAGAAAACAAAACCCTTTCATTATCTTTTAACATTATATAAAAATTGTCTTCAAAAGAGAAAACCAAATTTCATGTTTTCATTAGTGCATCTTTGATGTTAAAGCTAGTTTTTAAAATAAAATTTTATATCTCTGTCTGGTTTTAATTAGTTTGACCATAAGGTAAGATTTTCATAAACTTTTTAGAACCCTTTACAATTTTCCATCAAACAGCAGATCAGTTTTCTAAGAAAACCCTGTTATTCCGACAGGGGCCCGGATTCCGGCTCCACATCAGTATGATTTTAATGTTTTAACCTATGGAAAAAACCTAAATAATTTCTTTTAAATCTTAGCCACCTTGTTTATACCCACAGAATTTTTTTAATAAGATTAACCCTTTACAAACCCTTTTTGCTTTGTTTAAACCTTCAGTTTTGTCCCGTTACTCTAAGTTAAGAAAATCTTTAAAACCCTCTGAACTAGATAAAATTACATTCCCTTTAACAAAACCATATTATCATGCCTTCTTATTATCTTTTACCAAAAACACATTCCCTACACACCTTGTATGTAAAACTGTTTCTCCAGTAACTCAATTTCATGTTACAGTGTTAACTCTTTTTTTTTTTTTTTTTTTTTTAATTGATCATTCTTGGGTGTTTCTCGCAGAGGGGGATTTGGCAGGGTCATAGGACAATAGTGGAGGGAAGGTCAGCAGATAAACAAGTGAACAAAGGTCTCTGGTTTTCCTAGGCAGAGGACCCTGCGGCCTTCCGCAGTGTTTGTGTCCCTGGGTACTTGAGATTAGGGAGTGGTGATGACTCTTAAGGAGCATGCTGCCTTCAAGCATCTGTTTAACAAAGCACATCTTGCACCACCCTTAATCCATTTAACCCTGAGTGGACACAGCACATGTTTCAGAGAGCACAGGGTTGGGGGTAAGGTCATAGATCAACAGGATCCCAAGGCAGAAGAATTTTTCTTAGTACAGAACAAAATGAAAAGTCTCCCATGTCTACTTCTTTCTACACAGACACAGCAACCATCCGATTTCTCAATCTTTTCCCCACCTTTCCCCCTTTTCTATTCCACAAAACTGCCATTGTCATCATGGCCCGTTCTCAATGAGCTGTTGGGTACACCTCCCAGACGGGGTGGTGGCCGGGCAGAGGGGCTCCTCACTTCCCAGTAGGGGCGGCCGGGCAGAGGCACCCCCAACCTCCCGGACAGGGTGGCTGGCCAGGTGGGGGGCTGACCCCCCACCTCCTTCCCGGACGGGGCGGCTGGCCGGGCGGGGGGCTGACCCCCCGACCTCCCTCCCGGACGGGGCGGCTGGCCGGGCGGAGATGCTCCTCACTTCCCAGATGGGGCGGCTGCCGGGAGGAGGGGCTCCTCACTTCTCAGACGGGGCGGCCGGGCAGAGGCGCTCCCCACATCTCAGATGATGGGCGGCCAGGCAGAGACGCTCCTCACCTCCCAGACGGGGCGGCGGGGCAGAGGCGCTCCCCACATCTCAGATGATGGGCGGCCGGGCAGAGACGCTCCTCACTTCCTAGATGGGATGGCGGCCGGGAAGAGGTGCTCCTCACTTCCCAGACTGGGCAGCCAAGCAGAGGGGCTCCTCACATCCCAGACAATGGGCGGCCAGGCAGAGACGCTCCTCACTTCCCAGACGGGGTGGCGGCCGGGCAGAAGCTGCAATCTTGGTACTTTGGGAGGCCAAGGCAGGCGGCTGGGAGGTGGAGGTTGTAGCGAGACGAGATCACGCCACTGCACTCCAGCCTGGGCAACATTGAGCACTGAGTGAGCGAGACTCCGTTTGCAATCCCGGCATCTCAGGAGGCCGAGGCTGGCAGATCACTTGCGGTTGGGAGCTGGAGACCAGCCCAGCCAACACAGCGAGACCCCGTCTCCACCAAAAAAAATACGAAAACCAGTCAGGCGTGGTGGCGCGCGCCTGCAATCGCAGGCACTCGGCAGGCTGAGGCAGGAGAATCAGGCAGGGAGGTTGCAGTGAGCCGAGATGGCAGCAGTACAGTCCAGCTTTGGCTTGGCATCAGAGGGAGACCGTGGAGAGAGGGAAAGGGAGGGGGAGGGGGAGGGAGAGGGAGAGCTACGCAACTTTTATTTTTAGTGAAAAACCTGATAAGTAAGCAGTTTTAATTATGTACTGGGGTGGAGCCTAGGACATCAGATAGAAATGAAGACAAGGTCTGACTGTTTTCAGCATAGCTAGGGGCGTGGCTATCCACAGGTCCCCAGGCCTCATCTATAATCTAATGCTCCAAAGTAGGTAAATTGACAATTTTCAAAAGTCAAGGAAATAGTTTGACCTTAAAGCGTTTAGCAGATTTGATATCTGACCTTAATTTAGACCGAATGTCTACATTTTCAGACATTTTATTTTACCAATAATCTTTAAAACTATCTTTATTTCTAAAAGATTACTAAAGTTATGTGAACAGAGGCATTAAAGTTTCTATTTTTCTGACAAAATACTTGATTTAAGCACTTATTTTTCTAAGCCAATTAATCAGAGCTCTTTTATATGTAAACATCACAGACATGCACAAAACACACATAAATGCAGAGAAACGGAACATTCAGCAATTGCAAGATTTTTCATTTGCCAGTTTCTTAATCTGATTACTGGCTCAGGGTGGAGCCCTGGAGGAACAGGGCCTGGAAAGCATGCATTTCTGGGGTCTAATCGCAGCTGAAGGCAAAGACAGATCCCCAAAATTAAGGGTGCCATTTTATACCAGATCCTGGATCCCCAAGAGGAGGGAAATACTTTGGGAGAAGACAGCACAGTGCTTTTACCGACTGCATTTATTTCATTACAAGGCAACCCAAAGCCCATCGGCCCATTTAGGTGGTTTCAGTTTAAGAAAATTAAAATACAATTTATTTCACATAAGAAGAGAAAAAATATTAAAGGTCCCTCAAGGCTTCCCAATTGTAAACTAGGTAATTCTCAATTACAGAAAAAAAGTTATAAAATGTCAGTTATTCAGATTTATTTTCAAAATAGCTAAAACAGATCATGATGTGTTCTTCACTATTAGACAATAAAGACATCAAAATATATTTAAGCATCTACTATGTGCCTAGCACTGTATATAAAATACATGTTTTGTATAGTATAAAAGTTAATATAAAGTACCTACGAGATAGGTAGAAAAAGGTGACATAGCAAGTCTCTACCCATAAAGATGTCTTTTAGCCTTGTTGCAAAGTCTAGAAACCCTTATGAAATCATTTGCAGATGACTCAGCAAATAATGAAGTCTTCAGTGACTCCATGTATGAAAGAGGTCAGTATTTTAAGTAGACTGTTCAAATGCAGCATGTTTTCCTTTTTGACTGAAAAAAAAAAAGCCTAGAAGCCCTCTGCTTCCTAGTTTTAATTTTCCGCAAAGATGGCCTTTTGTCTGGTTTCGTCTTTGCCCACGCGCTCATTTCCTGCTCTTCTCCCATATTTATTAAGGAGCTATTGAACCCTGCTTGCATCGCTCTGAAAATTGCAAATTCCATTGAAGACATGAGCAGCTTCCAATGCTGGTGCATCTAAACCTCTTTCTGGTTCTTTGTTTTCTAATTAGCTGAGGTTTGGGCCAGCTTTCCTTCGAGAATCACTGCTGTTGTATGAGTTGCAGGAAATTGCCACCCCCAAGATGCCCCCCCCACCTGCTCCCCATCAACCAAGCTGGGGACCTCACTGGTAAGTTTGAGGTAGGGTCTGGGGTAGGATCTGGGGCCTAAACCATGCCCATTTTTACACACAGAGGATGACAGAATTTTGCGACTGGTGAACACTAACTGTGTGTTAGTAGTTAATAATGTGGTAGTAGTTAAGTGTGTAGGCTCTGGAGACAGGATGCCTGGGTCCTCTCTACACCTGATCCTCAACCACAAAATAGGGATAATAGCATTTACATTCGTGTGGTGAATGCATACAGCTCACTTAGAACAGTGTCCTGCACATACAACTGTTCAGTAAGGGTCAGTTGTCATTGCTGTCATTGTTTTTGTGTCCAGGGGTTGAGTGATTTTGTGTCTGCAGTTTTATTCCACAGTATTTCAGAACCAACCAAAATTAAGGATTTCTACCTTCTCTGAACAAGCTTACTCTTTGACATTTTAAAAATATTCTTCTAGGCTGGCCGCAGTGGCTCACACCTGTAATCCCAGCACTTTGGGAGGCTGAGACAGGCGGATCACAAGTTCAGGCGATCGAGACCATCCTGGCTAACGCGGTGAAACCCCGTCTCTACTAAAAATACAAAAAAATTAGCTGGGCGTGGTGGCGGGTGCCTGTAGTCCCAGCTACTTGGGAGGCTGAGGCAGGAGAATGATGTGAACCCAGGAGGCAGAGCTTGCAGTGAGCCGAGATTGTGCCACTGCACTCCAGCCTGGGCGACAAAGCAAGACTCTGTCTCAAAAAAAAAAAAAAAAAAAAAAAAAAATTCTTGTAATTGTAGAATGTCAAGATAGAAAAAGCATTTCAAAAGGGTTTAAATTTCCCTCCATTAGCACATTCTTTTTCTACCAAATCTGGTTCTAAGCTAAAGCTGGTTCCCATTCATACAGCCCTTAAAGGTGGGATTCTTCACTTGCCCAAAAGGTCCAGAGGCCAGTGGCCTGAGCGGTAGGCTTGGGCTGCCCTTCCAAGGAGGGCTGTGCTCCACAATCACAACTTGATTTTTTGAAGATTGCTCTAGTGAGTCGTTGATACATCTAATTACAGTCTCCTTACCTCCATTTAAACTCAGTTAGCAAACTTCTCTCTATTTTTTTAAAAATAGAAATGAAATAGTCGAGCAATGATGATTTCCTTCACCAAAAATGCCATGCAGGAGATGTGTAAACGTTACAGTTCTCCTCCCTTTTGAATGTATAGGCCACTTTTTTAAAGAGCCCCCAAACAGTGATTTTTTTTTCCCTAATTTGAGAATAATGGCTAAAATCTCTAAATTCCATGCAACTTCTTTCTTTGCAAAGAGAAAGGTAAAATGTGCCACATGATTACATGGAGAAGGTTTTTCTCCAAGGATCTCTCATAATGCAAAGCAGCGTATTTTGTGGAGGGTGGATAGAAGGATTGCTTGATATCAGAAGTCTTTCTTCTCTTCTTGTTTCTTTACTTGGGTCGCCACAGATGGAGGCATACTGCTTTGCCATCAATTATTCAGAAGTAATTCCTGGTCACCCTGCCAGAAACTGCTTCCAACAGTTCCCAACATCCATTTCCCTCTTTTTCCTTGCTTTTACAGTTCTGTTTTAGCCTACACACCAGGGAACAGTGTGTCCAGTTAAAATCTCCACTTCCTAGAGGACTTTGTGGCTAGGGTTGACTGCATGGTTCAATATGTCCTGGTGAAGTCTTAGTGGAAGTCTTTGGAAGGGGTTTTGTGGACCCCAATGTTACCAGGATAAAAATGGGCAGACATGGCCAGCCATGGTGGCTCATGCCTGTAATCCCAGTACTTTGGAAGGCTGAGGTGGGTGGATCACCTGAGGTCGGGAGTTCAAGACCAGCCTGACCAACATGGTGAAACCCCATCTCTACTAAAAATACAAAATTAGCTGGGCGTGGTGGCACATGCCTGTAATCCCAGCTACTCGGCAGGCCAAGGCAGGAGAATCGCTTGAACCCAGGAGGTGGAGGCTGCGGAGAGCCAAGATCGTGCCATTGCACTCTAGCCTGGGTAATGAGTGAAACTCCATCTCAAAAGGAAAAAAAAAAAAAAAGGGCAGACGTTGCTGGGCTATGCCTTTTGCCTTTCACCTTTCGCCTTTCACCTTTCTTCTGCCTGGAACAGCGTCCTATTGACTAGGTATAAAGACTATAACCTTCAGACCAGGCGACTAAAAGTCAGAATCTAAATAGTGTAGCAGGGAGCTGGAAGGGGCCTGGGTCTTTGAAGACTTCCTTAATTCACCTCAGTAGGTCTAACTAGAGCATCTGCTTCTGAATTTCTTTTAAATGAGAAAAATAATCATTATTTTTGTTAAACCACTGTGTTGAAGTCCATTACTTGCAGCCTAATGCAATCCTGTTAATAGCTCATATTTCTTTCTCTCTCTCTCTCTTTTTTTTTTTTTTTTTTTTTTGAGATGGAATCTTGCTCTGTCGCCAGGCTGGAGTGCAGGGGCACAATCTTAGCTCACTGCAACCTCCGTCTCCCAGGTTCAAGCGATTCTCCTGCATCAGCCTCCTGATTAGCTGGGACTACAGGCATGTGCCACCATGCCCAGCTAATTTTTGTATTATCAGTAGAGATGGGGTTTCACCGTGTTGGCCAGGATGGTCTTGATCTCTTGACCTCGTGATCCGCCTGCCTTGGCCTCCCAAAGTGCTGGGATAATGGGCGTGAGCCATCGGGCCTGGCCAATAACTCGTATTTCTACCTGCATTATTAGGACAGATGATTTGAGTCTTGGCCAAAAAAAGCCAGGATTATGGATTTTATCCACATAGGTCATTAGCCGTGGTGAGTAAGAAGGCTGGCATGCTTGAACCTCGCCACTCCTTCTCCTTGTAAATAACTTGGTGATTGGAGGTGGAACAGGTAATAGAAGGTTCCTGGCATGGATAAGTCAGCAAAGTTCCTTGCCTGTAACAGAAACACCTCCAGACACAAGTTGAATGTGAGTTTGTTCTATCTTCACTATGAAAAAGACCTCTAAATTTAAGCCCAAAGTTAGACATATCTTCATCCTCTTTCTGGGATTTATAGCCTGGGCTGCAAAGAAAAAAGAAAGCTCACACTTGCTTTCACTTGATTCAGATCATGTATGATTTAAGACCCAGAGTATGTGCCCTGCTAGGATAGCTTACTCCACCTGCTCTTATCCAAGCAAAATATTTCCTCACTCTGAGCTTCTATTACACTTCTGAGCTGTACCACAGATCAATTAAATAATCAAGGCTTAATCATTTTTCTGTTTATTAAATATTAATTACATTTACTCTTCCAGCTCATCAAGTCTATGAAGATATGACCAGCCATATTTTATACAACTTGAATATCCTATACAACACACCTAGACAGTACTGACTTGCAGACACAATAAAACCTTGTTGTCTGACCAATCAAATGAGGGCAGATTTGTAAAACAGAGATAAAATGTCAAAGACATCTTTATGAAATTACTATTGTTGGATTTTTCTTGTTCCTTGCCATTGATGACAGTGCGCTTGTATTTTTGTAGGTAGAGATATATATTACCACCTATGAAAGAGCTACTTTTGAGGGAATGTTTTAAGGACAAGTGTAGCTGCGCTGTAACCTAGTATCTGAGATAAGTATCAGATTCATCAAGTCACCCTTCCATTGTTTAGATGTGGACAGTAGTTAGGTCTTTACGGAAGTTTAATAACATGGAGGTCCACTTTCCTTTCTGATGGGGCTGCAGGGACTAATAGGTTAGTAGTTCACTAAGGCACTGTGTTTTCAGAGCACCAAATAACTTTTCTGCCTTTGCCTTTTCCATTTCTGAAATGCGTTTTGCGATCTGTGAAAATTAGGTTTTCAGGAAGTTTCTTTTGTTGTTAACTCCAGAAGCTGCTGAGGAACAGGAGTCAACCACTACCATTTGCATCCTCACTTCCATGAAAATGTAACAGCCCTGAGATCGCCACTCCAGTATGCCTGCGTCCATGGCTTTAAAAACACTCAGCTCCAAGATAAAGAAACTGTACGCAAATGGCCACTGTTGGGAGGTCCCGTTAGCCCAGGAAACTGTATGCAAATGGCCACTGTTGGGAGGTCCCGTTAGCCCAGCACAGCTGCAGACCGAATCTCCTAGAAGTGACGTTTTCCCTCCTTTTAGATGCTTCCCCTGTTTACCAGGGGAGTGGCTTATGTTTCAGCAGTGTTATTTGTAAGTGATTCAGTAAGACTGGAGAAATACATTAGGTTTTGGAAAAATAAATTATGTAGGATGGATGTTACTGGGAGTGCATTTGAGTCACCCAGGTGCCTTCTGCCTCACTCCTGTTGGAGACACTAGTGAGGCTCTGACCACTGTGTGTCTATTTGAGAACATGAGGATGTGAATTTGAGAACATAGGATAGAAACTATCTGTCATGGAGAGTTATTTGCCAAATCCCATAGGTGTGCCTCTTCCCAATACCAGGCACACACCTAGCCCCACAAGACAGGACTATTGTCATTAGTACATTTTGGTACAAGGTGTGCAGACTAGCTCCTGTACCTCCGCACATGAGTGACTCCTCATGCTTTGCTGACACCCCGTTTTTTACATGCAGGCTTCATGGCGACTGAGCCTGCCATCCTGGACACATTAAAGTGAACCAGAGTTTGGGGTCAGCACAGAAACCAACAAAAGACAGACTGCGCATAAAGGGGACACATCTGTGAGTTATGTCACAGACAACATTGGACGTGACAGTCCACGCAGCAGGGTTCTCCATGTCAGGTGGCCACAGCCGATTCAATCAGACCTCCGTCTTGAGTATTATGAGCTTGAGAGGCCAGCAGAGGAGGCAGGAGAAAGGAAGAGGCTGTGTTAGGGGTGATGGTAAGAACGCTGCATCATGACGTCTTTCCCTGGTGCTGTCCTTGCATCCCAGACACAGTGAACCACTGTGTGCTTCTCTAGGAGGTCTCAGAGCATTTGGTTACAAAATGAATTGCCTTCCCCATTTGTTTATTGCTTTCCCATGTACCCATATGATCATATCACTAACAGTAATTTGAGCCTCTCTCTCTCTCTCTCTTTTACAATACATAAGTCATCCATCTCCTGGCCTTAATCTCCTTTTCCGGTTACTCCGCAGGGCTTTCCCATCACCCTCCTGGCAGGCATAACTCTTCCCCTTTCCAGGGAATAGAGATGGTGACTCAAAACCATGACCCAGCAATAATTTCACTGAATAACTCAGTTCGGTGTCTTCCCAGGCCCAAGGGGTTCTTCTTCTGCATCAGTGCCTCCTGGTAATCCCATCCACTTTACCCATAAGTCTCAGGTGCACTTATATAAAATTCCTCGGTCTGGACCTAGGGATAGGAACAATTTTGTTTCTCAGTTGAAAATTGTAACTTCCCTGAAAATTTAGAGAATACCATTAAATAAATCCATTCTCTAAAATAGCTATTTTTTAGAGCTAGATTATATTTCATGAAAAAATGCTTGTGAACAAAATATATCACACTGTATCATTTAGGATAATATTGCAAGAGCCATTAAAATATTCTACAGAAAGGATATTCTTTATTCATATGACTAATTACACAACACTTCACAGAGAAGAGTTACTGGGGTTTTTTTTTACCCATTTATCGTTTATTCATTATTAGAAGAAAATCAAATTGCTTCTCAATTCACAAAATAACAACTTTTCAAACTGACTACTCTCTTATGCTCAATCGAAGCAGAAGATGAGATGTGAGTAAACTCTTATTTGCTTTTGAGAATTTCCAAAAAGTTTCAATATAAGAAAGTGACTGTTTTTTGTTTTCCTGCCAGACATTTGAGGAAGGCTCTTTGTGAGTGGCAGCTTGATCGAACAACCAGCTTTGTCATGCTGGAATTCTTGCTGAAAAACTTGCATTCTGGTTATCTATCACTGTATCAGTAACCACCCCACACTTAGTGATTTAAAACAGCCATTGATTTTTCTTGACAATTTGTTGTGTCAGAAACTCAGGAAGGGTTCAGCTGGGTGGTTCATCTTCACTCCAGGTGGCATCATCTGGGGCAGCTGGTGGAGGATGACCCACTTCCAAGATGACTGCTAAAGTTCAAGATCAGCCTGGACAACATGACGAAACCCCATCTCTACAAACAAACAAACAACAAAAAAAAATTAGCCATGTATTGTTATATGTACGTGTATTCACAGCTATTCAGGAGGCTGAGGCAGGAGGATCCCTTGATCCCGGGAGTTGGAGGTTGCAGTGAGCCAAGATTGTACTACCACACTCCAGCCTGGATGACAGAGTGAGACCCCAGACAGGGGTCTCATTGCTAAAAGGACTGCCAAAGTCACACATCTGGCACCTTGGTGCTCTTTGGCCTCTCTCTCTTCCACATGGCCTCTCATCCTTCATTACCTGTCCATGTGGCTTGACCTTCTCACAGCTTGGTGGGCTCAGAGCAGTCATGATTACATTCTGAATTAATAGTTGAATGCATAAAGTAAAATGCAGGCACCAAGTAACCTGCAGGCTTCCAAAAATGAATATTTTAAGGAATTAGGCTGAAGCTTCAAGGCTTCTTAGGCTGCACTCTCAGAAGTCCCAGCATGTCACTCCCATTATACTCTATTCGTCAAGCAGTTTTCTGAGGCCACCCCAAGTTTCAGGGCAGACGCTACGTGTTGCTGGGAGGATGAAAGAGTAGCAGAGAATTTGAAGCCATCTTTAATCTACCATTTGGTGTTTGCTAATCTAGTCTGTAAATGCTTGTTTGTAGAGGCCGCATTTATAGCACACAAAGATGCAAAACTAAGTAAGAAGGTTACAGGAATAGAATTAAATCATGCATTGTTTTGTAGCAAGTGATACACCCCCTCTTAGGCTAAGGGGATTTGTTGAAGCTTTGTAGGAGAAATGAAAGAAGAAATATCTAAGACATTTCTAGGTTACTTTATCTAAGTTATTTGCAACTGTTTATCTAAATTCCTCAAACTACAGTGGTTTTTCTAACCAGCCAGGGGTTTACTGGATTACTGATGCTGCTTTCTTTTCCTAGAAAGTTTCTTCCCTATTGCCTTCGCATAGTTTTTACTTTCTCCATGAGCAGGTCCCATTTCAAATGTCACCTCCCCAGAAAAGCTTTTTCTGGCTACTCTCTCAAGCACTTGTTACTAGCTGAAATTGCATTATTTATGCATGGTGTTTGATTTCAATGCTCATCTGTCCCAAGCTGCTGGAAGATAAGTTCCACAAGTAGAATTGGTCTGATTTGCTTACTCTGCAACTCAGAACCTAGCCTTGTGCTTAGTGCACAATGGCAACGTCATGATTATGTTCTGAATTAATAGTTGAATGCGTGAAGTAAAATGCAGGTACCAGCCTCCTTTTCGGAAACAAATGCAGTTTAGCTAGAAGCTCAGAAAATTAAACATTCTCAGCGACCTGTGTTAAACATCCAGCGTCTAAGTTTAAGGACACACTTTGGTAAGTTTTCTCTCCCTTGGCCACAGCTGCTTTCCTGCAGACCATGGCTATCCATGACTGGTTGCCAAGTGCTTTTCAAATGAGAGAAAGGCAAATGGCCCATTGTGTTTGCCATTAACTTACCCGTACATTTTTATAAACTGCAAGGCGTTGTTGCCTTGAAGGGGAGGCTGCCCTCTAAAACGATGACCTTCAGCATTTATTTTAACTACAAAAATGTACTTGACTGATGGTTAAGGGGCTGCTTAGAGACTTTGTTTGTTTCCTTCTGGATGGTGGAAATGTGAGATCAGCCCCCTCCTATCCCATTGTTTTCTGACTTAACCAGTTGACGGTGGAAATGTGAGATCAGCCCCATCCTATCCCTTTGTTCCCTGACTTCACCAGTTGATGGTGGAAATGTGAGATCAGCCCCCTCCTATCCCATTGTTTTCTGACTTAGCCAGTTGATGGTGGAAATGTGAGATCAGCCCCCTCCTATCCCATTGTTTTCTGACTTAGCCAGTTGATGGTGGAAATGTGAGATCAGCCCCATCTTATCCCATTGTTCCCTGACTTAGCCAGTTGATGGTGGAAATGTGAGATCAGCCCCATCCTATCCCATTGTTCCCTGACTTACCAGTGCCAGCTACCTCTGTTCAGTCATGAGCCTCTGGGGCTGTACTTGGGGTGGCACAGAGACTGGCACAGTAGAGACATCATTTCCCATACAGATGTTGCACCATGTTACTGGAGGGCTGGTGAACACGTGCATCTCAGGAGAATTCTCTTTGTCATGAAAGCTGAACTAGAAGTTACCAACATGTTTATCCTAAAGGACTTTAACTTCCGTGAGTCTAAGCTGGGGATTACAAACTGGCAACATCAAAGAGATACCCTTTTGGACACATATGATATTTCTAATCATCTGTCTTATATCTTTGAGACAGTAGATATTTACAAATCCACCCTTCAAAAAGAGATAGATTTCTGTCTTCTTGAGAAAATTTCAAAGAAATAGTCTATTGTGGTGGTTAGGAGCACAGGTCTCCATCAGACAGTGAGGGTGTCTGAGTTTGAGTCTGAGCTGGGTAACATCAGATGAGATACTTAACTTGTCTGGACCACATTTTTTTAGTAAAATAATAGTGCCTATGTCTTATAGGTGATTAACTATTAAATGGGTTCATTTGCAAAAGAAAAAAGTGTTTCAAGCACAGTAAGTGCTCAAAAGTTAATTTTGGTAATTATTGTTCAACACCAGGCTTTCATTTCCACATGGCAGTGGTGATCTAGAGCTGAGAAGTAGCCGCCAATTTTAGGTAGGCACATGCTCTGCATCCAGATGATCTTTCCCCCTCTACTGTATTACATCTGTCCAGAGTCATGCTTTACCACACCTAGTATAGGTGTAAAAAACAGACTATGAGGCTAGAGTCCTTGAGTGCAACCAGCGAGCTCTGTGTCCTGAGACAAGGGCTTAAATGCCTTGACTCCTGTAGATATGGAGCTTTCAAACCCTTGAGTTCAGCCGTTATATAATCACCTGTTTCTGCCATAAAGATTTTGGTTCTACATTCTGATTCCACAGGGCCAGGGGGACCTCAAGCCCTCCATTCTTTCTCTCTCCCTCCTCTTTTCCCTCCCTCTCTCCTTCCTTCTCTTCCCTTTCCATCTCTTCCCTTTCCTTCTTTCCTTTTCTCCTTCCTTCATTCTTTTCTTCCTTCTCTCCTTTTTCTCCCTTTCTCACTTCCTATCTTCATCTTTTATTCTTAGCAACTACACCAGATAAATCTTATCATAGGGCATGTTTGGGAAATGTGAGTTGCTGGATAGTAAATGGAATTTATGGCCTTTCTAAGTGAATAATGGTTGGGGTTGCACTCTAATTATAGAATGGGAAATGTATTGCTTAAGATAAAGTGGGTTTGATGTGGGCTTGGTGAAGCAGCTTCAGCTCTAGTAACGTTGACGCCTGGAAGTAGCCTTGAGAGGAACCGAAAGAGAAGTTTTGTCACTTCAGGTTGTATTTCCATGGCCAGTTTTTTGTCTGTAACCCGAGGGGCTCAGAATGCAGGAAGTCACCAACATGTCCCCTTCCTTCTGTGTGTTTGCATTTCTTTCATAATATAGCATTATCCAAAGAGGACTAAATGCAGCTCTGTGCCAGAAATGGCTCTTTTAAGATGATGCTATTTTCCAGTTCAACAGATAGCAGCTCATTTGCAGCCCTCCAGCCAATGACAGAACGAATGAGGGGCTTTGTTGCAGTGGCTGGGAGGATGAGAACTGCACCTTTGTGGTTTTGTGGAGTCACCTCTCGGTGGCCTTAGGTGAAGTGTGAAATCCCAGAGTCCCCTGCACTCCCCCGCAACGCCCCCACGAAGGGTAAGTAGAAAAGGAATTCAGGGACCAGGCCTGGTGGCTCATGCCTGTAATCCCAGCACTTTGAGAGGCCGAGGCAGGCAGATCACCTCAGCTCAGGAGTTCAAGACCAGCCTGACCAAGATGGCAAAACCCTATCTCTACTAAAAATACAAAAATTAGCTGGGCATGGTGGTGCATGTCTGTAATCTCAGCTACTTAGGAGGCTGAGGCATAAGAATTGCTTGAACCAGGGAGGCGGAGGTTATGGTGAGCCAAGATTGCATCACTGCACTCCAGCCTGGGTAACAGAGTGAGACTCATTCTCAAAAGAAAAAAAAAAAAAAAAAGGCTTGACACAGTGGCTCACGCCTATACTCCCAGCACTTTGGGAGGCTGAGGCAGATGGATCACGAGGTCAAGAGATCGGGAGCCTCCTGGCCAACATGGTGAAACCCCATCTCTACTAAAAATAGAAAAATGTAGCCAGGCATGGTGGCAGGCACCTGTAGCCCCATCCACTCTGGAGGCTGAGGCAGGAGAATGACTTGAACCCGGGAGGCAGAGGTTGCAGTGAGCTGAGATCGTGCCACTGCACTCCAGCCTGGGCGACAGAGCAAGACTCCATCTCAAAAAGGAAAAAAAAGAAAAGGAATTCAAGGAAATTAAATGAGAGAACAATGGAAGGACAATGTTTTTGGATGAAAATGTGTTCGTTTGTTTGTGTTTTTAGAAGTTTCTCTCTCTGTTTGAAGGGGCTGCCTTTCCTTTCTGTCAGATATACACAATTTTTCTAGGTGTCAAATGTCCAAAGTCTTTGACTAGCTCTTGAGAGTAAAAAGGAGAAGCCCTAAATTGACCAGAGAACAGCATTTATCCACTGGCCTTGGGAGGTTGTGTACTTTCAGCAAGCCGAGGGTCCAAACGATTGCCACCTCCGGAAACTATACAGTGACCTAGCATCACAAAGCATGGATTTTGTTGGGGGCTTCTCATTCTGATGTCTGTTAAAAAGTGTAAATGTAAACGTAGATATTGATTATGCATTTTTCAGTGGGGTTGAAATAGTCACCAAAGGCATAAAATTGGTTATTGGGGGGAAGAAAATCTTACTCTTTTCATGTACAAAGCATAGATCTATTTATGGTACATAAGAGTTACACGGTACATCTTTAGGCTGAAAATTTTCTCGAGCAGAGTGATTAGGAAAAACACCTGTACCGAAGTTTCTTAGACCAGGAGCATCTTATAGTGGCAAAAAGGAAGTGCTCAGAACACACACACACACACACACACACACACACACACACACACACACACGAGAGAGAGAGAGAGAGAGAGAGAGAGAGAGAGAGAGAAAGAGAGACTGAGACTGATGGGAACATGTCTGAGAGACACAGGAGCCAAGGGAAAGAGCTCCCAGTGGCCAAAGCTCGGCATGTATCCTTGATAGAATGTGAGGAAAATATCACTTCACATCTATGGTCTTCCTCCCAAAGATGAATAACCTCAGTCTATTCATGAGAAACACAACAGACAAATCCTAGTCAAAGGACATTCTACAAAGTAACTGACCAGTAGTCCTCAAAACTATGCAGATCCTCAAAAACAAGGAAGGTCTGAGAAGCAGTCACAACTAAGAGCCTCCTAAAGAGATAGGAAGACTCAATGTAACCTGGTACCTTGGATGAGATTCTGGGACAGAAAAAGAATATTAGAGAAAAATGGAAGAAATGTGAATAATGTATGGACTGTAGTTAATAATCACTTCCCACTATTGGGTCGTTAATTGCAGTAAATGTACTGGCTCACATAAGATCTAAAAGAAGAGGAAACTGTGTGGCGTGTGTGGGAACATTCTGTGCTATCTTAGCCATTTTTCTATAGATCTAAAATGGTTCCAAAATAAAAAAGGTTTATTTTTAAAAGGAGCTCTGTAGGGAGTGATAATGACAACAATAAGGGTTGGGAAACATGGCTATATGTACACAGCCAGTTGCCATTGGTGGCATCGTGGAGATAGGCTGTTCATATTGCTGGGCAACTCATTCCGATGCTGAAGTCGCTGCTGGTTTCTCTGATACGAATTATCTTATCCAGATTTCCTGCTCTCTATTTTCTCCTCTTATCAGTTAGCCTCAAAGAAAAAGTAACAAAATAGAGTGAATTTAAAGATAATGTGCTGCTCCTTCCATGGAGAAATATCTTTCCTGATGTGTCATTGTTCACGGGCCCCATACCATCCATCGGCCGTCACCAGGCTTAGCTGTTCCAGCAGCTTCACGTTGCACTTAGCCGGAAGCCCTGGCTGTGTGATGATGATGTTGACCTGGCATGTGATCTCTGCCTGCCTCTCAGACTTCATTTGAGCCGTTCTCCTCCCTGTATGCCCAAACCATGCAGCCCCTCCTCATCCTGGTTATCAAATCACCCAATGCCTTGAGGCCTTAGGACTCTGCACCTCATGACCTCCAGCGTGGAATTCCAATCTCTCCCCCTCACACGGTTTGGCTAGCTTCAACACCACCCCATCCAACAGAGCTTCCTTGACCATCTGACTTAAAATGCATCCACTGGTGGATTATTCTTTAACATAACACCAGGTTCTCTTCCTTTCTAGATGTAAGACAATTTTAAATACATACGATTGTTTTCTCATTCATCATCTGCCTTCTGAGACAGTGGGTGGGATGTGGTGTGGCAGGCAGAGACCATGTGAACAGACACCTTGGGTCATGACTTTACATCCAGTTCCTGGCACGTGTCTGGCAAAGAGTGATGCTTATGTTAATTTCCTGTGGCTGTTGTAACAAACTACCACAGCTTTGGTGGCTGAAAGCAGCACAAACGTGTTGTCTTACAGTTCTGTGGATCAGACGTGTGAAAGAGAGCTCACTGGACTAACGTCAAGGTGTTGGCAGAACTGCATTTTTTCTGGAGTCTCTAGGGAAGAATTTGCATTCTTGCCACTCCAGCAACTAGAGGCTGCAAGCATTCCCTGGCTTGTGGCCCCTTCCTGCATCCTAAAACTCAGCAGGGTGGCATCTTCAAATCTCCCTCTGACTCCAGCTTCCTGCCTTCTTCCACATTTAAAACACCCTTGTCATTATATTAGGCCCACTCAGAAAATCCAAGATGATCTCTTTATCTTGAGGTCAGCTGATTAGCAACCTTAATTCCTTCTTCAACCTTAATTCTCTTTTGCCAGGTAACATAATATATTCGCAGGTTCCAGGGCTTAGGATGTGAGCATCTTTTGACAGTCATTTTTTCTGCATGCCACCAGTGCTTAAAATAAAATTGTTGAACGAATGAATGAATGAGTGCTCTACATCAACAATTCTTAGCAGTGAGCCCCATGGTTGCCAGCTGAACTTTATCAGAAAATATATACCCAAGTTCTATACCGTTCTTCTACGTTGGAAGAACCTTGAAGGAATTCCAAAGTACTGACTTGATTCAAAGCAGATGTGTTGTGCAAGTGATTCATTAACTAGTTTTCAAAGTCCTAAAGTGCTATTGGAGATTATACATGCCTCTTCCTATGCTGGCTGACTGAGAGCTGCAGGTCCTCGCTTTAGTTCTCACAGGTAAATGACTTGGAGTCTCACCAACTTCATTTTTGCATGGGACTAAAGGTTACCTTCTAGGCATCTTCTAAGTGGGTTGTCAGAACTGCAGAAATTTGAAATTCAAAGCCTAAAATTGGTATTTTACTGTGATTTACTGAAGTCTTTTGCAATTCTCCTGGGAAGGCTACAGTTTCATGACCCCTGGCAATTTTGCAGAGTTCCTACTGTATACATGTATGCCTAGAGCTCCTACTGTATACATGCATGACTCCTCAAAGATGCTCAGGTGAACAGGATAGCAGGGAAAGGATGTCTTGGGTTGCTTGTGCTTTCCAGTTGCTGCTGTCCTTGCTTCTTAATTATGAATAACTGTGCTAATTTTACCACTATCAGCTTAATTTCTTTGGAGTCGTTTAACTTCAAAGTGATTATGGTGCCAGATAAACTATTTCTTTAATAGCCTATAACTTTCCACTAGGTGCTATTTCAGACACGTTGTGGTTTAAATATCAATGTATTTGTACCATGTTTGCTTGAGGTGTGTATATATTTCCCCCCAAGTTTTGCTTATACAAAGGTTATTACTAGTTCAATGCACTCCGTTCCCGCATTGGAGAGTACAAAATGATGAAGAAACAAGCTGAAACGTGAGTCATTTGCCTAAATGAACCAAGGTTAAAAATAAATTGAAAAGCACTGATGCAATTCTTTTCATACAATTCCACTTGCCTGTAGTATCAGTGCGACTTGGTCACAAAAGAAAAGAATATGCTCAGTTAAAAAAGGGATATTATGTTTTTGAACCAATAGAATTAAATCTATGTTTTCTGCATCATGGTTGTGCTTTGCTGGATGGGAGAGAGGATTAAGTATTCAAAATGATCACACACACAAACACACATACACACACAGACATGATAACAAACTTATTGGCAGATCCAGAAAGGAATACAGCAACTAGTCAAAGCTTCATTCATTACCCGGGATTGATAAATAGATAAGGAACACCACAGTCAGATGCTTATAACATATTTTGAAATGATGAGTTGGATTCAATAGCTAGAAGGTAATATAGATTTTGAGAGCCCTGAGGGCTTAGACATGCCTCCTTCTAACTTTTCTATCCACCCAAAAGTCAGTCAGCCATTACCAACTGCAAATAAGGTAGTAGTCTTATATATAAAGTATTAATGGTTCAAAAGTTATCATCACCTGGTCTATGGTGAATAATATTAGAAATAAAATGAGCAAAAACACATGAACAGGAAGTTCACAAAAGAGGAAATCTGCACTGCCAACAGACTTGAGAAGAGATGATCAGTTTAACAAAGAAATTAAATGAAAGCCATGGAAATGGAAAATTAAAGTCACGCCAAAGTACCATTTCACACTCATTAGATTGACAAAAGTCAAAAAGCCTGGAAACACCAGTTGTTGGTGATGAAATGAAGCAGCCAGGACTCTCACCTTCCGCCAGAGAAGGGATGACTTGTTACGATCGTTTTGAAAGTGATTTGGCATTGTGTAGTAAATTTGAAGATGCAGCTGCCAAATAACCCAGTGATGTTTCTTCTAGTCATTTATTCTAGAAGAAACTCTTGCTCACATAAAATATGATAAATACAAGAATGCTCAAAACACCATTGTTTTTAATAGTAAAACATTGGAAGCAACTTACAAGCTCATCAAAAATACAATGTCTGAATAATGCAATATTCCTTCCATGTGTATTCTATGGTAGCAAAATGAATGAACTGCAACTGTATCAATATCACAAACATAATATCAAGCAAAAAGATGAAATTACAGGTAGATGCATACAATAGGATAGCCTTTATATAAATGTTGAAAACTTGCAAAACAATTATATATAAAATCAGATATGGATATATGTGTGCACTGTGCAGTGACAATGTATTTGTATCTGTACAAGTGGCAGGTTTAGGATAGAAAATACCTTAGAGTGGGCAGAGAGGTGTGTGAGGGAAGCAAACACCATGCAAGTTATATGGAGGTTTCAGTTCTATTTGCAATATTTTATATTCTATTTCCTCTGATTATTAGGTATATGGGTTATCATTCTGTATATACACATACACACACATACATAAACATACACACACACATACACAAACACACATATACACACAAACACATATACACACATGCACACACATACATACACATATACACCCACATACAAATACATGCACATATGTACATATACACACATACACACATATGCAAACACACATACATATACACACATATGTGTATATATCTTATTCTATGTATTATATAGAATAACATGGATTATGCATGGATATATACCTTTTTATTCTATTATATAGGATAGTATATTCTATAGTTTGCTTTTTACATATATATGAATATATTTCTATACCCTATTGTATGTTTAAAATATTTTGCAAATGTAAGAAAAGAATTTAAATAAGTCCATAACTTATGAGAGTTAAGAATTTACTGGAGATGAGAGAAAAATATTTATAGTTATCATAATTATTTTGCAAAGATGGTAGAGTGGTGGGGAGTATCAGGTTCCCAATCAAATGATTACAAAATTTCTGTCTCATTTCATGCCGTATTTTACCCTGTGTGGGGGTGCTTTCTTGAGGTTACATCTGTATTTAACTTTACTTGGTGGCTTGTGGAGGCATTTTATATTAAAGCAATTCCAAGTTTTTCTGTACCATCTTCCAAGCTGGAGATGGGTACCAAGGAGAAAGTGAAGGAATTTGGAATTCAGTTCCTGATGACACCTTGTTCGTCTCTGTTGTCAGAACCCTGTATCTGACTGGAGTAAACAAACTATTGTTGAATAAGAAATGAGAGATCTGAGTGTGAATCCCGACTTTATCATTTATGGAGTGACTTGAGGGAAGTTTCTTATCCCCTCTGAATATTGGTTTCTTCATTTGAAAACATGGGGTCAAAAACCGTCTACTTTGCAGGATTATTGTGAGGGTGAAATGAAAACCCAAACCAAAAGCACCCAGCATCCTGCCATCTGGAGATGTTTTCCTTCCCTCCGGAGTCAGTTGGAACTCTGAAGTGTGCTTAACATGAGGCTTGGGAGACCCCTCCAGTTTGGCCTGCATTCTACAGTTCCTTCATTTTGAGGTTTTAATTTACCAATTATATATATATTTTTTATAAACGAAAAACCCTATTTATTATAGATGGTATTTGAGTGAAAATGCATATCATATGAAAATTTTACTGCTGAATTCCCCATTTATTTGATGCATTATTCATTGAAATCAAATGCGTATTCATAAAATACTGTGGTTTAGGCACCACTTTGGTGATTTGTTGCCAATAAAATTGACTTGTATACCAGTTGAACCTAGATACATTGTTAAGAGTGAAACAATTATTCATCAATAAATATTTTTTAATGCACGGGCTATGTGCAATGTATGTGACAAGAGAAGCATAAAACAGGCTTTGCCTTGAACTGTAACTGCCCAATGGGCTCACCTTGCCCATTGCCCTGATAGAGCTGATTTATGAAGACAAGGGAATTGCAATAGGGAGAGTTTAATACACATAGAGCCACGAAACAGGATACCGGAGTTTTATTATTACTTAAATCAGTCTCCTCAACAATTTGGAGGCTAGGGTTTTTTAAAAGAAATTTCTAGGGCAGGGGGCAAGGGAATAGGGAATGCGGATTGGTTGCGTCGGGATGAAATCATGGGGAGTCAAAGCTGTCCTCCTGCACTGAATCAGCTCCTGGGTGGAGGTCACAGGACAGGATGAGGCAGTGTACCAATCTGGGTGGTGCCAGCTGATCCAGCAGAATGCAAGGGCTGAAATATACCCCAAACACCAATCTCAGGTTTGTCAATAGTGATGTTATCCGTAGGAGCGAGTGGGAAGGTTAGGAACCTCGTGGCCTCTGGCTGCAGGACTCCTGAGCCGTAATTTATAATCTTGTGAAAAATGCATTGGTTTTACAAAGCAGTCTGGTCTCCAAACAGGGAGGGACTTTGTTTTGGGGAGGGGTTATTATCATCTTTGTTTCAAATTTAAACTACGAACTTAATTCCTCCCAAAGTTAGTGCAGCCTATGCCCAGAAATGAACTAGGGCAGCTTGGAGGTTAAAGGCAAATCGGTTAGGGCAGATCTTTTTTCCCATCATAATTTTCTCACTGTTATATTCTTTACAAAGGTGGTTTCAAAACGACAACAATTATTACCCAGGATGCTTAAAGATCTTCTACAAATCAATGAGAAAAAGCAAAATAACACAGTAGAAAAATTAGCAAAAGATGTGTGAATTAATTTACATAAAAAATACCACCAGCCAATAAGCATATGAAACAATGCTCAATGTCTCCAGTAATCAGGGAAATACAAAATAAGCAATACCATTCCACAGTCATTATATTGGCAAAGGTAATATCACACAAAAAGAATCCTGGGAACTCTCCTACTCTGCACGTGGCAGTGTAAATTGGTGCAACCACTTTGGAGAGCAATCTGGCAATATCTAGCAAAGCAGAAGGCAGCCTTCCTCCATGATCCAGCAGTTCTGCTAGACAAACACCCAGAAGCTCTCCTACATCTGAAGTCAGAAGCAACTACAAAACATACACTGATTGTCGTGAGGAAGGCTTGGAAACAACCTAAGCATCCCTCGAGGAAAGAATGCATCAAAGTCTCAGGGCATGTGCATACAATACAGCAATATATGTGAGTTAAAATAAATAAACTAGAGCTGCGTGTACACAAGTGGACAAATTGCAAAAAAAAAAAAAACCAGAAAAACAAAGGAACAGCAAATAATGCACATTGCAGAAATATGACAATATAACAATTTGAAAAACATGCAAAATAATACTGTTTTGTTTGTGAGTATATATATATATATATATATATATATATATATATATATATATGTATGTATGTATAAAAACATGTGGTTGGGCGCAGTGGCTCACCCCTGTAATCTCAGCACTTTGGGAGGCTGAGGCAGGTGGATCACCTGAGGTCAGTGGTTTGAGACCAGCCTGGCCAACATGGGGAGACCCTGTCTCTACTAAAAATACAAAAAATTAGCCAAGCGTGGTGGCGGCACCTGTAATCCCCACTACTCAGGAGGCTGAGGCAAGAGAATTGCTTGAACCTGAGAAGCGGAGGTTGCAGTGAGCCAAGATTGCACCATTGCACTGTAGCCTGGGTGACAAGAGCAAAACTCCATATCAAAAAAAAAATGCATGTTATTTATATGTGTGTTTATATCTTTGTGCGTGAATGCATGTTTATATATATATACATATACACACATTTGCACATATTGTATATATACACGCATACCCACGCATTTGTATAAGAGCACAGCTAGGAATGATAAACGCAAGTTGATGATTGTAATTATCTTGGGGGAAATAGAGAGTTCAGTGGAGAGAGAGAGTCCAGAGAGTATTTGGGAGGAGTATTTATCTCTGGGTGGTGGGGACATGAATGTTCATTATACTACTCTCTACTTCTTTTGTATTCCTGAAATATCCCCTAATACAAAAGCCTTTGTCCCTGTCTCAGCTTGACAGCCTATGTGGGAGATACCCTAAGAAGCTCTAGGAGGTGCTGATGCAATGGCTGGGAGAGTCATGGCCGAGTAGCAGAAAGGTTAGGAATCAGACTGGTGATTCCTACCAGCATTGCCTTAGACAGAGTCCTTATCCTCTTGGACATACTGCATCGCCCTCTGCAAAGTGGGTAAAATAATACCTGCTGAAAGGTGGTTGTGGAGAATAAAAGAGACAGTGCGAAATGTACTTTTGTGAACTCTGGGGCAGAAAAATGTAATGGGAGCTGTTATAAGCAAAAGTTCCCCAAGGCTGGGGCTCAGCCTGGGAAGCCAAGTGGGTTTTTGGCTTCATGCAGGAAAGAATTCAAGAACGAGCCAACAGAGTAAAGTGAAAGAAAGTTTATTAAGAAAGTGAAGGAGTAAAAGGGTGGCTGCCCCATAGGCAGAGCACCCCGATACGCTGCTGACTGGCCATATATATGGTTGCATCTTGACTATATGCTAAACAAACGGTGGAATATTCATGAGTTTTCTGGGGGAGGGATGGGGAGTTCCTGGAACTGAGGGTTCTACCCCCTTTTAGAACATATAGGGGAACTTCCAGGAGTTGCCATAGAATTTGATGATTGTAATTATCTTGGGGGAAATAGAGAGTTCAGTGGAGAGAGAGAGTCCAGAGAGTATTTGGGAGGAGTATTTATCTCTGAGTGGTGGGGATATGAATGTTCATTATACTACTCTCTAGTATACTCTCTAGGACTATACTAGTCCTGGCACTAGTGGGAGTTTCTTTTAGCATGCTAATGCATTATAATTAGCATATAATGAGCAGCAAGGGTAACCAGGGGTCACTCCGTCACCATCTTGGTTTTAGTGCATTTGGGCTGGCCTCTCTATTGCATCCTCTTTTATCAATGGGGTCTTCTGACTGGGTCTTGGGAAACTAGTCTTGCTAAACTCCTATCTCAACACTGGTTATAATTATCAATAATTCTAAGGGTGTTAAGCATGAAATGAAGACAAAAATCAGTGTGAGTTAAAAATACATTGATTGATTCCTTTGTTCCTTCATTCATTTTGTGGGGGCCATAGAAACTTGGCCCCCTAAAAGTTGTCTTAAAAATCACCGACATAAGACAGATTGATCAGTAAGAGAAAAGGCATACAAAGTTATTCAGCATGTATATGTGGGGGCCTTCCAAATGAAGACTCAAGCGAACAATAAGTTATAGAAGCTTCTATACCACCCTGAGGCCACAGCAAGGAAGGCAAACTCAGAGCATAGCCAGAATCAGGTTGTGTTGGAAAATCAGGTTGAGGGGCAAGACAGATTAAGAGAGAGAGAAAGGAAAAGGCCTGGCTAGCACAGGTGGCCTTGTTATGTAGGTGAAGCCTCCTTCAGAGATAATAGATGGTAAATGTGTCTTTTCAGACTTTCAGAGGTATTGGACTCTCAATCTCTCCTGGGTCCAGGAAAGGGATGGAAAGCTGAGGGGGCTTGGCTGCATTAATGGAGATTCTCCAGGGATGCAAACTTTCCCACAAAAGACAGCCTTGCAAGGCTACTTATCTTTGCTGGCCAAGCAGCAGCCGTTTCAAAATATGTTTGGGGTAAAATTTTTTTTTTTTTTTTTTTGAGACGGACTCTCACTCCGTCACCCAGGCTGGAGTGCAGTGGCGCGATCTCGGCTCACTGCAAGCTCCGCCTCCTGGGTTCAGACCATTCTCTTGACTCAGCCTCCCGAGTAGCTGGGACTACAGGCACCCGCCACGACGCTGGGCTATTTTTTTTTTTTTTTGTATTTTTAGTAGAGATGGGGTTTCACCATGTTAGCCAGGATGGTCTTGATCTCCTGACCTCGTGATCTGCCCACCTCAGCCTCCCAAAGTGCTGGGATTACAGGGGTGAGCCACTGCTCCTGGCCCAGGGTAAAATATTTTAATTTCCTTCATTTTATTCACTGAATACTCATTGAGGGAGATTATACTGTGTCTGATGGTTACATACAGTACTCTCTTATTGTTGTAACGGCGCTGTAAAATGGTAACTGCAGTCCCACTTTTAGTGATAAGGTGTCTCCTGTGGGTGGGTAGTGTGTCCCCATTCACACTGCCTGGTCTCTCTCATTCCCATGGTAACGGCCTTCCCAGGAGTCCACATTGCCCTCGTGGGGCTGATAGTCCATTACAGCTGCAAGGACAAACAATTATGGCCACAGTGAAGCTGTCATGGAAATATGTACGTGGAGCAAAGGAAGCTTGCTCAGAGAAGGGACTTGAAGAAGCGAAGATTCTCTAAGAATTGTGAACTCTGAAAATCTGAGACATGTCGTAGTTAATTTAGAGTTTATTTTGCCAAGGTTGAGGATGCATGCCCGTGACACAGCCTCAGGAATTCCTGATGACATATGCCCAAGGTGGTTGGGGCACAGCTTGGTTTTATATATTTTAAGGAGACATGAGACATTAATCAATATGTGTAAGAAGTGCATAGGTTCCCCAGCACTTTGGGAGGCTGAGGCGGGCGAATCATGAGGTCAGGAGATGGAGACCATCCTGGCCAACATGGTGAAACCCTGTCTCTACTAAAAATACAAAAATTAGCTGGGCATGGTGGCACATGCCTATAATCCCAGCTACTTGGGAGGCTGAGGTAGGAGAATCACTTGAACCCAGGAGGCTGAGGTTGCACGAGGTTGCAGTAAGCAGAGATTGAACCACTGCATTCCAGTCTGGTGACAAAGTGAGACTCTGTCTCAAAAAAAAAAAAAAAAAAAAAAAGGTACATTGGTTCTGTTCGGAATTGGTTCAGTCCGGAAAGGTGGGACAACTGGAAGCCTGGAGGGGCCTTCCAGGTCGTAGGTAGATAACAGACATATGGTTGCATTCTTTTGAGTTTCTGATGAGCCTCTCGAAAGGAGGCAATTGAATATGCATTTATCTCAGTGAGCAGAGGGGGGACTTTGAATAGAATGGGGCAGGTTTACCCTCAGCAGTGCCCGGCTTGACTTTTCCCTTTAGCTTAGTGATTTGGGGGCCCCAAGATTTATTTTCCTTTCACAGAATTGTGTCCATCCACTAGAAAAGGGGGCAGCAAATCTATTCTGTAAAAGCCAGGCAGTAAATAGGTTTGGCTTTGCAGGGTATACAGTTTCTACTGTGGCCAGCAAATCTGCTGTTGTGCAGAGAACGCAGCCAGGGAACATATGTAAGCACATAGGCATGTCTGTGTTCCAATAAAACTTTATTCGTCAAAGCAGGCGGTGGGCTGGGTTTGGTGAGTGGGCTGTAGTTTGCCAAACACTGCACCAGTGGTGTGTCACATGATTTTAGATGGGGCCACAACCTAGCATAGGTGAAGCTGAAGCCTGGAGTAAGAAAGTAGCTCCTCTCAAAATGATTTGTGGCTGGGTGTGGTGGCTCACGCCTGTAATCCCAGCACTTTGGGAGCTTGAGGTGGGTGGATCACGAGGTCAGGAGTTCAAGACCAGCCTGGTCAACATGGTAAAACTCTGTCTCTACTAAAAATACGAAAATTAGTTGGGCGTGGTGGAGTGTGCCTGTAATCCCAACTACTAGGGAGGCTGAGGCAGGAGAATCCCTTGAACCTGGGAGGCAGAGGTTGCAGTGAGCCGAGATTGTGCCATTGCTCTCCAGCCTTGGTGACAAGAGTGAAACTCCGTCTCAAAAAAAAAAAAAAAAGGTTTGTAAATTCTTTGGTTGTGTCTTGGATAAATTCTCCATTGTTGTCAGAATGTGTTTAACGTTTCTCTGACTTTGGGTAATTTCTGATTGCAGCAAAGACAGGAGGTAAAGATAGACCATCACCAAGCGAAGAGTTTTCTAACAGTGCTGTCAACTTTTAGTTTACAGAACTAAGGTGAGGTTTCGTTGCAAAGTAAATGGATTCAAAAATCTTGAAGGGTTTATTTGAATAGCTAAGGTTTGGAAAATACCTTTCCTGTCCGATTTGCACATTTTATGGTAAATGAAGAAAAATAAGCTCAGAATTAGGTGGCCTACCCCAAAGGATAGAGCCAAATAGAGAGAAATCAATCTGTAGGAGTGAACTGGGAGCTGAGCTGGGGACTGGAGGCTAGGTCTGAGTGTGGATGGAAGGAAGAGCTGGATCCAGGAGTCAGGAGTGGAAATGAAGTGACAGGGTGGCAGGAGAGAGTTTACTGGTGGATCTGGCCACTGTGAAGCAGCAACTCTGCTGCTCTCGAAGGTGTGCTTCCAAATGCTATGCATGCTGGACCCAGACCAGGCTCTGTGTTGTACCTGGGGCTAACCCTATCATAACATTGCAGCCTGCCAGGGCCCTTGGCCTTGATATCTGATGATACTGTTTTTAGCAACCACAGAAAGTGGAATTTAGGAGTATTTTGTTTGGCTGGGAAGGTAAACGATTGCATTCACTCTTGTGACTGTTCAAAGACTGTCATAAAATCTCTCCTGTCTTCCCTCTCCCTCTGACAGCAGAGGCCCCTTCCGTTAGACTTCCTCAATTGATCCTGGGTCGTGTAGCTGCAGGCCTCCTGGCTAGCGTCCCCTCTCTCTGCTAGGAATGCTGTCATCCCCACACTTCTGAACTGCTGCATTTTCTGCTTGGTTTAAGATGGGATGGAGCTGTAAAGTGTTCTATGAGACATGTTCGGTTTGTATTTGGAGAATTTGCATGATATCACACAGCTCAGTAAGTTACAAAATGAGCTGCAATGAGACATTTGCACTGTTAAAATCTGAAAATAGAATAATAGGTCCTTCAGAGGCGCTGCTGCAGGACTTGTCATTGTGAAAGGAAAAGCACCTTCCAAGCTGGTCGAACTCATCTGAAAGACAAGTGCGGTGGGATGAATCTCAGCCTGTCTCAGCCCCCTCTGCTCTAGAAGCAGGGACAAGAGCCCATGGAATGGGAGTCTCAGGGCTCCATGTCACTCTGGCCCTGGCAGAGCAGATGCACTGAACAGAGGGATTTGTCTGGATGAAACCACCTTAGGCCAACATGAGATTCGGAACCATTTTCTGTTGGGTCTCTGGAAGGCTTTTTGGAAATGACATGAAATTTGTGAGATGATCTGGACTAGTTTTGGAAGTTGTACGGATGTGCGTTAGTAGCACCTTGTGATCTCTGCTGGATGGCAGCCTTCTGTTGCTTTCAGGATTCAGGATTTGCTCACCAACGGTATTCAGTGAGGGCCTTTCACAGGCATTCTTCTAGGTGCTGGAGATGCTGAGCTGAAATAGACAGGGGGGTTGCTCACGTGAAGCTTACCTTCTAGGTGGGTAGAGAATGAATAAATGAATGAATAGAAGTAAAATGAATACACAAGTCGTGAGTGCTAGTTCTTTTTCCAAGAGTAGTGGGATAGAGCAGGGCTTCCTACTGCCTTTTTGTCGTGCCTTATATAGCAACAGACCCCAACATTTTTGGCACCAGGAACCAGTTTTATGGAAGACAATTTTTCCATGGACCGGGGCAGGGTGGGGAGGATGATTTCAAGATTATTTCAGCACTTTACATTTATTGTGCACTTGTTTGTATTATTATTACATTGTAATATATAATGAAATAATTATACAACTCACCATAATGTAGAATCAGTGGGAGCCCTGAGCTTGTTTTCCTGCAACTAAATGGTCCCATCTGAGGGTGATGGGAGACAGTGACAGATCATCAGGCGTTAGATTCTCATAAGGAGCGTGCAACCTAGATCCCTCGCATGCACAGTTCACAGTAGGGTTGGCCCTCCTATGAGAATCTAATGCTGCTGCTGAGCTGACAGGAGCTGGAGCTCAGGTGGTAATGTGAGTGTTGGGGAGTGGCTGTAAATACAGATGAAGCTTCACTCACTCACCCATCACTCACCTTCTGCTATGTGTCATGGCTTCTAACAGGCCACAGACTGGTACTGGTCCTGGGGGTTGGGGACCCTTGTTATGTAGGAATTAATGTCTGTGTGTCACAGTGGGGGAAGTGGATATAGCAGGTTATGACCAGAGGTGAGATGGGGCTGTGGCCTCTCCAGGTCCCTCCTAGATTCCCCAGGGGCTGGGAGTGCCCAACACCTTAGCATTTCCATGGTTCTTTCCCCCATAGCTCACTGTGAAGCTCCAAAGTGGCACGGTCAGGAGATTCTTTGGATAATGTGGTCAGGAGAAGGTGAATTTGAGCAGACATCTGGTGATGATAAGGGGTCCCCCATGGGAACATGGAGGGTAGAAGAAGCATCCCATTCTTATGGCAAGCGAGAGCAGCAGGACAGTGAATATGAAGCATATTTGTTTTTGTCCGATGTGGATTTTATGAAAATCCACGCTTTTATGTTGTGTCTGTGGCTTTTTTTTCCTGCTAAACTCTCAGAGCTGAATAGTTACAAAGACGATTCCTTGGCCTGGAGAACCTAATATATTTACCATCTGGCTCTTTCCAGAAAAAGGGTGCAGGCCCCTGAAGCAAGTGAAGGAGAAATGCTAGGGGAAATATTAATAGGAGAGTGACCTTAAAGGCTGTGCCATATAGCCTAGTTGCTTTGGAATTTCTACGTGTGTGTGTGTGTATGTGTGTGTGCACACGTGTGGTTTTTATTTCATGCCAAGCAACATGTGGCAGCATTCTGCATTACGTTAGTATTGGGGGATTTGATACATAGCAGTCTTACATCTGTGGCACATAGCACCTTTTCTTTATTATGGACACTTTATAAATGCAAATTACTATCTTCACCGTCTGTTTCACAGTTATCCCAAATCTTGACATGGTCTTCAGCCATCAGTAAAAAAATGAGGAAAAAAAAAATTTACTCTGAAGAAAGGCAGGTTCGAGCCAGACTTTTGGGCCCAGGTTCTCATAGTGCCTGCCATATAGAGCCATGTAAACTACATTCGGGGAGTTTGAATATTCTTCAAAGTGGGCACAGAAGCCACTGGAGGGTCCTGAGCAGGTGGAGATGCACCCTGACTTGCACTTTTATGAATGTGGCTTGTTGTTTGCTGTGTAGACATGGTCTGTAGGGGGCCCAGGTGCAAATGCTGGCCACAGGTGGAAGGTTCTCCCCGTGTTCTGGGCCACTGGGGACACTTAGCTGGACAGAACAGGTATGAAGAAAGAAAATGAGCAGGAACTCCAAGGAAGTAATCATTTGAAGCCCTTGGAGTAAAGAAGGACATTGTGTTCATGCACATACTGAAATTTGATATAAATGTTTCCTGACTTTTTTTTTTTTTTTTAAGACAGAGTCTCGCTCTGTCACCCAGGCTGGAGAGCAGTGGCTCAATCTCAGCTCACCGCAACCTCTGCCTCCTAGGTTCCAGTGATTCTCCTGCCTCAGCCTCCCGAGTAGCTGGGATTACAGGCACCCACCACCACGCCCAGCTATTTTTTGTATTTTTAGTAGAGACGGGGTTTTGCCATGTAGGCCAGGCTGCTGTCAAACTCCTGACCTCAAGTGATCCGCCCGCCTCAGCCTCCCAATGTGCTGAGATTACGGGTGTGAGCAACCATGCCCGCCCCTGATTTTTAATGTGTCTCAAAGTTAATACTTTTCTCAAAGAATTAGAAACTGCCAGGTCCTGTTGAAGTCCATTTCCAGTTGACCTTTTTCCTTATTATCTTGATGGTTGGAAATGTATCCTCTCGGATACTTCACTCCGGGTTTGTTTTTTTCATTTGAAACTCCCGACTTTGCATATGCTGTGTTAGTCTGTACTTAATCTAACGTGCACTCTCATTTGCCCCTCTAAGTGGGAAAGCAATGTGGCCACCTTTGGTGTTAATTACTTTTTAGATTCATAATTGCGGGGACTGCTTACAGCATTGGACATGAGTGGGACTCTTGTTCACAAACATCGCACCTGTGTGGTTGATGTACTCCCCTGCCAAAGCTCAGAAGACGTTTTAGCAAGAGACACTGATGATACCGGAAACTGCGGAAAGAATTCCATGGGTCCATTTTCTAAACGCCTTCAGAGATTCAGCATATATATATCTATGCTGAATTTATATATATATAAAAATATATATTTATATATAATTTATATATTTATATATATAATTTATATATGTTTATATATTTATATATGTTTATATTTATATATGTTTATATATTCATATATATGTTTATATATTTATATATGTTTATATATATTTATATATGTTTATATATATATATAAAAAAATCACACTATATATATAGTGTGATTTTTTTTTCAATGAAAGTAGGAAATTTAATTTTAAATTGCCATTTGTGGCTTATTACTTTACCTTTATGTGTAGTGTAATCGAGGTAAGTGAGCTGAACCTAGAAGAATGTCTGTCTTACCCTCCGATGTGTCACATAATTTAGGGGTAAAGGTTGGAGGTAATTTTGTCAGCCAGTAGGCAGCATATTTGGGCTTCCCATGTGATATGGTGAAACCATGATGATGCTAACAGACCAAACAGACCAAATTAATAAAACGGGTAAGGACACATGGCTCCAGCCATTCTCCACTATTCTTTCTGCTGTACTGTATCACTTTGACATTTCTATGGATGGTGATGGAAGATCTCTTCCAGCCCCTGGCTGGACGGCTGATTCGTGTTTCATTTCACTGACACAGAAATTGTGCAGGGAGTGAGTATTGAGTGACAGCCCAATACCTGCTCTGTCCTCACCGAAATCTCATTTTGAAATGTGATCCCCAGTGTTGGAGGTGGGGCCTAGTAGGAGGTGTTTGGATCATGGGGGTGGATTTTCCATGAATGGTTTAGTACCACCCCTTGGTGCTATTCTTGTGATAGTGAGTGAGTGAGTGAGTTCTAACCAGATCTGGTGGTTTAAAAGTATGTGGCACCTCCGCCCCCTGCCTTCCTTGCTCCTTCTCCTGCCATGTAAGACCCTGCTCCCCTTGCACCTTCAGCCATGATTGTAAGTTTCCTGAGGCTTCCCCAGAAGCCAAGCAGATGCCAGCATCATGCTTCCTGTACTGACTGCAGAACCACGAGGCCATTAAACTTCTTTTTTTATAAATTACCCAGTCTCCGCAGGCTGTACAGGAAGCATGGCTGGGGAGCTTTTACTCATGGTGGAAGGCAAAGCCGGAGCAGGCATCTTTACATGGCCAGACTAGGAGGAAGGGGGTGGGGGTAAGGTGCCACACGCTTTTGACCAACCAGATCTTGTGAGAATTCACTCACTACACAGGACCAAGGGGGATGGTAGTAAACCATTTGTGAGAACTCCAATCCCATGATCCAGTCACCTCCCAACAGGCCCCTCTTCCAACACTGAGATTACAATTCAACATGAGAGTTGATTAGGGACACAGATTCAAACCATGTGAATAATACTCTTCCCAGTGTATTCAAAAACACCATGAAATTCTGAGACAAAGGCAAATTCACAAATTTGTTTTTCAGTGTAAATTTTAGAGACACAAAGTATAGATTTGAATACAACATACCTGAAACAAATGAACAGAGTAATTTCTATTTCAATAAGGTTGACATTTTCAAAAAGGCTATTGTAGTTAAATCTCTTTAAGAAAAAAGCAGTTGTAGGGTGATGTAGGAGATTTTACCTAAAGCAGTTAAAACTGTCGACACGTGAGTCATCTTTGACTGGAAATTTAGCATGCATATTTCCAATTCATGCTGAAAATTAGGTGTGTATCATTTTGTACTGTGTTTATATTGGGGGAGTTAGAAATGGGAGTTTTGTTTCTTCTATGTACATAACATAATTCTTTATTATGGGTGTGCTACAAATTCAGGTTGCCAGTGTAACTGGTCCACATTAGTCCTAAATCTTGACAATTCCAATTGTCAAATATGGAGAAAAATTCACTCTGAATAAAGGGAGATTCATACCAGTCAGGTTCATACCAGTCTTTTGAACCAAATTGATATCTCTTTCTTTCTCTCTCTGTCTCTGTCTCTCTCTCTCTCTCTCTCTCACACACACACACACACACACACACACACACACACACATTTCTGTATGAATTTACTTGGTCATTACCTGGGAAAATGTCAGGAAATAACCAAATCACAGGAATTTAGACAAAAGTCTTTGCTTTGACAAATGTAGACCAAACATAAAATTCTAAGCCCCCCAACTGACTGAATGAATCCCTTCTCTTGACTGAGGGGATTTCAAAAGAAACCTATACAAACTAGCTCAGGCTGTGATAGGAAGCGGGCTCTGGACAGGCCTCATTATACCCTCCTCCCTTTTTTCAGGGACAACTGACCAACATTAACACAGAGATATAAACACTGAGAAAACAAACTGTTTGTAGCAATGAAATACCAAATTCTAACCCGACTCTAGTATAGCATTACATGACAGATAGCAGGCCCTGGAAGAAACCACAGCATTTTACCCAAAATAGATTTCTTTGACGTATTTTGAAATGTCCCTGCAAATCTGTCTCTTGTGGGGAAGGCCTACATTCTGTAGATAATCCCCTTCCCTCTCCAGGGCTTTTTCTGCTCCTGAAGAGTTAGCTGAGAGTCTGGCACCTTTTAAAGATCTAAATAGGAAAGATTTGCCATCTATTGCCTCTAAGGATAGCCACCCAGGAAACTTCATCTACATAATAAGAACCTTGGTCTCCACAAATACTTATTTTAACCCAGACACTACTTTCTATTGATTCCAGCTCTTTAAGTAATAACTCTTTCAACCAAGTGCAAATCAGAAGATATTTGAATCCACTTATGCCCTGTAATTGTCCTCAGCCCCTGCATCAGGACAGTTGTCCTGTCCAGTGTTTCTGCACTGAACCAATGTATACCCTACGTGTATCGATTAATGTCTTATATCTCCCTGAAATGTATCAAATCATGCTGCACCTCAACCACCTCAGGCACACATTCTTAGGACCTCCTGAGGCTGCGTCATGGGCCATGGTCACTCACATTTGGCACAGGATAAACCTCTATAAATATTTTACAGAGCTTGGCTCTTTTCCTCAATACTATTTCTCCAAGTATTTCATTGTCATCTCTGTGTAACTTAATTAACTAAAACTTGCTTGGACTTTGAGTAATGAGAGCACTCCACCATCAAATGAAGGGAACACAAGTCCCCTGAGCACTGGTTTCAGTGTTAGCTGTGGTTGGAGTAAAGGCATGCACTGGGGAACAGGTGTCTGCTGGTGCCTAGAGACAGTGCAGCTTCCCTTGACCTGAGGCTTCTTGGAGATGTTAAGGAGGGCGACTGCACAGGGATGCTTTCCCTCCCTTCCCTTTCAGGCTGCTGCACAACGCTGTGAGCATCCTGCACCTCTCTGTGGATGACTCTCCTTGCCATTTCTGTTGTCTGTTTGTTGTTTGTGTAATCTGAGGACTTACCGTTATAGAGATCCCAACAGAGATCAAGTTATAGACATCAGCTCTCAAAAAAGAGAGAGAAAGAAAGAGGGAAGGAAATGAGGAGTTTGCTGTTTCCATGACTACTAAAGACCTCAGGTCAAAAACATTTTCAGAGGCAAATGAGGTAGCAAAACCACATCAAAGTGTGTGGATGCTGGGACAGCGAGGGAAGGTGAAGCTGTTACATTTAGACAAAACATTTAGAAGTGTTCTTCTTTATGATCATGTTTATTATGTAGATGGAATTACATATATGCTAATGATGTAGGTACTTTGTGGGGAAGTGTTTCATTACAGTTTTGAGTTTGTTTAAAAATTTCAACACTTCAGTAAAGGAATGGTATAAGGAGCCCAGAAAATAAAAATTCTTACACAAAATGGTTCTAGTTCCTCAAAGCAGCATAATGTTTCTAAATAAGTAAATTGTGAAACTGAGAATAGTAGCTTAGAATTATTTATATTTGTAAACTCTTAGGTGCTAATAAAACTATAAGGCAAATTTTAAAAGAGGCAAAATTTAAAAAAAATTAGTGCAGAGAATACTAAGAAGGCAAAAATAATAAAACCTTTTCTATAAAACGAAATAACAACATAATTTTAAAATACAGTATTCGAACTCTGACCTGACAACGTTTCATTTTCCTTGTCTCTGGCATTTTAATTTAGACACAAATGATAGATCACATGAATAATTTAGTATAGCCCAAGAAAGACATATATAAAAAGCATCAGGTTGATTTCTAAGATTTAGATACAATTAAGGCTCTACAAATAATTCAATGAATTCAGAACTTTTAAACTACAGTGCCATCCTGAACAATTTCATTTTTTTTTTTTTTTTTGAGACAAGGTTTCACTCTTTCACACAGGCTTGAGTACATTGGCACAATCACAGCTCGCTGCAGCCTCGACATCCTGGGTTCAAGCAATCCTCCTGCCTCAGCCTCCCGAGCAGCTGGGACCACAGGTGCAGGCCACCATACCCCGCTAATTTTTTTTTTTAACTTATAGACAGAGCCTGGCCATGTTGTCCGGGCTGGTCTCAAACTCCTGACCTCAAGCCATCCTTCTGTCTCGGCCTCCAAAAGTGGTGAGATTACAGATGTGAGCCACCGTGCCCTGCCTGGAAATTTCTTAAGTACCCAGTGTGTGTGCCGGGGACTGAACTGAGTGCAGGGGACACCACTGCTGTGGAGGCTCTCCCACACGTGACAACGCCAGGGAGGATGGGATGCGGGTGTTTGGAGTGGGAAAGAATGAATATGCTGGGTTCTGAGAGCCATAATAGTCTCAGCAAAGCTCCAGGACTTCCTCCGCAACACGGAGATATGTGTTGGGGGAGAAGGTGTTGTTCTTTTTTTTCTTTTTTTAATATTGTTCTATTAACTTAGGTGGGAAGGCATGTCTCAGAAGTTACTGGCTTAACTGCATTGGCATGAATATTTTTAAGTTTCAGGAGCAAAAGTCTCCAAATCCACTGTGTTTGCCTTCCCATTGTTCCTGGCTCCCTGTGAAGAAAACATTAGTGGTTTTTGGCAATGAGAACATGAACCAATGTGAGAGAAAGCTGTCAGGCCCGGGGGCCGTTAAATGGGAGATGGATGGGGAAAGTGATGGGTCCTGACAGCCTGGGAGTCTCCGGCCATCCATCACACTCTCACCATGAAAGAGAGATGCCATTCAGATGTACTGAAATTCCCAAAGAGCTGACAAAATGAATCCAGTGGAGGAAGGCTCCGGGTGTGAATCATGGTCCCCTTGACTTCAAGGGGTATTAAAATGCGCATGAGGAAATACAAACCAGCAGACTCAATATTTGCTAAACCCTTAGTAGGCTCAATTTCCTGGGGAATTTGCTTCTACTCACGTGCCTGTTCATTCTCAGGTGACATATAAGAAAGCTGTAATGGGTTTTCTACCTACTATGGCCGGGAGTCCCACAAAAGTAAGCTCACTGGATTTATACTGTTTCTTGAATTTAAATAGGTAAAAGCTCCTTGTAAGAATTGGAAACAACGTATCTTGAAAACTTTGGATTTGTCTGATTTTCCACATGTCCGTAGATGGTTGATCTATAATTCATGAGTGTTATGAAACATTGGAGAAAAATACAGAGGAAAGCCAACCATATCCAGGGGGAAGATGTTTGTGTCTTTGTACATGAATTTTGCTTTGTCTGTAATGCGATGGTAAAGTGGAGTTTTTTGTTCCTTTTGGAGGACAGATGATGGTTCTGTTAAGATAAAAAAAATTAGTTGTATCGAATACAGGAAAAAACATTTAAGCCAAGCATCCCACTTACCCCTATGTGGGATTCAAAGTGAATCAGACATGGTCCTGGCCCTGAATGAACTTGTTGTCTACTTAGGGGGCATAGAGGGGGACAGTCAAAGCAAAGAGAGGACTGCATAGAAGATGCGTGAATGCACCGAAGTGGCTGACAAAGTGTCACAAAGTGGCACCCAAGTGATGACAAAGGTCATCAATAGTTAGTGACTTCAGGTATTAATAAGGCAGCTTGGGGTCCATACTGCAGGAGACAGGATGGCTGTAGGAAGGGATGGTGCGGAGAGGGAGCTCGTGCGTGGATGGTGGAATAAAAGGGAATCCAAAGATTATCTTTGACAGTTTGGTAGGATTTCCGCAGCTGAGAATAGAGAAGAAAGCAGATGGAGTGGCCTCGAGGGAGGGACTGGCAAAGTGCTCAGAGCGGACAGCCGTGTCTGCAGGCCGGTGGCCCACCCAGGTGGAAGAAAACACAGCCAGGAGGAGACAGGAGGTAAAAATGAATGGGGAGGTCGGAACCATTTTATAATGGGTCTTGAAGACAGAACTCCGAAGACTGGATCTAATTCCACAGGAAGGAAGCCAAAAAGAGGGTCATGAACAGCTTTTGAACTGAGAACTAATCTCATCAGAACTGAGTGTAATATGTCTTCCTTGTTTTTACTGCCGAAAAAGGTTTCAGAGAAAAGAAAACGAAACCCCCAATCCTGCCATTCCAACTAAGCAAGCCGTAGGCACTTGTTTTGTGTTCTCCTTCCGTCCTCAGCCACCGAGGGCAGGATTTTTACCGAGGCATGATTATATATACACACGGCTCAGGCTCAGATTCTCCACTTACATATAAGCGTTTCCTAAGGTGCTAATTTATATTCCTAATTATGATTTCCAAAACCCTTTAATAGTCTTTCATAAGTCAGCACCGAAATACCTGAAGTCATTTTCTAGTCCTAGCGTATTTATGTAAAATGCTCCTGTTGTGTATAATGCTCCTGTTGTAAATAATGCTGCAGTGAGCGTCTTCCTGGAGTTCCCTTTTGCCTTTACTTACTCCTTGGAATAGGTCCTGCTTTGTGTGTATGTAACCTAACTCTTAAATTATATGGCTCTTATGTGGTAAGTCTGAGGATCTGTTGAGTTTTTCAAGGTACAGGAGTTACAGTCAAGTTACAACATATTAACCAGGGTGTGGTGGGGGGATCTTTTTCTTTAGGATGCCAATGGCTCACCAATTCTGTATCCTCTGGTTGTCAGTCAAAAAGGTATTAGCAATCCACACCTATTCTGTGACGATTCCAGCTCCCTGGGAGACAAGACTTTGCAGAATCACTGGCACTCACTTTGTCTCTAGGTGATCCTTTCCCAGCTAAGGGTTTATCAGACGCATCACCGGGGATCATCAGTCATGTGATTCTCTCTCCATCCCATTTCTTCTGCTCCTATGAGACCTTCTTTGCTTTTCTAAGTGTATGAGGAAATTAATCACTCAGTTTGGATGCTCAGAATTTTTCCTCAGTAATTCTCATGAATACCTTAATGTGTTAGTGTGCAACTTCTCGAGCCAGGTCTGGATTCGTTTCCTCCGTTGTTTTGGAGGTTTGTGAGATTATGAGTAACCCAGGATCCTTTCTGCCCCTCTGTGTTAACCCAGGCTTGACGACTGCAGGTTGCATTTTGCTGCTTTCTGCTCTTTTTCATAAGATAGGCCGACCGATAATTTGGGGATGGTGCCCATGGTTTTATCCAGAGTTCTTTAATCTTTATCCATTAACACCTGAGCATTTATGAAAGAGAAAGACGCAGTAGCGCTGAAGGAAGCAGTTCTTGATGTCAGACGGCTCCGGGCTGAATCCTGGCTTTTGTACCTCCTCCTCAGGTGGCCTTGAGCAAGCTAATTAGCATCTCTGCACCCCATTGTTCTCACCTATGTAATGGGAATAATAATGATAATTCTAGCATCCTACCCCATATGGGGTAGGTCACCATCAGGATTAAGAGAATAATTCTTTATCCAGTCTGTCATGGACGGGCATTCAGATTGATTCCATTTCTTAATGCAGAAACAGAAAGCCAAGTACCTTATGTTCTCACTTACAAGTGGGAGCTGAATGATGAGACTCATGGACACAAAGAGGGGGAAAGACAGACACTGGGGCCTGCTTGAGGGTGGAGGGTGGGTGGAGGGAGAGGATCAGAAGAATAATTATTGGGTACTAGGCTTAGTACCTGGATGATGAAATAATCTGAGCAATAAATCCTCATGACACAAGTTTACCCATATAACAAACCTGCATATGTACCCCTGAACCTAAAATGAAAGTTAATAAAAAGCAATAATTTACATAGTGGACTTACTATTTTGCTTAGCATATCATGAGTATTGAATAAATATCAGTTATGACTAATTCCTACCATGATCACTTGAATAACAGATATCATGGCAATTTCTGGGTCAGGCTAACTTTTCCTATCTCTATTTGCTAGCTCTCAGTGTTTTGAATTATACTCCTTCTTAGAAATACTCCAAGAAACCTTCCAGGAAACCTCCAAGAAATGTTCTAGAAAACCACCAATCCTTTTTGTTTATAGTAAAACAACCCCCATATCAAGAATGTGAAAATAAGCCATTTTCAGCCTTAATACTCCTTGGCTACCCATCTGATGGTGAGATATCTACTCAATCTGTGTCCTGTGGTTTTTCTTTCTTCTTTCTTTCTCTTCATGTCCAGCTGCCTTGAAGTCCAAATTTAAAACATTTAGCCCCACTGTTCACAGCTGCCTGTTTTTCTCAAACACACACATGACATATAACTTACGTTCCATACTGGAGCTCTTATAAATGAAAGTGGACAGCTCCCGTTTTTATGACAAGAGAATAGAGTGAACCAGGGGTTCCAGGCCAGCTGGGATATCTGGAAAATCTACATGCGGAGGTCATGTGCAAGTTCTTTTTGTGTGTCTGTTTTGTATTCGCATATGCCACTTAACAACAACAACAATGGAACCAGCCATCCAGCAGATATGAATCAACTTCCTGCTACCTGCAAAGCTCCTTTTCAAGTGCTGGCTCAATTCAAAGATAAAACAGAAGCACATCTTAATCTTGAGTAATAGATTATAATTTTACCAGATCCACATTTGACTACACAAATTCAACTCTGTGTGCTACTTTAAAGATACAAATCAGGTGCCAAACACAAGCCAAGCTAGGTCATGTGGCAGCCACCACAAAATTCCTTCATAATGGCCATATCAAGAAACAGTGTACACAAAGGTTTGTATACAAGGTCATGCATACTGAGCTTATTGGCTGTCCGGGGGATTTTCACGGATGGTGTTTGTTTGTATAGTTTTTTTTTTTATTATTAGGCATTAACTGTAGGGCCTAAATCCTAAGTAAAATGCAACACCACGAATAAAGTAACAAGAAATGAAACACTTGAAGATCGGTAACTCTATGGAAGAATGTGGAAGATGGACATCATGGGAGAGGCAGAGTTAAACCGAGATGGGATCAAGGAAGATGCCTCCTAGGTGGGGAGGGTGGAGAATATTTTCTGGAGAAAGCATTTCAACTGAGCTTTGAAAGATTCATTTCTGAAATCTCTGTTGAGTATAACTCTGTCAGACACTGGGCTAGATGCTAGGGCTGAAATGATGAGCAAAAACAGAGATGGTGAATAAAAATCTTAAATATAAGATTATAATTCTGGTAAGTGCCACCAGGGAGCATTAGCTGGGGCTCTGAGAATGTGGAGTAGGGTCTGAAGATGGGCCGGACAGAGGAGTTTCCCAAGGGCAGGGATGCTGCAGACAGGATCTGGAAGAGAAGTAGAGGCCAGTGAGGGGATAGGAGGGAATATCCCAGATGGAGGGAGTGGCAGGTGCAAAGGCACCATGGTAGAAGGCAGGTGGTGAGAGCCAAGGGTGGCACGAAGGTGGGTAAGGCTTGGGTAGAGGGAGAAAGGGGCATACAGATGGAGGGAGAGAAGGGATAGAGGGAGAGAACCAGGTAAAGATGGAGGGAGAGAGAGACAGAGGGGCAGAGAGAAATGAGAAACAGAGAAAAAGACATGAGAGAGAAAGAGAGGAGAGAGAGAGAAAGAGAGATAGAAATGAAGGAAGGAAGATGGGGAGAGGGAGGGAGACAGAGTAGGAGAAGGACAGGAAACTGATGAGGATAGCAAGGTGGTGGAAGCCAAGCCACATGGTAAGGGATTCTGGCTCTATTCTAAAAGCAGCAGGTATGTAGGAAGATGGTCATGGGAAGATGAGAGAGGGAGACAGACATGGCCATCACACTGAGTATCCCCACACTGTGCTTTTCCTTAGTAACATTTACCATGTTCTACAGTTACCTTGTTTGTTCATTTCTCTCCTTGTCCACCGAATGATTCCCTGATGAGGCAATGTGTTCACCAAAGGTGGGGCTGCGTCTGTCTGGTTTACTGTGGAATCCCCAAAGTCTAGCAGAGTTCCCAGCACAAAGTAGTGTTCTGTGTTTATTTGTGGAATGAAGAAAAAGCAAGAGAATGTCTGGGCAAGCCTTCCTGCCTAATGGTCAGCAGGGTACAGACACGTCCCTGATACAGACACCTCCGACCCTGCCGAGACATCCCAGGTGTCCTGGCTGAACAGGGTTTCATCCACCCATCCCTCCTGCCTCCTGTGACATTGCCCTGCTCTGCCTTGGATCTGTCACTCAGAAACTCAGCACACAACCTATGGCTGATAGAAGTAGCAACCGCCAATTTCTTTTCTTTCTAATCAAGGTTTTCTGAAATTGCTGGAAGTACACATTCTAAAGTCATGATCTTTCCACAGTCCTCTGGGAACACATGTAATATTCTTGTTAAATACTCATTACTTAACACTTGCTTTATTGAAATTTTCTCTCATTTACCAAATGATTTCTAGTGAATTTTATCAACAAAATGAATAATAATCCAAAATTACAATTAAGTCTTAAAACACTTTCAATAATAATGTGTTATTCCTCCTCTTATCGGAAATCTTTTGTGTGATATAAATTACTGTTTTTTGGAGACAAGATCTCACTTTGTCACGCAGGCTGGAGTACAGTGATGCGATCTCAGCTCACTGCAGCCTTGACCCCTTGGGCTCAAGCAATCATTCCACTTCAGCCCTGAAAGTAGCTGGGTCTCCAGGCGTGCGCCACCATGCCCGGCTAATTTTTTTTATTTTCTGTAGAGACAGGTTTTGCCATGTTGCCCAGGTTGGTCTTGAACTCCTGAGCTCAAGCGATCACCTGGCCTTGGCTTCCCAAAGTGCTAGGATTACAGGCAGGAGCCATCATGCCCGGTCTAAATTATTATTTTTAAATTTTATTTTTCTTATTTTCTTATTTTTGTGGGTAACATAGTAAGTGTATATATTTGTGTATATATTAGTGTGTATATATTGTGTGTATATGTTAGTTTTTATTCTCTAAAAAAAAGGTTTCTGGTTTCTCCCATTGGTGTTCGGCAGCGTTATGGGATACTTTGTATACAGTCAGGGTCACTTAAGGATGGGACATGCTCTGAGAAATGTGGTTTCATTGATGTGCAGACATCACGGAGTATACTTACACAAGCCTAGCTGTTCCAGTCTACTACACACCTACTCTATATGGTATAGCCTATTGCTCCTAGGCTACAAACCTGTGCATCGTGTTACTGTACTGAATATGGCAGGAAATTGTAACACAGTGGTAAATATTTCCATGTGTAAGCATAGAAAATGTACAGTCAAAATATGGTATTATATTCTTACATGATTCGTACGTGAGCACCATCATATAGGCGGTCTGCGGTTAGCTGAAATGTCCTTGTGCAGTGCATGACTGTTTGGGGAGGTCAGGTGAACTGCTCTCTCGCCTAGTTCTCGTCATGTCTAAAGATGGTGTAAGATCTCGTATTTTGGGTGTAGTGATGCCATCGTCTTAATTCACCTGTGCTGGCTTGATCCTGTCACACTAGTCACAATCACTAACGTAATATGCTTCCTTTTCCAATTCTTCATTGCATATCATCCTCCTTTTTGGAAACAGGTGGCTCTGAGTGCCAAGAAGTAGAGTATCCACATTAAAAATCAGTCTTAGCCAACGCTGACTTGGCTGACCTTACAAGTCGATGGACTTTGGGGCCATGGATACTGCTCTTTTAGTTCCAGAAACCTTAGTGATGAGGATAGCTCCCTAATAAAAGCCATGAGAAAATTAAAAAGAAAAAACATTAGCCAATTTAACAATTGCCATAATAAATGTTGCACTAGGCCGGCCTGGTGGCTCACGCATGTAATTCCAGCACTTATGGGGGCTGAGGAGGGCGGATCACTTGAGGGCAGGAGTTGAGACCAGACTAGCCAACATGGTGAAACCCCGTCTCTACTAAAAATACAAAATTAGTGGGGCGTGGTGGCAGGTGCCTGTAATCCCAGCTACTCGGGAGTCTGAGGTAGGAGAATCACTTGAACCTGGAAAGCAGAGGTTTCAGTGAGCTGAGATTGTGCCACTGCACTCCAGCCTGGGCAACAGAGCTAGACTCCATCTCAGGAAAAAAAAATTGGCACATAAAAGTAGAAAAAAAGTACAATTGAGTAGTATGCAAATACTGTACACACAAGCCTGTTGAATGTTGATGTTTTCTTCCAAAATAGTCTAAAACTTGGTTTAAGTATTTGTATTCCTAAATCCTGGGAAAATTGGACATCCTGTCTTCGATTATGTTCTTTGGGATATTAAGGGTTTTACGAACAAAAACAAACAAGTTAGCATTAAATAAGTTTGGAGAATAATGCATTCCTTATCTTCCTCCTGGAGATTCCCAAAGCCTGGGACCAGTAAAGGCTCTGAGAAGTTGAGCAGAGAAGAACCTGCTGAGCTTTATTGATCCATTGTTTTTCAAAATTAATAGACCGTGGAGCTTTTTTTTTTTTTTCCCAGCTCAACACCAATTAAAATTCTATTAGGAACAAGATTTCCAGAAGACACAATTGGAAAACAACTGTCAGTTACTATGCTTCTAATAGCCGTATGCCACCTGCTGCTACTGTGAATTCTATGCTTTTAAACCTTAAATTGAAGAAGAGTCATACACGTGACGTTGTTTAAAGTTGGACTGAATTGTGTATCTAATTTTTGACAGCAGCCATCAACAGTAAACATCCTAAATTGAGACTTTACACATACCCCCTCTGAGTGGGCATTATTTAAATGCAACTGCACAGATTAGGGAGCTTTAAAAAAATCCTACAAGTATAAAGTGACAAATTGTGTTGAAGGTAATAAATCCTGCCTTTAAATAATGCAAGTGCTGTGCAGGGCTTCCTTTGAAATGCCTCATGTTTGACTAGTATTCCTAAAGCGTTACAGATCTCATCCACACTCTGTCAGAGACACAGTAGTTGTTTTGCTGGTCTGTGCACTGAAACAGCCTGTAAAAACTGTAAGCATAACGTCAGCCTAGAGCAATGAAAGTGTCTCGTATTGGGGAGACCAGAGCTAGTGAACATGTCAGTCCAGGAGAAAAATTCTGGGCTTCAGGAGGTTTTATTTTACACTTTCCCAGCTCCCCTGGGTATGGAAATGATTAAAACAAACCTTTTGGTGTGCAGGTGCCAAAGGTGGAAGAAAGAACAATACTTTGTAAAGAGGGAAAACAGATTAAAAGAATAATGTCACTTTATTTGAGAAAATTAGGTTTTGTGTCTTTTTCTTGAAACTTACAAAAATGTTGGGTACCTGTGCCGTAACTTGATGATATTGAAAAGAATGGCTAAGTAGTATCGAGAAAACGTAGAGACCTCTTAAAAATGAATGAAAAAGTATCAATACCAAAAGGAAAATGGGCAAAAGGTATGAATAGGCAAGCTCAGAGAGGGCCCTGGGAGAGCCAATGAGACTGAACGGATGAGGAATTTTAGGAATGATCAGGGACACATGGAAAATTACCTGCACAGTGAGGCAGTAGCCATGCCAATCAGGTTGAAAAATGTGAAGGCATCTGTCAAACCAGCAATAATGTTGAGTGTTGTGAGGTGTGGAGCAATGGAAATGCTCACACGTCGCCAGAGGGAATCACTGCAGCTTCCCAGAGGCATCTGGAGGGGACTCCCCATTTATGCCTCCAGATGCCTTCTCCACTCTGCCCTGTGCCTGAGAGGCTGACCTGCATGGAGCACAGCATGGACTGCCTTGCTGTCTGGTTCACTCTGCCCTGTGCCTGAGAGGCTGGCCTGCATGGAGCACAGCATGGACTGCCTTGCTGTCTGGTTCACTCTGCCCTGTGCCTGACAGGCTGACCTGCATGGAGCACAGCATGGACTCCTTTGCTGTCTGGTTTCTGGGGCTTTCAGCCCATGGGAGGCACTGGCAGGAGATCAGAAGGCAGAGGAAGGTGAGCACTGGGTGTCTGCCCATCTCCTTCCTCATTGGCGTGGGCTGACAGTGGCTGCAGTCTTCACTGGATGCCACTGTGCTGTCTGCAGTGGTTTTGTCCTGCTGGTCCAGCTGAGCTCTGATGACCATTATCTCCCCAAGCTCCTTTGGGTCCCACACAGCTCCTAACCTGGGGATGACTCACTGGCCCTCACTGGTTCTTCTTTGTTCCACTCACATGTCTATGAATTGGCTCTTCTTAAAAGTCTTCACAATTGTCCCATTTGGGGGTCCCAGTTTTGTTCTGCCAGGTCTCTGAAGAAAGTTGAAGGCACGCAGCCCCTCTGACCCTTTTATTATTCATTCTTAAAGAGAAGCTTTTGCATTGGACTCCTAAAAGACATGGAGATGGATAGCCACAACAGTATTGAAATAGTGAAAAAGTGTAAACAGTTTATGTATTCGTCAAGTGATAATTAGCTAAGGTAGATTATAATACATGCAGATCAGAGAGACTTATGTAGTCTCTGCTGTATAGTTTTCCCAGCAACACAAGATAAACAAAGGCAGGGGATATGACTAAGTCACTCATGTATTATTCAACCAAATATTTGATTTAGGAATGGCCTATAGGCATGACATTGTGCTGTGCGCTAGGGTTAAGATGGAGAGTTATACAAAAGTGTATTGTGAGTTTCTCGACTGTCCAGCAATCCCACTACTGGGTATCTATCCAAAGGAAAATAAATCATTATATAATAAAGACACTGGCATGTGTATGTTTATTGCAGCACAATTCACAATTGCCAAGATATGGAATCAACTTAAGTGCCCATCAACTGATAAGTAGGTAAAGAAAATGTGGAATATATATACACACACCATGGAATACTACTCAGCCATAAAAAAGTAATGAAATAATGTCTTTTGCAGCAACTTAGATGGAACTGGAGACCATTATCCTAAGTGAAGAATGGAAAACCAAGTACCACATGCTCTCACTTACAAGTGGGAGCTAAGTTATGGGTATGCAAAGTCATAGAGAGTGGTATAATGGACATTAGAGACTCAGAAGAGGGGAGGGTGGATGAAGGATACAAAAATCACCTATTGGGTACACTGCACACTCTTTGGGTGACAGGTCCAGTGAAAGCCCAGCCTTCACCACTATATAATTCATCTATGTCACCAAAAAACCACTGTACCCCTAAAGCTATTGAAATAAAATACAAAATAAAAAGCAAAGAATTCAACCAGAGGAACAACACAGTAACAAAAAGTGCTAAATAAAATGTGTAGTTAAGGTAGTTGGTTGTTGTTACATATTATCTGTGAGAGAAAACTCAAATCCGACTGGTTTAAGCAAAAAGCATGCTCCTTGCTTCAGGGACAAGTAAATCCCATGAATCCAATGCTATCCTTAGAAATCTCAGTCTCTTTCTCTCCATCTCTCTCTCCCCTTCCCCCTCCCTCTCAGCTCTGATTTCCTCTATGTGTTATTCCCATTTTCTTCTATTGCGGATGAACTTACATTACCTCGTATCTGGAGAGATGCCACCTCCAGCCCCAATTTGTATTCCCCCATTAGCCAAAACCAGGTTTACCACACTAGCTTTAACTGAGAGTTTAAAGGAGGGATCTTAGCATCCTTGATTGGCTCATTTGCCCATGTATGAACCAATCACCATGGCAATGACAATGGGTCACTCTAATTGGCCACCCAAAGTCACATGATCACTCCTGTGGCTGGTGGGAAGGGCACTATGATTGACAGCCCCCTTGGGAACTCATGGATAAGAAGTGGATGGTCCCCGCCAGGTTCTACGTAGATGAAACCAAGCATGTCTGCACTGCAGAAACAGAAAAGAGCTCCGGCTTGTATAACACCATATAGTAGAGTTCAGAGCAGAGGGAAAGCCCTGTTTGCTGATGTAGTTACGGACATATTGCTGGGGGAGGTGAGTGGTGACCTGGACTTTTCTGTATGTTGAGAAGTTAGATCTGGCTAGGATGTAGGATATAGTCGGTCAGCTGGACTTTTCCTTGAACCTCTACCTAGGTGTACGTTCCCCAAAATTTATCCACATTTCAATTTCTTGCATTATTTATTAGATATCCAAGGATTGCCTAGTGATCCTTGCAAGGCGTAAGAGCCCCTCCTGCGTGCTGACTGCCCCATACGCGCCCACTGTCGGTGCCGATTACAGCAACGTCAGCTTCTCGTCATCGCCCACACCGAAGCTCCCCGGTCTCTCCAGATGATGCCTGTGGGGCTAGTGGACGAGTGGGGCTTGTGGACTCTTGCCGGCTTCTGCTTTTTCATCCGTTTCGAAATGCAGACTTTGGGTGGCCTAACGATTCACTTATTGTTTCAACCATTTCCGCTTTCCCTGGATTTTATGTGTGTCTCTGAGAAGAGAGAGTTCCCCCACGTACCTACTGAGGCTCTTTTTGCGAAAGGAAGTTGCCTCACTGAGACTGGGTAACACTTGAGGGTTTCCCTCCAGAGAGGAGCACAACCTTCTCTCCTTTTCCAAAATCAAATGGGCGCTAGGGAGAGAACAGACCATAGCATAGACATAACAGGAAGGAAGGAAGGAGAAAAGCAGGAAGAAAAACTTGAAGGAAGAGCATCCATAAAGGGAGGTGGTTTCACACGCACTGGGGCTCTAGTCCCAGACCACCTGGGTTCAAAACCTGCCTCAGGTAAACAGCTGTGTGTCTCTGAGCAAGTCATTTAGGCTCTCTGTGTCTCAGACTCTTTGTTGGAGATAGTGATAGTACCTACCTCCACTGGAAGATGTGATGTGTTAATTGACCAGGCTGGCATAATGGTTGGAATAATTAACATGTCGCTCTTTTAAAGCTCTGGGACACCACCTGCCTCACTCTCTAGCACTTCCTAAGCATTCACTCACTTTATTTGGACACCAAGGCAGAGGAGTGGGGAGAGAATGTTAATATCAAACATTCACTGGGTGCATCGGTGGTGCCAAGCACAGCATTTTGGCCAGTGGGACTATGGCAATGAGGAAAGAGACAAAGTCTTGGCCTCAAGTGTACGTTCTAGTGGAGAGAGAGGAGAAACGTGCATGAATAGACAACATGTGGCGGTGGGGCAGGGGGAGGGTGGCGGTGCTGAGCTCCCCAGAGAGCATCGTGGCAGCATGAGAGGGCCAGGGTGATGGCAGGTGGGGACAGTCGGGTGCTGTTTGGGCAGGAAGGCCCCCTGGAACAGAGAGCTGGAAGGGTGAGAGGGCCAGGGTGATGGCAGGTGGGGACAGTCCGGTGCTGTTTGGGCAGGAAGGCCCCCTGGAACAGAGAGCTGGAAGGGAGAGAGGGACAATCAGGAAGGGCACACTATGCAGAGCGCACAGCCATGGCAAAGATGGAGCCTGAGTGTGCTTGGTGCCTTCTAGAAAGTACAGTGTTTGTTCTGAGATGAGGAAGGATATGGGGGATGGTGGTCAGAGGAGTGGGAGTGCCAGAAACACTGAAGGTCACCAAAGCCATGGAGGGGTGTCAACCTCCACTTGGAACCACGTGGGAAGACACTGCGGGCTTGGATCTGGGCATGACGTGGCCTGACTTCTTTATTTTTTATTTTTATTTTTGTTTTAAGTTCTGGAATACATGTGCAGGATGTGCAGATCTGTTACATAGGTAAACGTGTGCCACGGTGGTTTGCTGTGCCTATGAACCCATCGCCTAGGTATTAACCCCAGTGTGCATCAGCTAGTGTTTCTAATGCTTTCCCTTCCCCTTCCTCATCCCCCAAGAGGGCCCCAGTGTGTGTTTTTCTCCCCCATGTGTCCATCTGTTCTCATCGTTCAGCTCCAACTTTTAAGTGAGAACATGTGGTGTTTGGTTTTCTGTTCCTGCATTAGTTTGCTGAGGACGGTGGCTTCCAGCTCCATCCATGTCCCTGCAAAGGACATGATCTTGTTCCTTTTAACGGCTGCATAGTATTCCATGGTGTATATGTACCACATTTTCTTTAGACAGGGTCTCGCTCTGTCACCCAGGCTGGAGTGCAGTGGCCCAATCTTGGCTTACTGCAACCTCCACCTCCCGGGTTCAAGTGATTCTCAAGTTTCAGCCTCCCGAGCAGCTAGGATTACAGGCATGTGCCACCATACCCAGCTAGGTTTTGTACTTTTATCAGAGATGGGCTTTTGCCATGTTGTCCAGGCTGGCCTCGAACTCCTGGGGCCATGGGATCCTCTCACCTCAGCATCCCAAAGTGCTGGGATTGCAGGCCTGAGCCACTGCTTCTGCAGGCCTGACATATTTTTGAAGGAGGTCTTTGGCTTCTGTGTGGAGAATACACTAGAAAGGGCAAAAGCAAAAGCCCAAGAGCAGGGAAGCGGCTGCCACGGTAATTCCAGCCTCCAGGAGACAGAGCTTGGGCAGAGCAGTGGCTGTGGAGTGGCCACAGGTGGCCGTGGTGACCTTCCAAGTTGAGTTGCCAGCTTCAGCCTGCTTTTGGACTTGAAAGGATGTGCAGAATCGAAGATGGCCCTGGCGATGTGGTGACAGCAACCCGCGGATCACTTGGAGGATGAGCAGGTTTAGGGACAGAAGCAGAAATTGATGCGTATGGTTTAGACACACTGCTGACCTGGGCTGCGTGGCTTTGGGCTGTGGTTAGGGTATTGTAACCTAATAGGACTCATTCTGGGTGCCTTTCTAGAGACAAACTCTGGTTTTCATATCCTGAATGCTCCTGTTCTGTTAGGATAATATACTCAGTTGTAAAATGAAATGTCCTTTTAAACTATTTCTGATGATATTTAAGTTAAGAAGAAAATGATTACTGAAAAATTCGGTGTGAGTCAAAGAAAGTTGTTTAATGAGTTTCATTAACGCTCCTGATTGAGACCTTTAAACCAAATGTCAGATGATCCTCATATTTGAAACATTGGAAACAGGAATTTATAATGGGGACATTAAAAGAATTTAGTTCTGCAAATGGGATTACAGTGATACCTTTTCTGTTAAAAGTTAATTGAGTTTAAATGAAGGCAATTTGGCTGAAGTTAAAAAATCAAATGGGTGGTGGGGCTGGGGGAGCCAGTGGATAACCCGAGACAAATGAATCCCTTAGGAATAGGGACAGCTTGGAAAATTATGTAGACATAGGGAAATTGGTTAAGTGTTCCCATATTTAATTAGGTCATAAGTCGTTTATTGGCAGGGACATTTCTGCACATGCATTTAAAGCACTGCGGGGATCTCTGCTATCACAGTGTGATAAAACTTGTCCCTTTTAGAGCACCATTTTTATCAGAGAATTTCAACAGGGATGCAGATCGATTCTCTTCCTGAGCGTATGTATGCATTGTACACCAAAAATAAAATTCGAAGGCCCCTCGACCATCTGAATGGACCTCTCCTCTTGGCCAAGGGCATTTCAGAGTTAACCTGAAAATCGATTTTAGGCTACGATGGAAGAAGGGGTGGGACATGCCTCATTATCCCCTCCAGCATTAACCTCAACTCTGACCTTAAGTCTGATAAGAAACATTTACAATCGATTCTCTCTAAAGCCTGCTATTTGGAGGCTTCACCTGCATGATAAAAAACCTTGGTCTTCACAACCCCTTATCTCAACCCAGTTATTCCTTTCTGCTGATAACAACTCTTTCAACCCATTGCCAATCAGAAAGTTTTTAATCCACCTATGACCAGGCAGCCCCCGCTTCGAGTTGTCCTGCCCTTCCAGGTCGAACCAATGTAAATCTTACATGTAGAGATTGATGTCTTCTGTCTTCCTAAAGTGTATAAAAGCAAGCTGTACCCAACCGCCTTGGGCACATGTCAGGACCTCCTGAGGCTATGTCACAGACACATCCTTTATCTTGGCAAAATAAACGTCCTAATTTGATCCTGACCTGTCTCAAATACTTTTGGGTTCACAGTATGTATTTGTATGTATGTACATAGACGTGCATTTTAAATAATTTAAATACACAGTGACTTTATCAGAAAGCTGTACAATTTTTAAGGAATTTGATTCTCACTATTTGATTCCTCTTCTCTTCTGATTTTTGAAGGTTATCTGTAGTAGAAATGAGTAGTTTTAAGAGAACATATAGTCTACAAAGCCAAATATAGTAACTCAACTTTTACAGAAAAGGTTTGCCAAACCATGGGATGGAACATTGACTAGTACAAAACCATAGTGCAAAAGCAATGTCTGTTAAGCGAACAAACACATCAGGTAAATTTTGTCAGAGAATAGGGTTCCAATTGCTTTCTGATGTTGGTATGACGGCTGAAGCATTACTACTCTGACCTCATTATTATTTTGCTTTAATAATTTAAAAATGATTTTAGATATTATGATTTTCTAAAACATAGCAAAAACAAAACCCTCACAATTATGGGTCCAGAGATTAGCAAGTGAGCACACAATCTTTTTAAAAACTTACTGGAATAGGACCCTCGCATCTGTAACATTTATATTCATGGCATTTCACGTTGGCTTATGTAATTAAATTTTACGCCTCCAGGCTCTGTGTTTAGCAGGCTCCCTAGGTTGTCTCTGGTCCTCATAACACTGCCCACTAGCTGTGGCTTTCTTCATTTCACGGATTGGGAAGTGAAAGCACAGGCAAGTGATGTGCCGATGTCGAGGCCACAGAGCTACGAGGTACCAGAAAGCGTCAGACTTGAGATCTGAAATGAGGCCAGTCTGCTTCCAAAGCCACATTCCCATCTGCTGTGTCTTGAATATATGCATCCCCCTAGTATTCATATTAACCCCCATGTATTAGGTGGCGGGGCCCCTGGGAGATGATTAGATTATGAGGGTGGAACCTCATGAATGGGATTAGTGCCCTTATGAAAAGAGGCATCAGAGAGATGCCGCCCCCTTCCACCAGGAGAGGATGCAGTGAGAAGATGACATTGATGAACCAGGAAGCAGGTCCTCTGGTGTGAGGCACCATTGACTGCACCTTGACTTTATCTCCTGGTTCATCGATGGCACCTGTGACTCCATCTCTCGCATCAACAAACAGAACCGCACTGCTGCTCCCTTCAATGAAAAAGAAGCCTCAAGACCCCTCAGGAATGGTATATACAAGATCTGCCACATCTGAAACTTCCAGCCCCTGGAACAGTGAGACATTTCTGTTGTTTATGAGCTACCAAGTCTGTGGCATTCTGTTAAAGTGGGCAGAATGGACTAAGACACCATCTCATGGATGAACAGCTGGGGTACAGGGAGGTGAAGTGAGAAGCTGAGGCCTGAGACAACAACTGGGTTGAGTAGGTGGGAGAAGACCTTCCTGGGAATGTCTGTCACTCAACCAAGTCAGGTGGCTAGGGTTTCTCTTTTTAGGATCCTTTAATTATTTTCCATTCTTCATTTTCCATTAACCTTGTAAACAGAGCCAGTGGTTCTGAATCGTTGGCACCATGGCCTTGTTTTCTCCGTCAGTTCTCACCTGCAGGCTTCACTCACACCCATGGGATTCAGAAAATTCTTTGTGAGTGCATCTCAAGGACAAAATAAAAATTGCTTTCAGAACTCTGGCAGTACAGGAGTCTGAGAAATGCACTGCCTGGCCTCCGGCCCTGCTGATTTGGGGAAGACAAAAGTAGGGAACATGAATGATGCATGCAAAAAACAAAAAACAAAATGAAACAAAGACCCACAAACAAATATACAACAGCGACAAAATCCAGTGTTCTTCATCTCCTTGTCTACTCAGCCTCCTTACATCAGCTTTTGCTCATACAGAACAAACTTCAACAATAACAAAAACCACAATGCACATAATTGTATTAGTCCATTCTCACACTGCTAATAAAGACATACCCGAGACTGGGTACTTTATGAACGAAAGAGGTTTAATTGACTCACAGTTCAGCAGGGCTGGGGAGGCCTCAGGAAACTTACAATCATAATGGAAGGGGAAGCAGACACGTCCTTCTTCACATGGCGGCAGCAAGGAGAAGTGCCGAACAAAAGAGGGAAAAGTCCCTTATGAAACCATCAGATCTTGTGAGAATTCACTCACTATCACAAAAATAGCAGCATGGGGGTAACCACCCTCATGATTCAATTTCCTCCCACTGGGTCCCTCCCACGATACATGGGGATTATGAGAACTGTAATTCAAGATGAGATTTGGGTGGGAACACAGCCAAACCATATCAATAATTAAGTCTATAATGTCATCTCTCATATCAGCAAATACAACCACACCACTGTGCCCCTCAATGAAAAAGAAGGCCAAAGACCCCTCAGTCATGGTGTCCCTCTCCCGATAATATCTATTCCTCCTCTGGTTCCATGCCAGTCTGCCTTGGGTTTCATGTAAGCAAATACTGAATGATGAGATTGGGGCGCTGATGCATCAGAAATGGCTGAAGGCTACTGCAACTTCTTCAACTTTCACTTAATTCATTGTGAGTCTCAGCATGCAGGTTTTCTGGCATTATGGCATCTATCCCATTTATAGTGAAACTATAATTTTGGCTCTCTTCTGTATCTACCCACCAAACGAGGAAGTAGAATAAAAGTGTCCCAGCCTCAGCCTCTTGTTTTCTAATGTGTTGTTTTGTTTCTCCTGTTTTGTAAGGGTTGACTTTGCTTAGTGGTCTGTTTCTTGAAACCAGCCATTGCACATCTGAATGCCTCCCTGGGCCAGGCAGGTGACAGGAATGTAGGAGGGGCCAGTAGAGAAGAGAGGAGCTGCCACTCAACTCAAGCCAGTTCTGGCTCTGGGATGGGGGTAGCAAGTCTGTGTTCTCACAGCTATCTTATCTTTTTTATTTTATTTTATTTTATTTTATTTTATTTTATTTTATTTTGTTTTGTTTTGTTTTAATTATTTTATTGAGACAGAGTCTTGCTCTGTCATCCAGGCTGGAGTGCAGTGGCATGATCACAACCCACGGCAGCCTCGACCTCCTGGACTCAAGTGATCCTCCCACCCTGGCCTCCCAAGTAGCTGGGACAACAGGCATACACCACCACACCCAGCTAATTTTTCTTTTGTTTTTTTGTTCTTTTTTTTTTTTTTTTTTTTTTTTTTGAGATGGGGTCTCACTATATTGCCCATGCTGATCCCAAACTCCTGGGCTCGAACAATCCTCTCACACTGGCCTCCCAAAATGCTGGGATTACAGGTGTGAGCCACCATGCCTGGTCTCACGGCCGTACTTTTTTTTTTTTTTAATAATTTAAATGTAATTACAAATTAAGCTATTTCTGAGCCAAAGTCACCATATCTGTGACGATGAACTGAAAACCCTCCTTTTGTAACCTTTCACCTAAACAAACGGCCAGATATTGGGAGAAGTGAGCTTGACGGAAGATTCATCCCTGATGATGAGGTTGCTGTGGACTCCAGAGTCTGCCTAGAGGTGAAATAATTCAGTGATTCATCCCCAGACAAAATCCACATTTCCCTGTTCTAGAGCCTGCCTAGGAGTGAAATAATTCAGTGAATCATTTCCAGACAGAATCCAAATTTCCCTGTTCTGTGTTTGTGCCGTGTGACAGTAGATAGCAGTGTCCAATCTCACGGTGGCTATTGTGTTGCCATATAATACGCTGTTAGGTAACATTGTATGTCAGGGGAGCTTATTGTCATTGAATCCATGAGACATTTATTCAAGTGTGCTTCTGATTACAAGAGATATAAATACCGGAATGCAGGGGCCAGGGCAGATGTATTGATTCAGTTAGAGGTTAGAAATGGAAGATTCTCAGGGCAAAGAGAGGTATTTAGTTTGCCCTGCACATTAAAATTAACTAGACACGGCTAGCTTTTAAGAATCAAGATATATCACATGAAATCCACATTTCTCATATCATTTGGATTCCGGGGAGAGCTGGAATTCCCCGGTGTGCATGGCTGTGACTTACAGCTGCTGCTGTGGTTAGGCGGGGCATGTGTGTGTGTGTCTTCGTTTTCCACAGTCCCCGCCCAGCCTGGTTTCACTCATTTCTTCTGTTTATCTGGACTCTGTAGACATCTGAGTTTGTAACTGGTGGATCAGATTTTGCTTCTTCCTTGAAGAATTTTGGACTGCCGTTCGCCATGGCAAAGATACTTCAGAGATATTAGTGATTGGGATTTAAACTCCAGACAGAACTGTTTGAACTAAGAGAGATTATAGCAGAGTGATTGCATCTGACCCTATTGGTTATTAAGCATTCCATTATCTTTTTCCTTTGCAAATGAACTCAGGGTGACCCAGGCCATTCATGACTAAGAGTTCACCCACCTTCCCGTCCTCTTTGCAGCAGGGCATCAGTCCCTCTGGCCTTGAGCTCACTGAGCTATGGGAACTATCTCAGAAACAGCTTACTTCTGGACATCCAATGATGTGAGAAAAATCAGTCCCTCTTTGGTTAAGCCACTTTACTTAGGTTTCTGCTGTTTGCAACAAGTGCAGTCCTCACTGATAGAGGGTTCAAGAGCATGGGTTCTGGAGCCAGTCCCCTGGGTTCTGGAGATAGTCACCTGGGTTCTCCAGACAGTACCCTGGGTTCTGGAGACAGTCGCCTAGGTGATGGAGACAGTCACCTGGGTCCTGGAGACAGTCCCTTGGGTTCTGGAGACAGTTGCCTAGGTGATGGAGACAGTCACCTGGGTTCTGGAGTCAGTCGCCTGGGTTCTACAGCCATTCCCCCGGGTTATGGAGTCAGTCCCCTGCGTTCTGGACACAGTTGCCTGGATTCTGCAGACAGTACTCTGGGTTCTGGAGCCAGTCCCCTGGGTTCTGCAGACAGTCCCCTGGGTTCTGGAGCCAGTTGGGTTCTGGAGCCGATCCCCTGGGTTCTGCAGACAGTCCCCTGGGTTCTGGAGACAGTTCCCTGGGTTCTGGAGACAGTCACCTTGGTTCTGGAGACAGTCCCCTGGGTTCTGGAGACAGTTACCTGGGTTCTGGAGACAGTTGCCTGGGTTCTCGAGCCAGTCTTCTGGGTGCTGGAGACAGTCCTCTCGGTTCTGATGCTGACTTTTCAATTCCCTAGAAGTTGCTGTGATGGCACACCCACTAGCCACATCCGTATACTTCCTGACATTTGCAGCCTCCTGCATAGTTTAAACTGGGGTCATGTGACTGAGTTCTGGCAAGCAGCGATGTGAACAAAAACGAGATATTGCTGCTGGGCCTGGGCACGACAGAATGGGTGTGCCTTCTCCAGTCTTATCTTCCCCAATCACAGCAAATGGGGAAGACGCCCTGTTGAGACGAGAGTGTCTGTCATTCTCTGTTTGCATGAGGATGGAGCAGATCCAGGAGACAGTGGATAGAGGAGCGGCTCCATCAACTTACATGAGACCTTTGTTACAATGCAGGAATTCGGGGTTTATCTCTTATAATATTTAGGTTAAATTACCAGACAAATTAAGAAATTGATAATAGAAGTCAGGTGCTTTCTAAAAAAAACCCTAAACCAAGGCAGTGACTTGGCAGTTACGTGCCAAAGTGACGGGGTGAGCTGTTTCCTGAAATGTGTCTAACCAACTGGGACCCTGAGCCTAACCAACTCGTAGTTCTAGGAAAAAAGGTTTAATATCGGAATGTTAGTATTTTATGTTTGGCAAGTTATTAAATAGAACAGATGGGCTCAGGACGGAATTGTGTTTGCAAGAGGAAATGAGGGATAGAGGGATTTCTGAAATTCAGGGCCTTACAAAGTTGAAAAACAGACTTTGTCTAGACATGAAATGTTAAAATATTAGATTGACAAAACCTTTGGGCAACAAAAGTCCAGGTCTTTTTTTGTTTGTTCGTTTGTTGGAGACGGAGTCGCGCTCTGTCGCCAGGCTGGAGTGCGGTGGCGTGATCTCGGCTCACTGCAACCTCTGCCTTCCGAAAAGCCCAGGTCTTTGATTCAGGGGCAAAAGGTCAGACTAAGTGTACATCAGATGAATTGCCTGGGGTTAAAGGCCAAATTAACAACATGTCTTCCCACATTTTGGGGAGCGGTATGGGACTGATAAATAAAGAAATAAGATGAGTCTCAGAAATATATATATATATTTTAAAAAGAACTCTGGGTATAATTAATAGATTATGGAACAGACCAGAAGCAAATACGTTTTTAAGGTTACTAAGCTTTAAGCCTGTAAGAGTAAGTCTACTACGTTACTACATTTTTAAGGGAATTGCCCTGTCGAAGAAATCATTAGCCCAGTTTTAACAGGATTTTTTATTTTTATTTTTTTACTGCTTAAGATGTGAAACAATTCTTGGTCCCCCAAGCATCCAGGAGCAAGAAGCAGGCTGCAGAATTTACGCAACTTGGCCAGGAAGCGTTCCTTCTTCCTCAGCACCCACTGTGGATGTTGACAAGGGGGAGGATGGAAAGGGCAGAGCTGCAGGAGAGCAGAGAAAAGAGCCGCAGGCAGTGATGGACAGGGAATTCCTCCCCTTAGTAAGATCAGCCAGTGAACAAGGACACCCCCATGCTCAGTGTAGGGAGAACTTACAGGGCCCGTCATTGAAATGTGATGGATGTTACAGCCCATGGTCTGCTGTGTGCTCCCCAGCTCTCCTTTCGCAAATGAGTGCATCTTCCTTCTTCTGTCCTTGGTCCACCATTGCATGTTGGGTCTAGGGTGGAGATCAGTTGTCTCCTTTCTAAGAAGAGCCACACCTCCATAGGGTACTGCGACCGGCCACGGCCCAGTGTCTGCGTTGTGAGCTGGATGGAGTGAGAGCATGAGACTTGGGGATGTTTCTCTTAGTGGGAACCGAATGGGAGCTGTTAAGTGTATTCCTCAATGTGTGGGAAGGGGCTGGAAGACAGTCTTTGCTGAGGGTTTATGCTCATCCAATAGCCCTGTGCTCCCCTACATCTCCAGACTTTCCCTACAATTGGGCTGAGGCCACAAGATGACATTGTAGCAGATGGAAATGTGAGCATCAATGATGAATTATCTCTAGTTCAAGGCACTTCGGTATCAGGGTGCCTCCTCCATTCCTCTCCTCCCATGATGGAGTGAACCTGGAAGCCCTGTGTTGAGATGGTGGCATTACAAGGTAGAGGGAGCCTGGATCCTTAAGTCACTGGATGGAGGAGAGCCCCAGTCAACGTCCATTGGACTTCTAAGTGAAAAAGTTTATTGTGCTACGCTACTTACACTTAAAATATGCCTTGGGCCCCCAAGCTTCCATGAGTAAGGAAGTAACTGGGAAAAATATCCACAACCCCCATTTCAGATGTAGACAAGGAGGATCACAGCAAAAGGAAGAACCTTTCAAAATGCCAAGAGCTGTGGACATTTACAGATAAGGGAATTCTTCCCAAATGACAGAATCCGCATGCAAACTGAGGGTAGCTAGTGTTAATTACCATGAAAAATACACTAGTTAGCTGATCTCGCTAAAGAAAGTTAGGTCCCCTTTCCATGTCTTCGTTTTCTTAAAAGTAAAATCTAGATACTACAGTACCTACCTCATAGGATGTTCTAAGTATTAAACTATGTGGAGAGAGCTTCGGATAGGGTCTGACACATGGTAAATGCAAAAATAAAAATAAAGAAGGGAAGAAAAAGAAAGGAAGGCAGTGAGGCAAGCAGGCGTCTAATGTTTCTCAAGCAATCCTGGTTTGAATTCTGCCATAGAATTTTTTGGATTCCTGGGGTGCAGCTGAGATCATGAGTTTGGGGATTGATGAATATTATGGTTCTGCCTGATCTAGGTGAATGCACGCTTCCCTCTGGGGAGCAATTTGGACCAGTGCCTTGATCTGTCTGTTATCAGAATGTTTGTGCAGTGTCAGACTAATGCACTTTTGCAGTGCTTAACCTAATTGCCCTGTAAATCCCTGCGATTATATGCTGTTTACTTCCTAATATGTCCTAGGAACAAGTTCGTAATTCACTTAAGGAAGAAGAGAGCAGCCTTCTAAAGTTTTTTTTTTTTTTTATGTTAACATCATCAATTACTTACTTGCTTGTAATTCAAGGAATAGAGCCCACATATTCATAAATCTGACGATTTAAGTGATGCTGGACATGGCTCTATGCAAGCAATCTGGGCTACTTCCTCCCAGCCAGTTGGCTGGACGGTGGTTTCTCAGAGTACCTTCAACAGAAACCCAACCCCACGAGAATGAGCCAGACTTCTAGAAAAAGAAACTCCGGTATTTTGAGTTGTTTTAATGCTTTATGGAAGTAGGTGATCAAGATGAAAGTAGGAGTGAAGCTCCTATGTTAGAACAGGAAATTGACTCTTTAATATATTAGGGAATATAGTTGTTGAAGCTATTTAGGGAGATTGGGGTACAGGGTTTAAGATAGAAGAACGTATAATGCATGTGTCAATTCAATCAATTCAATAATGTACTGCTTTTCCCTCTCTCTCTGTCTCTCTCTCTTTTTTTTTTTTTTTTTTTTTTTTTTGAGACAGAGCCTTGCTCTTGTCGCCCAGGCTGGAGTGCAATGGCTCAATCTCAGCTCACTGCAGCCTCTGCCTCCCAGGTTCAAGCAATTCTATTCTCCTGCCTCAGCCTCCTGAAGTAGCTGGGATTACAGGCACCCACCACCACACCCAGCTAATTTTTGTATTTTTTAGTAGAGACGTGGTTTCACTGTGTTGGCCAGGCCGGTCTTGAGCACCTGACCTCAGATGATTCTCCTGCCTCGGTCTCCCAAAGCGTTGGGATTACAAGCGTGAGCCACTGTGCCCAGCCTTCCCCTCTCTTTTCACTTTATTTAGTCCTAAAGGAGAGAGGATGTCACTGTTGTCATGAGCTGTATGTAGACCACGCCCCTTTCTAGGACAAGGCTTGAGGGATAAACCCCCAGTGGGGAGTGTGTTCCCTGAGGCCCTGGTCTGTGTCTTTAATCATATTGGGTTTTTACTGGCAGATCCATGCGGTAACAGGGGTGTGGTTTCCGTTCCACGTTGCTGTCCAGGGCAGCATACAGAGCTCAGAAAGGCGGGCATCTGACTGGGGAAGAGGGGCCCGACCTCTTCGTGGGATGAGGAGACACTGGCCCTTGTCCAGTGTCTGGACCAGAGCATGAACAACGTAGTGCAGAACCTTGGCTTAAACACTCACCTGCCAGCCCAGCATTTGCAGTTGGGAGAGCACCAGCCCTTTCCCTGGTTTGATCAAGATTTGATCAAGGCTGAGTCCAAGCCTTGCTAATGACCAGGATTGACTTCCCAGGCATTGCGTCATTGTCAGTTTTCCTGTCACTTTTTAAGAGGCCTTTGTCTCTTTCGGGATGCCAACCATGCCACGGGGGTTTTTAAAGGATGGGATGAGTCCTTGGCAAGACTCTGTGTAGCACTATGTCCTACTCTAAGAAGGGTAGAATTTTCTTTCTTGTGATGTGTTGATGACTCTTTCAGATAGTGGTTCACAGAAGGTGGTTCCCAACCATCAATATTAGCATCACCTTGGAACCTATGAAAAGTGAACAACTTGGCCAGGCATGGTGGCTCACTCCTGTAATCCCAGCACTTTGGGAGGCCAAGGTTGGCAGATTGCCTGAGGTCGGGAGTTCGAGACCAGCCTGACCAAGACGGTGAAATCCCATCCCTACTAAAAATACAAAAAAAATTATCTGGGTGTGTTGGTGGGCACCTGCAATTGCAGCTACTCAGGAGGCTGAGGCAGGAGAATTGCTGGAACCCGGGAGGTAGAGGTTGCAGTGGGCCAAGATCGCGCCACTACACTCCAGCCTGGGTGACAGAGCGAGACTCTGTCTCAAAAAAGAAAAAAAAAGAACAATTTGAGGGCCCAACTCAAAGCCCAGACCTACTAAGCTGGATAATTTGGGGTGGGGCCTAGGAATCTGTATTTGAACAAGGCCACCAGGCAATTTGAGTGCGAGTGAACTTTGAGAACCGCTCTGTTCTTATAGGTTCCTTGGCAGCCAAATCAGGAGGAGGTTTGTTTGGTAATTGTAGAATAGGAAGAAATGAGGATGCTAAGCATGACAGACGGAGAAAGGCCGGAGCTGATGGCTTCATCAACTTTGATATTTTGGGCTTACCCATTAAAAGAGGCTACCTGCTTTTCTACGGAATATGTAGGTTCTTTCTTAGCTGTAAACGCGAGATGATTTTTTCAGAAACAGTGGATATCAAGGAGAATGCTTAGAGGTTTCAGAAGAAAATGGACTGCATTTCCATCCAGCGAGCAAGCCAGTCTCTCATCAACAGTGTCAGAGATTTGCCAAATGGGAGCTTTGGTTGTCTAAGCTCTGACCTGTCTCAGAGCCTTGGTACCCTTTTTAGTGACAACCGAACCTTCATTCATCATCTACATAGTTAGGCCTCATTTTTGCAGACTGAAAACAGCAACAAGTCCTAGTCCAGACTGAAATTAGGATAGGCTTCTAAAGGGAGAGTGTCTGTCTCCTAGTCTGGGCATCACAGCTCACTCCCTGCAGAAAAGTTGGTATTTTGATAGTCTTTGCAAACTCTTCTGGTCCGTTAATTGAAAAGCCAGTGCACTTCAAGTGAGTAAACATCAGAGTTCTTATTTCTGCTGCTTCAGGATGAAGAGGGGTAGATAAAACTCCTTAAAACACACTTCGCTGTTCCTTCACAGTGATTTTAGTTTAAAAGCCAGGGATTTGTGGGTGATTATTCTGTTCTTCTTGCAATGTGTTATCTGTTTTTCCCCCACAGCAATCAATATTTCACAGACTCCACAGAAACAACGCTGATCTGTCGGCTCCTCCCCCGCCGCAGTCAGCACATTCACTGGGGGCTGAGTGTGATTATCTGGTACAATACACTTGAGCAATAGTGATTCTGGGCTTGAAAAGTATGCTATAAGTTGATGGGTGGAATTAAAAGCTGGATTTATGCCATGAGAAACTCAGCAAGCAGCCTCTATATCTTAGAGGGTAGTGGGGGAAAGCTGGTATGAAATCTACAGGTACTCCAAAACACAGAAAAAGGCATTTAAAAATACGTCTTCATTTTGGAATTGGTCTCTATTCATCTATTCATCCTGTAGTCGGTCATTCTATTTATTGAATGAACACTCAGTGTGTGCAGTCAAGGGTTAACTGCACCAGAAAAAGGCTTGGCCCTTTGTCTGGCCTCCTGGGTGGTAGCCTCTAAACCCTTGGAATTTCCTGCCTGTTAAGAGTGTCTTTGTTTATCTGGAGACCTTGGGCCAAGACAGATAGTCTATGCTAAAAATGAATTTATAGTGGAGGCTTGATCCATCCAACATTGACTCATCTCTGGAGGAGCTAGAGGTTGAGGTCAGCCTTGCAGGTGGTCAGCCCTGACTGTGGGAGCAACCCTTCATAGGAATTCTGCATGCCAAGCTCCAGAGGGGTTTCCCCAGTTTGCAGTAGTCTGTGCATGCGATCACAGGTTTTTGCTGCGAGGAATGAGCCCGCTCTGCGTGACCCACTGGGAGAGAACTGGAAGTTCTACACCCAGGCTCCCAGAGATCCTGCCCTAAGCACCTTTTCTTTCTTGTTGCTGATTTTAATCTGTATCATTTCACTATAATAAACTGTGATGGTGAGGATACCAGCTTTGCCACATTCTGTGAGTTCTTCTAACAAATTGTTGAACAAGGTAATCTTGCGACCCTCCCCAATTGCAGAGTGACTATTCAAAAAAAAAAAAAAAAGAAAGAAAGAAAGAAAGAAAAAGAAACTAAGCAGTGGAGACACAGAGATGAGAACACAGTTTCTTCATTTCCAAGATAGACAAGGAAAGTAACAATTGCAGAAAAGCATAATAAATGTTCTTTGGAAATCCAAGAGAATGAACAATGCACCTGCCACCTCTCACTGTTCTATGAGCAAATGCGTTCTTTAGAATCAGGTAGCATTTTGAGAGTTACATCATATAACAAGCATTTTGGCAGAGAGTTCTTGAATCAGATAATATACTCAGATGTTTAAGATATGTAGTTTTTATTCCCTCCAATTTAATGTAACTTTTTTTCTTGCCGCCCACTTTCTACCCAAGTGGGCAGAAAATTATCTCAGTTACAAGTAACTTAGTGTCTTTTTGTTAGTCAGTTCTGAGTTCTCCCTATCCTTTCCAAAAGTTGCTTCTAAGTTTCAGGTGTTTTCTGTAGTGCCTGTATTGGGGTTGGAGTGATGGAGGATGACCTTGGTGTGGTCACTGGTTCATCTTGTCCAGCCTGGTCCTCAGCTGTCTGTCTGCTCACATCAGAGCCTTATCGTTGCTACGTTACTTGCCAGGTCTCTCTCTCACTGAGCTCGCCCACACCATCTCAGGGATGCAAGAGATCTTAGCTGCTTCTCTGTGTGGCTCCGGGGCTGCGGCAGACTCTGAGCTAACTTAGGGACTCTCTACCTACATACATATGACAGACCTAGATACCCCTCATGTATCTTTTGTCAATTTCCCCAAGCCCTACTTAAGGAAGACTGTGGAGTCTGTGGACCGGCTCGATCAACAATTGCTCCAAGCCCCTTTGAAGCTTTCTGAACTAGAGTGGATGGAAACTAAAATGACATTTCCCGAAGACTATCACAGCTAGGGTTCCATCTAGAATCGAGGTACTGTTCTACCCTGAAGGCACCCCTGTGAAGACCCAGGGAGAGATGTGAGCACCATCCCAGTGAAGGATACACTGTGCAGAGAAAGTGTCTTTTTTGTTTTATTTTTGTTTTTTGATTTTAGTAAGCACAGTAGCTGAGGGTTCAAGTTCTTGTTCCACCTCAATGGTATGTTGATTGTTAATTCTCTAGCATACACAGCCACCCTGGAGGCCACAGTACAGCAGGGGAGTTGCAGCTAGAGCAGCTCTATGGGGCGGCTGAGCCAGGTTCCTGGCTGTTTTCTTGGCTGCATTGTTTCTGGCTTTGTGGAATCTAAGCTTGTTTACTTGTCCCTTGCAATATGGCTGCTGTTAATTGCAAACCACAACTCTGACCCATGAAAAAATGATGTATGAGAAACCCCATTGCCAGTTTATTAATTTACAATGGAAAAAATGACTGTCAAGGTTTCCACATGAATATTTGCTCATCAGCACACTTTCTGTCTACAAATATATATATATATGTATATGTATATTTGTGTGTGTGTGTGTGTGTATATATATATATGTGTGTGTGTATATATATATATAATGCCTAATTTCCCATAATAATTTAAAGGCTGCTTGTGGGGCATAAGATCATTTGAAGGGGAACTGATGTATGATTTTCTAGTGCTGGATGCAAGTATCATTCAAGTACTATTCAGGAGAATATAAGATGAGACCATTTTTTCCTGGATGTGAGAGAGATGATAGAACTTCCATATAACGTGAGAGATTTAAAGTAGGGTGCATGGGTGTTCTCCAGAGAATAAGTTGCCTCTTCCTTTGTGTTTTGTATATATATCTTTTAGACATGAATCAGTAATGAGCCAATCTACAATACCGTGGTAAAACTAATGTCCCCACAAGTGCACATCAGTTTGATAACCATGCCCGTCATGTCCCAAGCATTTGGTGGCACACTGATGGGTTTTTGTCACACAGGAGAACACAAACTACAAAATACATGACAAAAAAATCTGAAACCGGAACAATGATGAGAACATTTAAAAATGAGCCAAATCGAAGGTGTCTCAGATTTATATCACTAGTATATTTTTAAGGGTAAGTGACTTACTTTTATACATATCTACACAATGAACAGGAAAGTACTAAAATTAGCATACTGAGAGGTTACTAAAGTGGGAAAGAGGTTCTAAATAAGTATCTCGCATCTCCTCTTGTTCACTGTCCCTTCTCTCAAGGCCGAGGCTATTTTGATTAAACTCTTTTCTTAGTAAGGTATGCATTTGTATTGTTGAATATTAAGTCTGCTAATAGCGTCTTAATTTTGTGTCTTAGCTGGGTCTCTGGAACTTGGAATTCATTTGAAGCTAGTCAAGCTTAGATAACGATAATGATAATTAAATCTCATGCTTCAGTATCTAAGTATGATAATGCTTCAGGCATGAGGGGAAGGAGTTTCTTCCATGATGCCATTTTCCAATTGGTTAGGTGCATTACAGTGATTTGAAAGCATCTTTTCTTCTCTAATTCAACTGAAAACAATTACCAGAGGCTGGAAAGTTGGGTGAGGTCTGGAAATGATGACATCTGTAGTGTTCTGAATTAAAAATGACCTAAGCTGCTGTAGGATCCAACGCTCGTGCTCCTTGGCATTTAGCCAAAGGAGTTGAAAACGTATGTCCACAAATAACCTGCACAGGGATGTTTATAGCACCTTTATTCATAAATGCCCAAACTTGGAAGCAACCAAGATATCCTTCAGTAGGTAAATAAATAAATAAACTGTGGTGCATCCAGACAATGGAATATATATATTTTTAATTTTACTTTAAGTTCTGGGATACATGTGCTGAACGTGCAGGTTTGTAACACAGGTATACGTGTGCCATGGTGGTTTGCTGCACCTATCAACCCATCATCTAAGTTTTAAGCCTCACGTGCATTAGGTTTTTTTCCTAGTGCTCTCCTTCCCCCTTACCCCCAACCCCTCGATGGGCCCTGGTGTGTGATGTTCCCCTCCTTGTGTCCATGTGTTCTCATTGTTCAACTCCCACTTACAGTGAGAACATGCAGTGTTTGGTTTTCTGTTCCTGTGTTAGTTTGCTGAGAATAATGATTTCCAGCTTCATCCATGTCCCTGCAAAGGACATGAACTCATTTTTTATGGCTGCATAGTATTCCATGGTGTATATGTGCCACATTTTCTTTATCCAGTGTATCAGTGATGGGCATTTGGGTTGGTTCTAAGTCTTTGCTATTGTAAATAGTGCTGCAGTAAATATATGTGTGCATGTGTCTTTATAGTAGAATGATTTATAGTCCTTTGGGTATATACGCAGTAATGGGATTGCTGGGTCAAATGGTATTTCTGGTTCTAGATCCTTGAGGAATCGCCACACTGGCTTCCACAATGGTTGAACTAATTTACACTCCCACCAACAGTGTGAAATTGTTCCTTTTTCTCCATATCCTCACCACAATCTGTTGTTTCCAGACTTTTTAATGATTGCCATTCTAACTGGTGTGAGATAGTATCTCATTGTGGTTTTGATTTGCATTTCTCTAATGACCAGTGATGATGAGCTTTTTTTCATATGTTTCTTGGCCACATAAATGTCTTCTGTTGAGAAGTCAAGCAATGGAATATTATTCAGTGCAAAAAATAAGGGAGCTATCAGGCCCTGAAAAGACATGGAGGAAAACTTAAAAAAGAAAAAATGTACCAAGGGAAAGAAGCCCATTAGAAAAGACTACATGCTGTAAGATTTCAACTGTAGAACATTTTGCAAAAGACAAAACCTTGGAGGCAGTAGAAATGTCAGTGGTTTCCAGGAATTGGGTTGGGGAGAGATGGGCAGAGCACAGAGGCTTTTTAGGGCAGGGAATCTACTCTGTATGATATGGTAACAGTGGGTACATTGTCATTGTACATTTGTTCAAACCCATAAAATGTGTAACACCAAGTGTGAACCCTAATGCCAGCTTTGGACTTTGGGTGATAATGATATGTAGAGATAGGTTCCTCAGTTGTAACAAATGGATATAGTTTGGCTCTGTGTCCCCACCCAAATCTCCTCTTGAATTGTAGTTCCCATAATCCCCATGTGTTGTGTGAGGGAGGGACCTGGTGGAAGGTAATTGAATCATGGGGGCGGTTACTCTCATGCTGTTCTCGTGATGGTAAGTGAGTTATCACAAGATCTAATGGTTTTATTAGGGGCTTTTCCAACCCTTTTGCTCAGCACCTCTCCATCGTGTTTGCTTCCCCTTCTGCCATGGTTGTAAGTTTCCTGAGGCCTACCCAACCCTGCATAACCGTGAATCAATTGAACCTCTGTACTTTATAAATTACCCAGTTTGGGTGTGTCTTTATTTGCAGGCGAGAATGGACTAATACACACATTAACCCTCTGGTGGGGGATGTTGATAAGGAGGAGGGCTGTGTATGTGTGGGGAAGGGGATGTATGAGAAATCTCTGTACCTTCCTCTCAATTTTGCTGTGAACTTATAACTGCTCTGAAAAACAAGGTCTGTTGAAAACAAAAGTCATATGCCCCTGTGACTAGTATCAGTAGCAGAGGCCAACACATTTCTGCCACAGGAGTTGGATGGGATAGGTATAAATCTACTATCTTCAGTTCATCTTCTCCTCCCTATGTCTTTTTATCTACTTTTCAGTTTTTTTTTCTCTTTTCTCTTACTTTGCATATTACCATTGCCTTTTCTCCACAATTTAAATAAACCAGTGAAATTCCAGGCAACATTTCTATCTGCTTTAGGAAGTAAAATTCAGTGAGATCACGGATAGCTATATTGACATTTTTATTTCCTAGTATCCATCATAGTTTTTGGTACTCTGTTTTTGGAAAGGTGGAATACTGAGATATGGGTAGATGTCTGCACATTCTTAGCCTATAGTGTGGATATAATACTTGCATACAGGAGGTCTAGTTTTCAGTTTTTACTTTTCTACCTGATGGTCTTTGATGATAGAGTTGGCCCTTGTAGCTGTTCTGCCAATGAAGAACCATATCTTTGCTAAACCCTGTCCTATGTACTGAAGGTAGAAGTGAATGGACTCCAATGAGAAAGACAAATAAATCATTATTATACCACTCAAAACAAGTGATAATGAAAGTATCAGCATAATTTATTTTGTCATGTTTTGCTATATTATGATTTGCAGATTTTTTTTTTTTTGATAAATTGAAGGTTTATGGCAACCCTGCATTGAACAAGTCTACTGGCACCATTTTTCCAACAGCATGAGCTCATGTCATCTCTGTGTCACATTGTGACAATTCTAGCAATATTTCAACTTTTCATTATTATTATATTTGTTATGGTGATCTGTGATCCGTGATATTTCATGTTACTATTGTTTGTGGCTCCATGAACCATGCCCATGTAAGATTTTCACCCTAATTTATAAATGTGTGTGTTCTGACTGCCCCACAGACAGCTATTCTTCTATCTCTCTCCCTCTCTTCTTGCCTCCTATTCTCTGAGACACAAACATATTGAAATGAAGCCAGTTAATTACCCTACAATGGTCTCTAAGTGCTCAAGTGAAAGGAAGAGTTGCACATCTCACATTTTAAATCAGAAGCTAGAAATGATTAAGCTTAGTGAGGAAGGCATGTTGAAAGTGGAGACAGGCTGAAAACTAGGTCTTTTGTATCATATAGTTATGTTCCGAACGTGGAGAAAAAGTTCTTGGAGGAAGTTAAAACTGCTACTCCAGTGAACACACAGATGATAAGAAAGTGAAACAACCTTCTTGCTGATATGGAGAAAGTTTGAATGGCCTGGATAGAAGATCCAGCTAGTCACAGCATTCTCTTAAGCTAAAGCCTTATCCTGAGCAAGAGCCTAACTTTTCAGTTCTGTGAAGGCTGGGGGCAATGAGGAAGCTGAAGAAGAAAAGCTGGAAACTAGCAGAGGTTGTTTCATGAGATTTAAGAAAAGATGCCATCTCTATGACATAAAAGTGCAAGGCAAAGTAGCAAGGGTGCTGACAGAGAAGCTGCAGCAAGTTCTCCAGAAGATCTAGTTAAAATCATTGATTAAGGTGGCTACACTAAATAAAAGATTTTCCGTGTAAATGACACAACCTTCTATTGGAAGAAGGTGCCTTCTAGGACTTTCATAGCTAGAGAGGAGAAGTCAATTTCTGGCTTCAAAGGACAGGCTGACTTCCTTGTTGTCGGGTAAGGCAGCTGGTGACTTTAAGTTGAAGCCAACATGCATTTACCACTCTGAAATTCCTAGGGCCCTTAATAATTATGCTTACTCTACCCTGCCTGTGTTCTATAAATGGAACAACAAAGCCTGGATGACAGCACATCTGTTTACAGCACACATCTGTCTACTGAATATTTTAAGCCCACTGTTGAAATCTGTTGCTCAGAAAAAAAGATGCCTTTAACAATGTTACTGCTCACTGACAATACACCTGGTCACCTAAGAGCTCTGATGGAGACACACAAGAAGATTTATGTTATTTTCATGCCTTCTAATGCAGCATTCATTCTGCAACCCATGGATCAAGGAGTAATTTTGGCTTTCAAGTCATACTTTTGATAAGGCTATTGCTGCCAGAGATAGTGATTCCTCTGATGGATTTGGGCAAAGTAAGTTGAAAACCTTTTGGAAAGGATTTACCATTCTTGATGCCATGAAGAACATCGGCAATTCACGAGAGGAGCCCAAATGTCAACATGAACAGGAGTGTGGAAGAACCTGATTCCAACCCTCATGGATGACTTTGAGGGGCTCAAGACTTCAGTGGAGGAAGTCACCGCAGGTGTGGAAACAGCAAGAGAGCTAGAATTAGAAGTGGAGCCTCAAGAGGTGACTGAATGGCTGCAAGCTCAGGACAAAATGTGAACAGAGGAAGAATTGCTTCTTATGGATGAACAAAGAAAGTGGTTTCTCGAGATGGAATCTACTCCTGGTGAGGACGTGTGAGCATTGTTGAAACGACAACAAAGGATTTAGAATATTACAAAGACTGATTTGATAAAGCAACAGCAGGGTGTGAAAAGATTGACTCCAATTTTGAAGGACGTTCTGCTGTGGGTAAAAAGCTATCAAATGGCATCGCATGCTACAGAGAAATCTTTTGTCAAAAGACGAGTCCATTGATGCAGCAAACCTCATTGTTGCCTTTTTTTAAGACATTGCCACAGCCACTCCAACCTTCAGCAGTCCCCAACCTGATTAGTCAGCAGCCATCCACATGGAGGCAAGACCTCCCAGCAGCAAAAAAAATTAGGTCTTGATGAAGGTCCAGGTCATGATGATCAGTTTTAGCAATAAAGTATTTTTAAATTGAAGCATGTACATAGTTTTTTTAGACATAATGTTGTTGTACATTTGATAGACAACAGCATTGTGTAAATGTAACTTGTATATGCACTGGGAAACCAAAAACCAAAAAAATGTGTGACTCACTTTGTTGTGATATTTGCTTTATTGTGATGATCTGGAACCAAACCCACAATATCTAGAAAATATGCCTGAATGCACTAGATATATGTGACACACTTAAAATGTGTGAATTATACAATACATGAATCCCACTGATTCATGACAGTCAACAGTTTTATGGTTCTAGGGTTATGTTTAAAATGTGACAGCTTCAAAGCAATTATAAATTCTGACGGATTAAACAAAGTGTGGTCTCAGTAGTCATGTTTTAGGTTTAAATTCACTGTCATTTGACTGGAAGGAAACCCTGTTTGCAGAATAGATACTGGCTGGTGTGTAATGCCTCTGTAATTCAAAATCACATTTTATTATTTCTTTTGTCTGATTATAAACAAAGGATTGCTAATAATTCACTGAAATGTATTAGTTGTGGATATGTTAATTGCAAGTGACAGAAACCCTACTCAAACTGGGTTAAGCAAAATGGGGAATTTATTGGTTCATAAAACTGGGAATTCCAAAGGTGGTGCTGCTTTCAGCATGACTGGCTCTAGGATTTAAACAGAGCCACAGCCATAAATTATTTTCTACTTCTCAGCTGTGCTCTCCTCTCTGCATCCTCAGCTTGGTCCCCTCTTTGATGGAAATTTGGCTGCCAGAAACCTAGGCTTGCATTTTCTCTCTCAACAACCCCAGGGGAAAGAGATTCTCTCCAAACTCCTTCAGAAGTATAAGCATTTTCTGTGATTGGTTTAGTGTCATTAGATATTCATTTCTAAGCAAGTTACAATGCAGTGCCATGAGATGGTCTGAGCAGCCAGGCCTTAATCAAAGGCCCATCTCAGCTTAGAATAGAATCAACCCACTCATCCACATGTACTCCCAGTGAGGGACAGGTGGAAATACAGCTTGTGGTATCAGAGAAAGAGGGAATGAATTCTTGAAAAGCAGAAAAATTTCTGCAATCGTTACCAAAACATAGATCTTTACAAATCAATACAGTTTTTCCATGAGGTGTGACTATTCCGTGCCTGTTTTTGTTTTTAATTTCTTTTCTTGATAGTGTTTATTGGGCTTCTATTTATTAGGATTGTAGTATTTCTTTGGCTTTTATTTATTAGGTTCTATAGTGTTTCTTTGGCTTTTATTTATTAGGATTATAGCATTTCTTACTTATTTTCTGCCACTATTGCCGGTAAAGACTTAGAAGCAACAACAACAGAAAATCCAAACACATCACCTATTTCTAATTTTGCAGTAGAGCTGGGAACGTGCTCCAGAGGATGAAGGAAGTGATGATTCCATTTGGGGTGGACATTCCATAGAAAATCTTTTTTCAGATGTCAGTCACGTCCATCAGAGATAAGCTTGGTGTGTTTATATGGCCAGGGGCTTTGACCTGGAGCCTGCCTGTCTTTACAGCCCTCTTAAAGAAAGTCCCTTGAGTTATTCCAGAGTAAACTGTGCTTCTCAATAGCTCATAAAAAAATAAGGAGCATTTTATAGGATGCCTTTTCCTCATGGAAGATGTAATGTGTGAAAACACTTCTGAATTTTATAAGAATCTGTCCAGGAAATCTGGCTTATAGTGTGCTAGAATTCTACACCTTCCAAATGTGTACAATTTATATTTGTAGTTGAATTCCTTTGTAGTTTTTGTTGTTGTTGTTGTTGTTTTTGCAAGTATGTCATGGCTGGGTTCCTACTTTAGAATTTCTTCTTCTATTTCCCTACTCACTGCTTTTGATTGAATTCTTATGCTTCTGACCTCATTCAAATGGTGTTTTTTTAAAAACTCCTGTTTGAATGTACCCATCACCCCATCCACCCCCCACCAATAAAGCACTTCTAAATATAGGACCCAGTCTGAACTCGGTAGGAAATTCTGTGATTGTCTGAGCTCCACAGCTAGTCCAAGGCGGATGGGAAAATCCTACCTTTGGGGCATTTGATGATGTGAAGAGAACACTTCAACCAATGTACCTACACTTTCTAAATGCTATGTTATGGTTGAAACGCAGGTGAGAGTGTGAATACAATGTTTTGGTTCCCTGACTATACATTTTTGTTTTTAAAGGGATTTCTTTCATGTTTCACTTAGGGGAATGATATTTTAGTCCTTGGACTGCCTGAGGGAACATGCTTATATGATGGATTGAGAGACAATATTGCTGTCTCAGGGGACTGTCCTACTTGTACTCCGTGAATGTTATTTGCTTCTGGGGAATCTTGATGGAACACTTATCTTTATAATCATTTTACTTACCATGCTGGTAAGCGCTACCACTCTATTTGATGTAAGTATGGGGTGTTCATTACAGGAAAGTTGTTTTTATTTTATTTATAAATACTTTTTTAACACTTCAAGGCCTGAAAAATAATTTATGACATTCTGGTTACCAATGTGTACAAATAAAGTAAACAGGAGTATATCACTGTTGTTTGTTTAAGTACCTCTCCCATTGAGATCAGCAAAAATGTCCTCTCCTATCTTGATTGTATACAGTCAGCCCTCTGTGTCTGTGGGTTCTGTGTCTGTGGATCCAACCAACTGTGGATAGAAAATATTTGGAAACAAAAAGTCTGTACTGAACATGTTCCCTCAGGCAGTCCAAGGACTAAAATATCATTCCCCTAAGTGAAACATGAAAGAAATCCCTTTAAAAATAAAAATGTATAGTCAGGGAACCAAAACATTGTATTCACACTCTCACCTGCGTTTCAACCATAACATAGCATTTAGAACGTGTAGGTACATTGGTTGAAGTGTTCTCTTCACATCATCAAATGCCTTAAAGGTAGGATTTTCCCATCTGCCTTGGACTAGCTGTGGAGCTCAGACAATCACAGAATTTCCTACCGAGTTCAGACTGGGTCCTATATTTAGAAGTGCTTTATTGGCGGGGGGTGGATGGGGTGATGGGTACAGTCAAACAGGAGTTTAAAAAAAAAAACACCATTCGAATGAGGTCAGAGGCATACGGAATTCAATCAAAAGCAGTGAGTGGGGAAATAGAAGAAGTAATTCAAAAGTAGGAATTGTCATTATTCTCTAAACTATATAATATAACAATGATTTATATAACATTTGTATTGTATTAAGCATTACACGTAATCTAGACATGATTTAAAGTATACAGAAGGGTGTGCCATTATATGCAATATGACCGACACTATTTTCTATCAGGGACATGAGCATCCTCAGATTTTGGTGTCCACAGATTTTGGTATCTGCAGGGCGTGCTGGAACCAATTCCCCACCGATACCAAGGGACAACTGTATATAAAAAATGCATAGAATACGTCTGATTACATATGAGTATACATGTATATTCATGTATATGTATACACACATAGACACACACAATATACTTCAAGGAAAAGAAGAAGAACAGCGTCTCACCAGAGCCATCATAATAGCCTCCTTTCATCTGCCTGGGTCTGTTCTCACCTGCCAGTGTCCCATGCCCTACAGAATAGCTCGTTATCATGAGTAAGAGCTATAGATCAGCTAGTTTCTCAATTTATAACTTTCCAGTGTTTTTCCATTGTACTCCTGATAACATCTCCACCATGGCCCACAAAACCATACCCAATTTGTCTCCTGTGTACATCATGTTTGAAATTGTGCTCTGTCACATTATCGCACATTTAATGAGCTTCTCAGTCATACTGGCTGCCCATTCTTCAAACTCTAGCCAGGACTTTGTTTCAAGCCTTTGAACTTATTGATTCCTTTTTTTAGAACACCTGCTTCCAACTTCTTCCCAAGTGTATCAGTGAGATATGGCCAAACAATGATGTAGAATAAATGTTTACAAAACGTGTACAGCATAAAAATCAGCATTTCTCTAGCTCATATGTCACTGGGAGGCTGAGGGACCACTGGAAACTGGCTCATGCAGGCTGGGCTCAGTGAGGTGGCTCTTCTGGCCCTGCCTGGGCTCCCTCCCATATCTGCAGTCGGTCAGCTCCTCTGCGGGTGGCTCTGTTCCACACACCTATCATCTGGCCCCCAGGGTCAGAAGGCTACCCTTTGATGTTCTTCTTACAGCCATAGACAAATGGCAGGAACACAGATGGCAATGCACAAGACTGCTTGGGAAGCAGCTTAGAGTCATGCCTGTTTTATTCTGTTGACCAAAGCATGACCCATGGGTCTAAGTCAGAGACAAGGGATGGAGAAATATCCCCTGCCCCTTTTCTGGGAGGAATTGGAAAGTCACAGTAGCAAGGGTTGTGGGTACTGAGAGGTGTAAAGGATCAGGTCCACCGTTTCAAGCTACGACACCTCTTCTCTCCCCCTGTGGTCATTCAGTTCTTAGCTCATTTGAGACACCTCACAGAAGTAATCCTTATCCTAAAGTAACATTGCACCAAAGATATCTCTGCACATCACTGTATTTTATTTCTTCAAATCATCTTGTCTACATATGCACTATCTGTGTTCCTCCCACCTCACTAGAATATAAGGTCCATAAATCTACCCTGAGGAACTTTAGCTGTGTAGGTACAAGATAAGCACTCAGTGCAGTGTTGTTGAGTGGATGATAGGTTTAAATGTCATTTCCTGTTCACATTAATTTTTGCGTATTATCTGATTTCACCTAGAATTAATGAGGAGATCAGGTTTCTAGTCTAGAATCTGCTTTTAACATGATCTGTGTCTTGGAGCAAGTAACCTCTTTATCACATTTGCTTCCTCCTATGTAAAACAAAGCCGTTAACCTATATAGGTTCATACTTTGCTTTCAGCTGTACCTGTCTGTGATTATAAACCCTGAGTCTATTAACAAGGTATATTTGCATTGCGTTCATTCCTGAGTGCCATGGGAAGTGGTATTTCCACAAACTGAGCGGTAGTCCCAGATATTGCAAGCCTTCTCAGCAAGTGTTAATGAAGTCCCTACTATGTACAGAGGCCACATTAGAGAGGGGAGGGGGAGCCCGTGGATGATAGGGAGGCAACACTCCTGCTACCGGGAACTTACAGGAATAGCAAATGTGAAACATCAGTATAAAAAGGCAAAGTGCCCAGTACTGAGAGAGAACTTCCACAGGACTTAGGAGAGCTTTGAACACATTGCTACAATGCCAAGTATGACTGCTTGCTACCATCATTTTGGACTATGCATGTGTTCTCTAATCTTAGTGAAAAATTATTTAGCCACTTTTCGAGTAAAGGCCGTGCTTTCCAACAGTCTATACATTTTGGCTTAATGTACAGTATGTGAAATATCCCTTTTTACATTTTTCTCATAGAAACCAAAAGCAACTTACTGTGCATGACTGAGGATCTCTCTTGATTTTCACTCCTCCTGGCAGCTATGAAAACAACATATTCATTTCCCCTGGACTTTGATGTGACGTTAGTGTGCATGTAGCTGGCCATCTATGTGATGACTGTCAAGAAAATCTCTTGACTCACCTGAAATGTACAAATCACGTGGAAGCGAATCATCATCTTCAAGGAGGCCATATGGCTTATGGGGTTGCTAAGCCAAATCAGCTTTAAAAAGCTTTTAACCCCCCTTCTGCGTAACCAGGGAAAGTGCTGGGAAGCGCCCCGTGGTTGTGGCTCTGAACCATTCCTGTTTGCTTCATGTACCCTCCATGTCAAAGGGATATTTGCTCTTGCACTGCCGGCTTACACAGGAACCACGGAAGCCAAAAGTGAGCCCCTTGGTTTTCTGTTGGCTTGCCTTGGAAATCTGTCAAAATGAGACCTCTTAGTCTGACACTAAATGATACATAACAGGGGGTTGCCTAATATCAGGATGATATGTGCAAAGATGAGGGGAAGAAAAAGGCATGGGTGAATTGTAACTGAAATATGAAAACTTTAAAAACCCTGCAAGTATTAAGGAATTTGATATTTAAAAAAAATACATGTCAAGAGGAGTAAGTTCCCTGTGACGTTTGATCCCAGCTGCATTTCTCTGCACCTCCCAGTGCTTTAAAAGGTGTGAAGCACAGGCTTTACATCCAGCACAATGCCAATTTATTTTAGTCTACAATACTGAGTATTGAGCAAGTAAAGGAAAAACATCTTCCTCTCCAAGGTGGGCCTTAATTCCTTGGTGACAATTACCGGTCTTTCCCAAAAGCCAAAAGTGCAATATTTCAGGGTTTGTCATCAAGAATTTTCTTTTAACCCACCCTTCACATCTTTACTGCTTCCTGCTCCCCACCCACTTTTCAGCACATTTAAAATCAGTCCAAAACCTTTCCCAGCCTTCAAGTGTCTGAGACCTGATTTATTTCATGGATATATTAAAACACACTTGGACCCAGCCAATGTATGTGACCAGTTTTACTTGTCTTTCTTCTATGCTTGTAATAGAATTTTTATAGTACGATAAAATATCTGGAATCGCATCACATTTTTTATCTTCTGTTTCCTTGAGTTGGGATAGTTTTGCCAGGATGCCACTGAAGAAAGTTACTTCACCATGATGGTGCTAGGAAGAAAACCAACCAAACAAATAAAAAGTCCAGGATTCTTGCAGCTTCTAAGCTTGAAAGTCAGAAGGACTTTCCAACCATTTGATTTCCCTGATTTTTTTGCATACCCTTGTTTCTAAACGATTAACCTTTTTTTTTCCCACAGTGATTAGTTTTATAGAATGTGTATTTTAGCTTTTGGAAGAAAATTCAGAAAACCTGAACCTCATAGGGCTCTGTACCTTCCATACCTCCATGTGGCATCAATTTGGGAATTTACCCAGGTGTCCACCCTCCTGTGTCTCTTCCTCTTCCTCCTCAACCTCCTCCTCCTCATTGCTGTTGAATAGACAGCACATGTACATGAAAACAATTACAAACTACAGAGGTTTTTACTAATAAAATAGTCCTCTTTCCTGTATCTTCCAGAAATCCTGCTTCGGAGCTGTGTCCTTTGTCTGCATCTTCTTTCTGAGACCCACTTTTGCACACATAGACCTATAATCCTTGCTCCATCTTCACAAACGTTCACATAGCACACACTGTTTGTTTTGCATCTTACTTTGAGTCCATGAAAAATGCATCTTACACAGCATTTCCATATCATAACATGTAGAGTTGGCTCATTCTTTTTAATAGGTACAAATAATTTTATTGGGCACATGTACTGTGATTTATTTAACCAGTCTCCTACTAGGATATACTTAGCTTGTTCCCAATCTTTATTTTATATCATGCCACAAAAAGTATTTTATGCACATATCATATTGTATGTGTGTACACATATCTGTCTCCTAAATGCTTAGAAGTTGAGCCAAATAAAGAGATTGCCAAATTCTATAGACCAATTGGATTATCCTGTGAAAGGGAAGATTTCAAAAATAAAAATAATGACATAGTACTTAGAATAGGCAAGAGTAGTATTTCAAATGGCAATAATTTGGGAGTGCCTTTTAGTTTTTCTTGCTACATCTTGGTCCATCTAGAAAGATGATCCGTGGAACCTGGGAAGAGAGAACCATATCTTCCCAGTTCCAAGTCAGCTATTTTTTTACTCCCTAAAATCACATGGACATTATATTCAGTAGTTTCTTACAATTATATTCTGCAGTGTTTTGGTGAATATTTTAGTGTTACACGAATTAAGACATGTCTTATAATCAGTGGGGTTTAAATTCTAATAAAAATAATAAATTCTATAAAACTTTTTATAATGGAAATCAGATCAGATTATTGTGGTTTAGAAAGAAAAAAACTTTATTAGCCTTTTTTCAAATATGTTATCTAGATAAGTTTTCAATTTGGTGCAAAATCTTTAGGTTAATAACTCAATACTGTTTTTATTATCAGTGCTGTATTTTACTGTCAATTGGACCCATCTTGAATTTTTGAAGGAAAGAGATGAATTGCTACTCATTCTTGTGCTTATTTATTAAGTAGTCAGAATTATCCATTTAAATATGCATCATGTCCTACACTCTCAAACTCAAAATTCTTCATGTTTTACATTTTCTCATTTCTCTTTGAATTAATTCTAACTAATGTATTTGCAAATAATCCCCCTCATTAGAGGGGGAAAAAAGCTTCGTGAGGTCAGGTTTCTTTTTTCTCTTTCTTTCTTTATTATTATTATTTTTTGCTATCACTGTACCTTCAGTGACTGGCTTGGAATAAACACTTGATAAATAAATATATGTTGAGTGAATGTATCATGTGGCCCCACCCTAGTTCCTAAAACCGAGAAAAAAAAAAACCCAAAAGCCAATTTCACTCAAAATGCTGATTGAATGGCAGAATCCATTCTGTTTCGTTGGCATGCTATTTTCAGAAAGAAAGAATGGAATGTATGAGGCCATTGCAAAGTGCAGCATGGATTTTCATTCTTCTTGAAGCCTTCTTCCAAAGCACAGTTCCTCTGTTCTGAAATTATTGCTGTTTGATGACATGGATGATGCATGCTCTAGGAATTTTACCACCATCACCATCCTCCGATACAAGGGATGCATAGTAGATAATTGATGTTGTCATTTAAGGGTTACCCACGAATCTTTGGAAGCCATGACGAGGATATGCCATTGGCTACCCTTTTGATCTGACTCACTGGGCCCTCAACAGTGCCCCTTTCTTCCTCCACCTTCATTCCAGTCCTTCTCCCTGCTATTCATAGTTTGTATATACCTCTTTCTTTCATGCCTTGGGTTTGGAGATGTTCTGCCTTCATTCCTTTTGTGGATTCTTGAGATGTCCAGATGTCTTCAATATTCTTTTTCTTTCTTTTCTCTCACCATAACACATCCATAGCTTCACATGGTCAGCGTGACCACTGTGAATAAAAGACTTGACTTTTTAGCTTCTCTTTTGCATAGATGAAGTCAGATGCTGGTGGTCCGTTCAATGGAAATATGACTGAAGATGATGCTTGCAATTTTCAAATTGGACCATGACAAGGGGGTGAGGTCTCAGGACCTCCTCCCTCCTCCATGCTGGTTAGAAAATGAGCTGTCCTGGACTGTGTGGATGAAGGAGGACAAAACAGTTAGATAGTGAAGCAAAAACACAGGATGCCCAAGCCTTGTTGCCATTGAGCTCTGGGCTGCTTGCATCCCGACAGCCTAAGGAAAAACAGACGGCTGTCTCATTTAAGCCTCTGTGATTTCTGGTCTTTGCTGCAGCAGATGCAACTTTCTTCTGAGCGATCTTCTCACCCTTCATTTACACAGCCAGTGAAAAAGAATGGAAGCACAATTCTGTGTCCTATTCATTGGACATGTTACCAGATTCTTACAAGATCCATGAGAAACAGGGGCAGAAAGTGAAATAACGTTTGGAAGCATTTGCCACTTAACAGTGTACCTGTGGGAACAGCAATGTGAAAAGTGGGTAATTGGAAGGAGGAAGTGCCTTGCATGGTGATTGTATTAGAAGGGACTTGGTGGAGGCAAGCCTGCTGCAGCGATCTGTTCCAGCCGTGGCGGTGTCAGAATGTGGCGGTTCTGACGTGGTGGCCCTTTGTGTCTCAGGAGCAAAGTGACAAAATGGCAAGGATGGGGGTTGCTCATCTCAACCTCACAAATGAGACGGCACCTGGAGAAACACATTTCATCCCAGACACCTCATTAGCAGAGAGACACAGATGAATTGGACAGGGTTTGGAGAGAAATGAAAAAAAATTCAAAATATAAAAAGAGCAACACTTTAACCAAGGTACTGAAGGAATTGATTTATGAAGAAAGATGAAAGGAACTAAATATGTACTCCTGGCTAAGTGGTAACTAAAAGAGAACATAATAGAACATATTTGAGAGGGTAGAAACAAGATACATGAAAAGGGATGGTTTAATTTAGTCTCAGAGGGGAGTGAGTAAAAACAATGAAATTCAGAAAAGAGAAATGTACTATAAAAGTCCAGGGAACAATCCAGGAGATGAAATCTATTTGATCACACTAATCTTGCAGCAGGAGATTCACTACTTGATGGAATTAATCCTACTGGTAAGAACAGAATAAATGTTTTTATGTTGAGCTGCGATAACTCTGTCTGCTCGCCAAGGGACTGTGGCTGTAGATTTGCTCAACCACCCATGACGATAAGCTTTGGTCCACCTGCCCACAAGTCATCAAGCAGCCAGCCAAAGGAGATCAGCTAGTTGTCCTGGAGAATGTATATTACCTGCATCACTGTTCTTTCTCTAGGGTATTAGTTGCTGGTTGAAATATGTGTGGGGGTCTACACGGGGTAGGAGCAGGAGATAGCAAGAAGGACAGCTGGAAGTGAGTACTTATTTGTATACTTGAATCGTTTGTCCTTGCATATGCGGGCAGGTACCAATTGTCCATCCCTTCCCCCATGTGTTAGTCTGTTTTCATGCTGCTGATAAAGACATAACCGAGACTGGGTAATTTATAAAGAAAAAGAGGTTTAATGCACCCACAGTTCCACGTGACTGGGGAGGCCTCACAATCATGGTAGGAGGTGAAAGGCACGTCTTACATGGTAGCAGACAATGGAGAATGAGAGCCAACTGAAAGGGGAAGCCCCTCATAAAACCATCAGATCTCATGAGACTTATTCACTACAATGAGAACAGTATGGGGTAAACTACCCCCATGATTCAATTATCTCCCACTGGGTCCCTCTACAACATGTGGGAATTATGGGAGCTACAATTCAAGATGAGATTTGAGTGGGGACACAGCTAAACCGTATCACCTCACAAAATAAAGAGCTTCTGACTGATGTCTCCTACTTGTTTAAAAAAAGGAAAGAAAAAGATGAGTGCTTCCAAGCCATTCGAACCACTGCAAGAAGGTTTCTTCTATTTTAAACCCCAGATTGTGTATCACAAGGCACGGCTGAAGGAAGGCATTCTGATAATGCTTTCAGGAATGGTACCAATGAGTAATTTTGTTGCTACTTTCCATTTTGGGGTATGATTCCAGAAGCAAATAATTAATATATTAAAATTAAACATTATTTGGATTTATAAAATGAGTATAACACGGTGAAACCCTGTCTCTACTAAAAATACAAAAAAAAAAAAAAAAAAAAAATAGCTGGGCGTGGTGGCAGGTGCCTGTAGTCCCAGCTACTTGGGAGGCTGAAGCAGGAGAATGGTGTGAACCTGGGAGGCGGAGCTTGCAGTGGGCGGAGATGGCGCCACTGCACTCCAGCCTGGCTGGCAGAGCAAGACTGTCTCAAAAACAATAATAATAAAAATAAATAAATAAAAATAAGGAAAAAACCCCACAATTCACCTTTCATCCACCTTCTCTGGCAACTCCATGCATCCTATATTTCAGGCCCATTTTCTTCATTTCTTTTATTTGTCTTAAGGCATTTATATTTACACCAAAGTAGGTTCCCAGTAATTACAAACTTAACATTTACAATTGTGAATATGTATTGACGAGTGATTCAGGTCTGGAGATTATAAACATGTTGAGTGATTCCGGAGCACAAGTGAGTCATGCTGGTTAGCCAGCGAGCTCAGTCCTCTTTGAGGGCTGAAAAGAGCCCCTCAAAGAAGACTGTGGCTTAACCTATAGAATCTGTAGATGTGCTGCCTTAGGTAGTGAAAGGAACTTTGAATATGGAATTAAGCGAATGATCTTGATATATGGAACTTTTCTGAATGATTTATGTAAATCCACAGAAATCACAAGCATTCTTACAGAAGGGAAATAGTAGGGTCAGAGTAAGAGATGGAGACTAATAAGGCAAGTTGTCTGAGTGATATGGGGCCACCAGCCAAGGAGTCTGGGCAGCCATCAGAAGCCATGAAGGGTGAGGAAGTGGCTCTTCCCCGGTGTCTCCAGGAGGAGCTCAGGTCTGTCTGCACCAGGATTCCAATCTACTGAGACTCACCTTGAACTTCTGACCTTCAGAGCTATAACGTGGTTAATTGCTGTTGGTTTGAGGCACCAAGTGTGCGATTTTATTTTTTATATCATCAATAGGAGAATAATATACCCCCTGGCCAGCATCCTGATCTCACTGAAGGTATGTTTCGTTGTTTGTTTTGTTGTCATACTTTGTGGTGACACAAATACGGCTCCTTTGTGGAAACTGCCCATTGAATAGGGATGGTGAGAGCCGAGAAGGCCTAAGGTGAATGTCAAGTTGTCACGTTTGAATTTTAATGGAAATGTGACTCAGGAGAAAGCTAGGCATCTGCATAAGTACAAACCGTTCCATATTTACAGCTTTGGAAATATATTTCCTGAGGGCTCTGGAGTGAGTTTTTTTTTTAAGTTTTAAGTTCAGGGGTACATGTGCAGTTGTGTTACGTAGGTAAACTCGTGTCATGGGGGTTTGTTGTACAAATTAGTTCATCACCCAGGAAATAAGCCTAGTACCCATTAGTTATTTTTCCTGATCCTCTCCCTCTTCCCACCTTCCACCCTCACATAGTCCCAGTGTGTATCGTTACCCTCTACGTGCCCATGTTTTCTCATCATTTAGCTTCTACTTATAAGTGAGAACATGTGGCATTTAATTTTCTGTTCCTGGCATTAGTTTGCTGAGGATAATGGCCTCTATCTCCATCCATGTCCCTGCAAAGGACATGATCTCATTCTTTTTTATGGCTGCATAGTATTCCATGGTGTATATGTACCACATTTTCTTTATCCCATCTATCATTGATGGGCATGTAAGGTTGATTCCATGTCTTTGCTGTTGTGAGTAGTGCTGTAGTGATATGTTTTGCTCTAGCTGAAATTGCTATGCACATGCTATTTTTACATTTTTTATTTCATTTGATTTTTTATTAGCATTTTCCAACTTATTTTATGGCCTTTACACCTATATCCTACTGTGTTGTGAGGGATTAATGTATTTTGACTGTGTGAAGTCAGTGGGCTTTGTTTATGGTTCATGGTATCTATCTCATATTTTCTTATTTTTAACATGTATAGCCATTTACTGAGTCTTCTATCCTTTCCCTATTGATTTGGAATGCCACCTTCATCATGTTATGTACCTGCATTAGTCAAGATAGGCTAGGCTATGGTATTGTAACAAATAAGCCTTGAAGATCATTGGTGTGTATCATGGACTGAACGTTCACTCCCAGGTTCATATGTTGAAATTCTAACTCCACGTCACGTTATTAGGAGGTGGGACTTTGGGAGATGGGTTATGAGGGTGGAGCCCTCAGGAATGGGATTAGTGCCCGGTGTACCTCAGAGAGTTCTCTTCTCCTTGCCACATGAGCATTCAATGAGAAATCAGTTGTCTACAGCCTGGTAGAGGGCTCTCCTAGAACCCGACCACGCTGGCACCCTGATCTCAGACTCACAGGCTCTGGAAGTGTGAGGAGTCAATCTCTGTTGTTTGTAAGCCACCCAGTCTGGGGTATATTGTGTTAGCAGCCTAAAGTGACTAAGACACTATAGCCAAAAAAAACCTGAATTTGTCCCACAAGCACAATCTAAGATAGGTCACAGTTTCATCTTAATGTTATTCTATCTGTGGCAGATGGCCTTGAAGGTGGCCTTGAAGGTTGCCTTGAAGTTGGCCACAGGATGGAAGTCGTGACTATAAGGTCTAAGGCTGGAGGTGGCTTACATGATTCCCATCACATTCAGGAGGCAAAACTCAGCTGGACGTCCCCAACCTAACTGCAGAGGAGGCTGGGAGCTTTTGTAGTCCTGTGATCCCAACCTAACTGCAGAGGAGGCTGGGAGCTTTTGTAGTCCTGTGAATGGAGGCAGGAAGAACTAAGGTGAACACATAGCCGTGTCTCTGCCGCAGTACAATGTGTGCCTGGTTCTGCTGCTAGACCCTCTATTTTATTCCAAAGAACTATTTGTCTATTCTTATTTCAGCACAATTCTCCTTTAATTATTATTATTATAATTCTGCAGTGCATTTTGACATATAATAGGATGAATCTTTCTCTATTATGTTTTTCTTTCCCCCCTCCCAAATATTTTTCGCTTTCCTCTTGCAAAATTATTTTTAAAATTTATCAAGGTATACCCCCTCACACACACACAGACACACACACACACACACACACACACACACACGCATGCATATCTCATTGGTATTTTGATTGGAAATGTATTTTATGATACTTTCATTTTGAGGAAATATCAATCTTTTTATATTTCTCATCTTTGTGCTAGATGCTTCTAAAATGGCCAATTTGAAATCCCTTTGAAAGAATTCCGGGAACACTTAACATGTGATAAAAATTAATGAAATTTTGAAAAATCAAACTTGGAAATCCATGTCAGCAAATCACACAACTGCCCAGTCATTTGTGTATTTGAGGAATCATTTGAGACAGCTCCTTACATGCCAATCATCTCCACAAGTGCCTCCGTTACGGTTAATAACGCATGGAACGCGCGGCCCACACGCAGCCAACCAATGACAGTGCTCCTGCCAGCCCTGCGGCTGCTCCACTTTCAAATGTGTTGAAAAATTGCTGATCTTCTCTGCAGATTCCTGAATTGTGCCTCCAAAACAAATGGATGGATTAGAGTGTGTGGCCACCTTCTTTCTCTTCCTCACAAAACCGCATCCCTGCTATGTAGAATGTGGGCGTCCTTGGCTATGTAGAACATGGGCATGACAGTGTGTATGTAACACTCTTGGCTTTTTCCCTTAATAACATATGTTTTAAATTTTTCTACCATTCTGATGATTTCATTTGTTTCCTTAATATGGATGAAATGCCATTGCCTCTCCTTAATTCCTAATGAAAATAATAATGAAGCCACTGTGTACTGAGCAGTGTTATATGTCAGCACTGTTTTAGTGACTTCATTTATATCCATTTCTTTAATTCTCAAATCCATACATCAGTGATACTAGTATTTTCTTCAGTTTGCAATCGAGGAAACTGCCACATACACTTTAAATAAGTAGCTCAAAGTCTCTCAGATTTAAAGCAGACTCCACATGCAACACCCCATACTGGCTCTGTCCCCACTCTCCTATTGCCACATGAGAGAGATTCCCCTCTCTTTGGCTAGCATATGAACAGACATGGAGCTGTTCTTTCTTTCCATCGGTAATTTCATTATGTATGATTGAATGGCTGGAGATCTTTTTAACACTGTCTGAGAACATGCCAGTCTTTCCTAGACTAAGAATGTCCTTTCAAATAATGCAGTGTTTCCAACTCGCAGGTTGAAGCCAAGCCCTGTGGAGCCTAGTCTAGGCCATCTGGTTCCTTCGTCCTCTTTAGAGCAATGGGCCGGCTAAGAAGTGCTCTCCATTGGGATGGCAGAGATGCGATAAAGCAAGTCCATTCACCCCAGCCTGTCTCCGGGTGGCTTGCTTCATGCTTGCCACGAACCAGAGGCCAAAGCAAGTCACATGGCTGAGCCTAAAGTCAAAGGGAGGAGGAGTAACTCCCATCCACCATGAGGCCAAAGGAAGTCATATAGCCATGCTCGAAGGTCATGAAAGTGGCAAATTATGCCTCTTGCATAGAAAGAGTGGAAAGGAGGCTATTCTTTTAAGCAAGAAGCAGTGTGAACAATCTGTATGAATCTCTAGGGTTTGCTATTAGGTAAAAACATTAGTACTGAAAATAAGAGAAATCTATCACTTATATTAGCAATACACTAGAGACAGAAATTGCATCTGGGGAGATACTGGGTGGAAGAGGAAGAAAGATCTTACTATTCTTTGAAACTTTTTGACAACTTCATTTTTTTTTTCACCTTGTACTCCTTCAGCAAAAACTATAGCAATCAAAAGTTTTCAAAGTAGGAATGAATTGTGACCCACTATTTATTAGCCTTTTCTTTCTATTACTACACAGTGTGATTTAAAATTTCTAACTTTTGAGGCATGTTTAACTGGAGGTCTAATAAAAAAATTAACTGTTTCCTATTGAACAAAAGGCTCACAGGTTTCAGAAACCGAAATATTTATTTATAAAAGAGAAAATTTGTAAGAATACTCTGATCAACTAATAATCAAAGAGGTTGACTTAAAACCAAAACAAACTACCTGTTTTCCCTTTGGTCCGTTGAATCAGGAAATAAATAATTAAGTGAAAACACTCAGTGTGTTGGTGAACAGCCTATGAAGCTGCTACATCCTTTTCCCGATTCTGCACTTGGGTGATGCTTTCTCGCCATTTATGTCTCCAAGGGATTCCCTGCTCAGAGAGACCCGCCTCATTCCTCTGTCTAAGGCAAGCTCACCCCCCACGGGTCTTTCTCTATCCTCATAGCGCAGGTTATTTTCTTCGTAGCATTCATCTTGTTTGTTGGTCTGTTCTCACTGGAGTGCAAGCTCTGTGGAAGCATGTGTGTTTACCTCTCACCCGCAGTGCCTAGAATGATGACTGCTTGTTTCAGCTACAAAAGCAAACTACCATTTTAAAATTCAGATTTTAGTTTACAAAGAGTCAACGTCACCCATTTTGGTGTATAGTTCTGTGAGTTTTGATAAATGCACAGATTTCTGTACCTGCCACCATCAATACACGAAACATTTTATCATCCTAAAACTTCCTTCACATTGTCATTCCTTAGTGAAATCCTCACCTCCCTCCCTCTCCACTAGACCACAGGCAGCCAATGATCTGCTTCCCATCACTATAGTTTTGCCATTTCTAGACCATCAAGTTAAGGTAATCATAGAGTACATAGCCACGATGAACATTTTTTTGAGGCTTACCACGTGCCAAGAATTATTCTAAATGTTTCATATGGACACAATCTCCTAAAACCTCTTTTAAATTATTCCCATTCATTCTGTAGATGATCAAAATGAGTCTCAGGGCTGGGCACAGTGGCTCACGCCTGTAATCCCAGCACTTTGGGAGGCTGAGGTGGGCAGATCACAAAGTCAGGAGATCAAGACCAGTCTGGCCAATATTGCAGTGAGCTGAACTCGTGCCACTGCACTCCAGCCTGGTGACAGAGTGAGACTCTGTCTCCAAAACAAAACAAAACAAAACAAAAAACAAACTCAGCCAGGCGTGGTGGCTAATGCCTGTAATCCCAGCACTTTGGGAGGCCGAGGTGGGTGGATCACCTGAGGTCAGGAATTCAAGACCAGCCTGGCCAACATGGTGAAACCCTGTTTCTACTGAAAATACAAAAAAAAAAAAAAAAATTAGCCAGGCATGGTGATGGGTGCCTGTAGTCACAGCTACTTGGGAAGGTGAGGCAGGAGAATCGCTTGAACCCGGGAGGCGGAGGTTGCAGTGAGCCGAGATCACACCACTGCACTCCAGCCTGGGCGACAAGGTGAGACTCTGTCTCAAAAAAAAAAAAAAAAAAGAAAGAAAGAAAATGAGTCTAGTCTCAGGTCTTACAAGTAGTTCAAATACTATTTACCTAAGTTCTCAACACTAGGAAGTACCAAGCTAATGTACAAACCCCAGCAGCCAGCCCTCAAGGCAGAGCTCATCACCCCCTGCCTCAGAGATACTCAGCAGTGAAATGGGTGACTGTGCATACGTTTCCAGTGCCTGACACTCTGCATTGAGAGCAATAAAGTTACTTGTAACCCTGGGTCTGTGACCCCATCTCTGGGGGGTAAGTACCAGGACCACACTCCGAAGTAAACTAAGTGTCAGCATGGCTGATTAAAACAGAAACAAGCCAAATACCCAACAACATTGAGGGAAGTACAGCATCCACGTGCTCCCAAAACATCTGGAAGGAAAAGGGACTTGGGATGCTGTCAAAATTGTGATCACAGTGTCAAAAATACATGGGATCGGCCATGTAGACTGTGATGTGTAGGTCATTCTTCTGACACAATGTAAAAAGCAGACGTGTTTCATCAAGACGGGAAATAAAACCAGAGAAAACCTCAACTCTCTTTGGCATAGCACAGCTGATACTGACCCTCCCGTCTGTACCTGCTGTATCTCATTGATGCTCTCAGTGTTAAACATGCTGTGGGCAGTGATGGTGTTCTGGGCAAATGGGATGACTTGCAAATCATGTTCAAACAAAGTCTGTTTTTGACTGTCTCAGTCTGCGTGTTTTATAAAGGAGTACCTGTGGCAGGGTAATTTATAAAGAAAGAAGTTTACTTGGTGTGATGGTTAATATTGCCAACGTCATTGGATTGAAGGATGCAAAGTATTGTCCCTGGGTGTGTCTGTGAGGGCATTAGCAAAGGAGATTGACATTTGAGTCAATGGACTAGGAGAGGCAGACCCATGCTCAGTCTGGGTGACACCATCCAATCAGCTGCCAGCTCGGCTAGGATAAAGCAGATGGAAGAAGGTGGGAAAAGCCAACTTGCTGAGTCTTCTGCCTCATCTTTCTCCCATGCTGGATGCTTCCTGACGTTAAACATCAGGCTGCACGTTCTTCAGCTTTTGGACTCTTGGACCTACACTAGTGGTTTGCCAGGGGCTCTCAGGCCTTCGGCCACAGACTGAAGGCTGCACTGTCGGCTTCCCTAATTTTCAGGTTTTGGGACTCAGACTGGCTTCCTGGCTCCTCAGCTTCCAGACGGCCTATGGTGGGACTTCACCTTGTGATCATGGGAGTCAATACTCCTTAATAAACTCCCTTCCATATATACATCTATCCTATTAGTCGTGTCCCTCTAGAGAACCCTGGTACACTTGGCTCATGGTTCTGCAGGGTTTGCAAGAAGCATGGTGCCAGCGTTTGCTTCTGGTGAGGACTTCAGGTGGCTTTCACTCATGGCCGAAGGAAAAGGAGAGCTGGCTCTGCAGAGATCACATGGGCAAGAGAGGAAGCAAGAGAAAAAGTTGCTGAGAAACCATCTCTAGAAAGAACTCTCGAGGGAACTAATAGAGGGAGAACTCACTCAATACTGCAAGGATGACACCAAGCCAGCATGACTCAAACACCTGCCAGCAGGCCTGACCTCCAACATTGCAGATCAAATTTCAACATGAAGTTTGGAGGGTCAGATATAGAAACTACAGCATTTGCCAGTAATGTTGTCCATGCATTGCAGAGTAATGCCAATTGAGAAAACTGGTACAATTAATGGCTATCACTATAAATCATTAATCATTATCTGATGTCAATTTGGAGATATAGAGTTCCATATCAGACTCCTGCCCATGATTTGAAATTTCTGAATATCAGTGATGAACTATGTCAATCTAATTTACACTAACAGGATAAAGGTCAGAACAGACAGTGATTTATTTATTTATTTATTTATTTATTTTTATTTACTCATTTATTTATTTATTTTTGAGATGGATTCTCACTCTAAACTGGAGTGCAGTGGCGCGATCTCGGCTCACTGCAACCTCTGCCTCCCGGGTTTAAGCGATTCCCCTGCCTCAGCCTCCTGAGTAGCTGGGTCTACAGGTGCATGCCACCACGCCCAGCTAATTGTGATTTTTAAAGGGATCTCAGTATTTGTTTCTGTAGGTTTTTAAGATGATACTAAAAAGATGTAGACATCTGTTACTAAATGAAGATGACTGTAGATTCCACCAAACCTTCCTCCAACATTTTATGTGGGGAACTTTCTTTAATAACACAAGACATTCATGTTGGACACCTTTGGGCACTATTTCAAGTTCTCTCGAGTTCAACTCGAATGCAGGCGTGGGTGTGGTGACCAGTCCTGTACAGGCTTCAGCTGGATGGGTGCAGGTGTAATCTGATGGCTTCACATTTCACTTAGGCTCTGTGTCTTATTTTCGACCCGAGTTTTTTTCACCTTGAAGAAATGGTGTTTGCATCCCAGAAAGGTGGAGGAGTAAGTGCTTCCTGGGACAACCTTGACTAACTGGGGAGCTGGAGCCAAGAGATAAACCTCCCTTCCTTTCATTCCTCAAGTGGGCAGCTCTGCACTGACCCCTTAAGGCCTATTGGGAAGTACCATGGGCCAAGTAGCCACTTACCTCTTTGGACGGTCAATGTGATGATGCGTCCTGTCTTTACTGTCCCTCTTCCTCTGCTCTTGCTAGTCCCTCTCCCTCCTGCACCCTGAGATCACGTTTCCAAATAAACCACTCATACCCAACTTTACCGTAGACTTTCCCTTTGGCAGAATCCAGGCTTCTGTGTCTCTCATTGTGATGGTTAATATTGAGTGTCAACTTGATTCAATTGAATGATGTAAAGTATTGCTTCTGGGTGTTTCTGGATGTTGCCAGAGGAGATTGATATTTGAGTCAGTGGACTGGGAGAGGAAGACCCACCATTAATGTGGGTGGGCACCATCCATTCGACTGCCAGCATGGCTAGAAAAAGCAGGCAGAAGAAGATAGAAGGAGCAGATTTATGAGTCTTCCAGCCTTCATCTTTCTCCCGTGTTGGATGCTTCCTGCCCTCGAACATCAGACTCCAGGGTCTTTGGCTTTTGGACTCTTGGATTTACACCACTGGTTTGCCAGGGGCTCTCAGGCCTTTAGCCACAGACTAGAGGATGCAATGTCGGTTTCTCCACTTCTGAGGCTTTGGGACTCAGACTGAGTCACCACTGGCCTCTTTGCTCCTCAGCTTGCAGATAGTCTATCATGGGACTTCACCTTGTGGTTGTGTAAGTCAATTCTCCTTCATAAACTCCCTTCCATATATATGTATATCTGATTAGTTTCGTCCCTGTAGAGAACCCTGACTAATACACTAACTAAAAACAAAAATCTGTGTAAATTCTAAGGATAGGTGAAAGAAGGTAGGTTTCATTGAGATTTCAACTTTCTCTTGTGGCAATATTGCCCATACATTCAATGTTTCTCTCCTTACAAAAGGCATCTAATAGGATAGGATCAGCATTCATCGTTCAAAAGCATTTTTCCCTTGGAAAATTGTTTTTAATATTAAAGAGGGATTCATTCATTTATTTATTTCAACAAATATTTAACACCTACTACCAAGTACTTTTCTGGATAGTGAGCCTTCAATGGTAATAAGACCAAGTCCCTGTGATGGTTAATTTTTGATGTGTTAACATGACTGGACCGTGGGATGCCCAGATAGCTGGTTAAATATTATTTCTAGGTGTGTCTGTGTGGGTTTTTCTGGGAGAGATGAGCATTTGAATCAGTGGACTGAGTAGAGGAGATCTCCTGTCAGCAAAGTGGGTGAGTATGCTCCAACCCGTTGAAGGTCTGAATAGAACTAGAGATTGAGGAAGGTTGAATTAACTCTGACCAGTTGCTTAAGTGGAACGTCAGTCGTCTCCTGCCCTCATCACTCTTGGTTCTCAGACCTTCAGACCCAGCCCAGAAACGACACCATTAGCTCCCCAGTTCTCTGGCCTTCACGTGATATCACCACCTTTCCTTGGTCACCAGCTTGCAGATGGTAGATCGTAGGATGTAACAGCCTCCATATTGTGTGGGCCAATATGCCAATACTGCATAATAAATCTCTTCATTTATATATATATATACGTACACATATATGTGTATGTGTGTGTGCACGCATGTGTATTGTATAATAGATATATAATTTTATTCCCTATATATAATATTATTAGTCATATATATATATATACATACACACACACACACACACACACACACACACACACACACACACACGATTGTATTACTCAGGGTTCTCCAGAAAAACAGAACCAATCAGATATACATAGAAACATGAGAGGTAATTTATTACGAAATTGTCTCACATGATCATGTTGGCTGAGAAGTCCCACAATCTACCACTTGCAAGCTGGGGCCCCGGGGAAGCCTGCGGTGCATTCATTCTGAGTCCGAAGGCCTGAGAGCTAAGAGGGCTGCTGATGTGACTCCCAGCCTGAGACCGAAGGCTCGAGGACTGAGGAAGGGGAGAAGAGGATGCACCGGTCCAAGTTCTGGAATCTGAAGACCTGAGAACCAAAAGCTTCAATGTCCAAAGACAGGAGAAAACAAATGTCGCAGCTCAAGAAGAGAGAGAGAGAGAAAATGGACCCTTCGTCTGCCTTTTTCTTCTGCGTTGGCCCTCAACAGATTGGATGGTGAATTGGCGAGGATGATGTTCTTTTCTTTACTCGGTCTGCTGATTCAAATGCTAATCTCTCCAGCCTGTAAACACCTTCACAGACACATCCAGAATTAATGTTTTATCAGCTATCCGAGTATCCCTTAGCTCAGTCAAATTGACACATACAATTAACTATTCTCTCTCTACAGACACACACACACAGAGGTGACCTTTGAACAACACAGTTTGAAACTTCATGGGTCCACTCATGCAGATTTTTAAAAATAAACATAGTGGAAATTTTTTGAACATTTGAGACAAATTGAAAAAAGTTGCGCATGAACCTTGTGGCCTACAAATATCAAAAACTGAACGTTAGGTATGTCATGAATGCAAATAATATATGCAGATACTAGTCTCTTTTCAGTATTTACTGCCACAAAATTATACGAATCTAATATAAAAAGTCAACATTTATCAAAACTTTTGCATACACAGGCAGAACTTCACAGTGTCATTTATAGTCAAAAGAAATGTAAACAAATGTAAAGATGCAGTGTTGAATATTTCTATTTTATTTATATAAATATAGATATATATTTATATAATTATATATATATAATTGTATGTATTTCAAGGTTCTCTAGAAAAACAGAACCAAGAGGATATACATAGAAATACATATCACAACTGCATAAAGTTAACTGCAGCATACACTGCACTACTGTAGTAATTTTGTGGGTGCCTCCTGCTGCTGTTTTGGCAAGCTCGAGAGTTGTGAGTATCTGCTTAAATCCCTGTGTGCTGCTAGCCATCTTGGCATGGGCAGTTCATCTCCAGTAAATTGCATATCACAATAAAAAGTGATCTCTAGTGGTTCTCAAGTACTTTTCATTGTGTTTAGTGCAATACTGTAAACCTTCGGTGACACCGTGGGGCCCATACAGAGTGCCACTAGTGATGCTGGAAGTGCTTCCAAGAAGCAGAGAAAAGTTATGACATTGCAAGAGAAAGGTGAACTGCTTGGGATGTGCTGTAGACTGAGGTCTGCAGCCGTGGTTGCCACCATTTCAGACAGACAATTCATCTTGTAAACAAACGACACGAACGTACAGTACCGATAAATACTGCAAAGTGCTGGAAATGTGTTTTCTCTTTCTTATGATTTTCTGAGCGTTCTCTTTTCTCTAGCTTACTTGATTCTAAGAATACAGTATCTAATACATATAACATACAAAATATGTTAATTGGCTGTTTTTGTTACTGGTGAGGCTACCCATCAACAGTAGGCTATTAGTAATTAAGTTTTGGAGGAGTCAAAAGTTATTCACAGATTTTTGAATGTGGGGAGTTTGGGTTGGCACCCCTAACCTCTGAGCTGTTTCAAGTCAACTGCATATATATATGTGTGTGTGTGTGTGTGTGTGTGTGTGTGTGTGTATAATATGTATTCCACATATTTGTGTAGCTACATCTACACATATATATGTGTATATATTTATGTAAACAGATATATGTACACATATGTATGCATATATGTTTATACACACCTATGCACATACATATAGACACACATATACAAATATATACATATATATGTTCTGTTGTTCTGTTTCTCTGGAGAACCCTGATATAGTCACCATTTTCATGGAGCTCATTCTGTGAATCTATTTTAATTACAAATCCAGATAATTATTAATTGTAAAACGTTATAGTAAGAAAAACCCAAGCAACACTCAAGAAGAAATTGTTACAGTTTCAACCCACACCATTTGGAGTTAATTTTTCGGGCAGCATTATCGCGGAGATGGTCAGTGTAGGTAGAGGGTGTGCAAAGAGAAAGCGGAGCTTGCACGCAAAGACGCATGGGCCGAAATTGGCTCCCACATGTGAGGACTGGCCTGGAAAATACTTAAAATGTATCTATCTGCAGACGTAATTCAATTAACCATCCACAAATCTACAGGTTTCATTCCAGAAAAAATTCATTCCAGAAAAACGGAATTTTTGTCTTTCATTAAAAAGTCCAATCTGACCACTAGGCCCGCGTTTCCCCTTGGTAGCAATTGGTCTGAGCTTTCTGGCATTTACGGATTTTAGCAAGGCGGGACTTCTCAGTCTGGCACACGGACGCAGCGCTCACTGCCTTCTCTTTGATACCCGGTTTGTTTACCTTACCAACCGGCCCCGGTCATCACTTCAGGTTTGACCATCGTAGTCAAGGATATCTTCACGTTATTTAGTGAGAGATGTCTAACACCAGCATGCAAGCGAGTGGCAATAAATTATTTCAGCAGACAGCCGCTGGGGAGCCATAATAACGCAGGGGCCATCAGCCATGCAGAGCAGGACCGGCGGAATGACTTTTGACTCCTCCAAAACTTAGTTACTAATAGCCTACTGTTGATGGGTAGCCTCACCAGTAACAAAAACAGCCAGTTAACATATTTTGTATGTTATATGTATTAGATACTGTATTCTTAGAATCAAGTAAGCTAGAGAAAAGAGAACGCTCGGAAAATCATCAGAAAGGGTCTGGGGGATTGAGGGCCTACTTTCCACTATCCTTCTGCAAAGCATCTTCACGTGTTCCAGGTGGTAAGAGGGTCTTCTTAGACTCCATATGTAGCGCCGAGCAGATCCGATGAGAGAGTGAGCTGCCTTCCTTAGGAGCGTTGGCTGCCTTGTTTCTCTGGCTGCGTCTCTGCAAGCAGGCAGAGTGTTTGGTGGAGTTTCGGGCATCTGCATCTCCTTTTCCCTGGCAATCCGGCTGCTTCTGAACTTCCATCATTTTGACCTGGCTGCTTCCTTAGTTGGAGGTCTTTCTCACTGACTTTATTTTGTATTGCATCACCTGTCATTTGATATCTGAGAACACTGAGGGGCGCAGCAAACCTTAGATTTCCCAGTTGTTCACGTGTGGGACCCGCCGTTATATCGTGAAAAAGCCCTGAGCTATATTCTCGGGTTTTCATCTCGCTGTGGATGCTGACGGCTTATGTGAGCCTGGATACCTCACCTTTCTTCTCTGAGTTTCAGCTTTCTCTCCACTCGGAAGGGCATTCATAACATCTGACCCCTGTGCTCCTAACCGTTGTTCAACAACTTAATAAACACGAAAACGTGAAATGCATTTTGCTCTGCACACAATCGCTGCTCTGGCTAATGTAGCATCATTTCGCCCCTAGTCAAAACAGAAATTCAAATTCTAGTGCATAGGATGCCTTTGCTCTCTAATTGTTTTTTGACTTTTAGGGTTTTAATATTCCCAAAGATTCTGATTCAGAATAGAGGAAACCCAGCATGTATATATCCCCCAATAGTTTATTACAAAATGTTTTAGACATGCAGTCATGTTTATCAGATTTTACACTTAACACCCATATACCCATCACCTAGATTCTATAATTAACATTTAAACCACGTCTGCTTTATCACATATCTATCAATCTGTTCATCCTTCTTGCATCTATTAATCCATCTTAGTTTTGATGTATTTCAAAGTAAGATGCAAGCATAAATATACTCTACCCAACTATCTCAGCATGCCTCTCACTAACTCGAGTTTAATGTTTGTTCCTCTTATTGTAAACGTTACACACAATGAAATGCAGACATCTTAAATGTACCAATTGATGAGTTCCAACACATGCAAGCTCTGATTGAGACAAAGATCATCACCCGAGCCCCATAGAGTTCCTCCATGCATCTCCTTAATCAGTTCCCATCCTTAGGTAACCAGAGGAAATTATTGCTCTTTTTTTTCCATCATAGAGTAGATTTGCCTTTTCTAGAGTTTCTTATAAATGGAAGGATACAATAGCCACGCTTCTGTGTAACACTTCTTTCACACGGAATATCCTGAGACTCATCCATGTAGTTGCGCGTGGAAGACACTCTGTTATCTTTCCCTGCTGTGGAACTGTTCGGTGCCTGCCCTTGCCATCAACTGTTTACGCATTTTCTTCTTGGTGGACACGTGGGCTTTTTCTAGTTTGAAGCTATGCTAAATAAAGTCACTATGAATATTTGAACAAAGAAAATCTACACACAGTCACACATCCAAACTACCATGATCCACAATTGTATTTTAAAAACTTTCATTGGAGAATTTGGACTCTAGAATTTGTTTCAGAGAGATCTAATGATCTAAGGGCAAATTCTACCTCTCCCACTTACTAACTGGGTGAGCTCACGCGAGTCCCATGACCTCCCTCGGTCACCCTGAGTGAGATGCATGGTGGATGCTCCACAAGTTGAAGCTGCTAAGATGAAATGATAAGCACGGATGAATGCTGTCTGGGCAATGGATGCATCAAGCCTCCCTCTTCTCTCAGGTCTGGCTCCTCAGGCCTCTGAAAAGCAGGAGCTTTCATCTCAGCTCTCCCTGGAGTGGTCCCCTGTGGACTTCCTCTCCAGCGCCCTCTGCTCATTCCTCATCCCCAGCCCGGCCCACAACCATCCTCACAGTAGTGAGTTCACAGCTGGCTGATGAATCCCCTGGGAGAGATGTCTTTGTGTAGGCGCAGGGTCTCCATGGCTGCCCCTGGCTGTGCAGTCACCTAGCACCACGACACAGAGCTGCTTTACTCTCCTGAGCCCACCAGATGGATTTATTTATTATTTTTATTTGTATAGCATATGAGTAATATTCTAAGTAACATCTTTTCAATGTGTCTGTCTAACCCTTCATTACCTACATTGCATCCATTCACTGAAACAACAGTTCTCAATGAAGTATAGAAGTCGCATTCTAAAAAACATTTACAAAATTAATTTAATTTTCATCAGACTGATTTTAGAAAGAAATTACTTGAAAGCCACGAAATTGGCTTTCCTCAGAATCCAAGGAAAAGAATCTAAGGAGTAATTATTTCCAAGCAGAGGTACTGGGGTTAGTGCACCCCCAGTTTAGAAACATACCCTCTGGGTTGGGCGTGCTGGCTCACACTTGTAATCCCAGCACTTTGGGAAGCCGAGGCGGGCAGATCATCTGAGGTCAGGAGTTCAAGACCAGCCTGACCAACATGGAGAAACCCCATCTCTACTAGAAATACAAAATTAGCTGGGTGTGATGCCGCATGCCTAGTAATCCCAGCTACTCAGGAGGCTGAGGCACGAGAATTGCTTGAACCCAGGAGGCGGAGATTGCAGTGAGCCAAGATTGTGCCACTGCACTCCAGCCTGAGCAACAAGTGTGAAACTCCGTCTCAACAAAAAAAGAAAGAAAGAAAGAAACAGACCCTCTGCCCTCGGTGCAGGCCTGCCTGCCTCCCAGATCCCATCCCCCACTTCCCGTCTCAGACACTGCGTGGGACACCGTGCACCGTCCAGGGCAGGCCTCCCTCTGCCCGCCAGCTCCACACAATTCAACAGGCGGCGTCAAGGCAGCACGACCTTATTCCAGACACTGTGCACAGCATGAAGCTTCACTCACGTTTGTTACTTTGCCTTCTCTCAAATCTACGTGACTCTAGTTCACCTAAAATGTGACTGTGCCCTGTGTCTGAGTCAGCGTGGATTCCACTGTGCGCTGTCGGGAAGGGGCAGTGAGGCCCGTTGTCACCCACAGGCAGTGAAGGTTCCGGTAGAGGGGAGTCTGTCATCCTGAGTTCCTGCAGGGTGAGTATCTGCGGATGAGGTCACCTCTTGATAGCCCGTTAGCATGCATGGCAGGGACACCTTGCTGCTTTTCATGGTGCATGTAGCAACTGAGCTTTATCCTCATTTCCCAATAGCAAGCATTTACCCTCTGGGATTGTGCTGTCTAAAACCCATAATCAGGAAGGAGCTTTTGCTTTTTTTAAAAAAAAAACCTTTCCTTATTCACAATGGTCTTTAAAAAAAATCCCTAAATATTTTCTTTCTCTAAGGTAGTGTGTACTTTCTTCCCTTTGCATTGGGAATAGCAGATCAAAAATGGGGTCAATTTACTTCTAATTGGCTGCTTCCTAAATTCAGAAAGGCACACTTTGGCAGTGCCCCTTTTTTGAAATGAGCCCACGGCGCACATGCAAGCCACTTCTGCTGTTTGTGTCTCCTCTCCCTCCATCTTCAGGTGCATTTTAAATTTCTTTTTTATTATTATTATTTTCTTTGAGACGGAGTCTCATTCTGTTGCCCAGGCCGGAGTGCAATGGCGTGGTCTCAGCTCACTGCAAGCTCTGCCTCCTGGGTTCAGGCGATTCTCCCACCTCAGCCTCCGGAGTGGCTGGGACTATAGACGTGCGCCACCACGCCTAGCTAATTTTTGTATTTTTCATAGAGACAGGGTTTCACCATGTTGGCCAGGCTGGTCTTGAACTCCTGACCTCATGATCCACTTGCCTCGGCCTCCCAAAGTGCTGGGATTATAGGCGTGAACCACCACACCCAGCCTTAAATTTCAAATTAACACTTAGATAATAAAGAGTAGCCTGCAAATAACTCCTAGCATTCATAGAGGTTTTGTGGTCACCCTGCAGTAAGAATGGGATTAAATTCCTGTTCAACAGTGTCCATCCAGGGACGGGAAGACTTCTGGGGATGTTTTCTTATTTCATAATATGAATGCTACAGCCACCAGTAACAGCAATAATGGAATATTTCAGAAATAAATACGAATAACAACCACCAATAACAGCAGAGATGGAATCCTACCAGAATCAACCACCTCTTCATCTTAATCTGGGTGCAGTCTTTAACCACCAGTCCAGGACCCAGAATTGCACTGGAATTATCACCCCTAACAGCAGCCCCGATCAGATGCCTGTGGCAGTTACATTTGCCCTAGGGTAGCTCTGAGGTGTGTGTTTCACACCTGCTCCCAGAGGTCCCAGTGGGATTAACCTCCAGTGACCCATTGAGGCAATTTTCTTGGTCACGAACCTGTGGTTCCTTTTAGGTCTTACTCCTCATCTTTCCCAGTGATTCTTGGATTCACCTCTTAAAAAAGCTTTCTGCAGGCGAATCCTTGTCCCAGGCTATCTATTTGAATGGAACTACATGAAGGTAGATGTCCTTGTGGCACCATGAGATGCTTGGAACTACAGTGGACATCTTGGGACCAGGAGGAGAACCTGAGAGTAGAGCCTTATTGAGCTATGGAATTGACCAACCGTGATACTGCTCCTCCTATGGATTCTATGGTTTGTAAGAGGATAAACCCATTATTTATTTAAGCAACTTCTAGATCGTCTTCTGTTACTTCAAGCCACAAGCATCTTCACTGGTCTGCTGACATGTGCTCCAGACTCTTGTATCGTACCATTAAACTCACTATGGCACTTCTGGTTGATTTAATCAGCCAACAGAAAACTACCAAAAATTGGTTCCATCACTCGGCTTCTTTGAGTCTCTTCCCATAGAACTGAAGAAACAGCTGGCTTTATTTGCCATTCAGCAAAAATCACACACCCACTGTTCTGCAGGGACTTAGAGTTGAAGTAGGATACGTCCATTTCAACTAAAAATGTTCAGTTTCCATCCACCCACCACCAGACCCCCAGTAGAAAAATTAAAACTTTCCTCCTTTTTGTACGGTAGCAGCAAGTGGGTGATAATTTAACTTTTGTTTCCAGATTTCAGTTCTCAGCAGCCAGTTATCTCAGAGTAGAGCTGGGTAGAATTAGGCTGGCACTTCAGTGGAGTCATTTCATAAAGCCTGCAGGGTCAGCATTGAGGGTGTTACATAAATCGGCACGCTGTGTAACCTTGAGCAGTACTTGTATTTTGTGCTTACATCTTTTGCAAATTATGTTGTGAAAATTTTAATAAAATTGTGTTTACCTCTTTGAATCCTAAAATGTCTTAATACAAAGGAGAAATGCCTTTATTTGCCTTTGCCTCTCTATACCACGTACTTCATACTGAGTCTAGCACGTGATAGGATCTCAATGAATATTTATATTACAGATCAAATCCAAGGAGATGGTGGCACTTACATACTTGCTAAGCCTGGTGGCAGGAGTAGCACTGTAATGTCAACCTGAAAACTCTTGTCCATTTTTTTGTACCTGTGCAATAAAACTCTCCCCAGATATCCAAGTTTACCTTCAATTTGATTCCAGCTACTGGTTGCCCTGAGCATCTTTGCACTTGCAGTGCAGAAACATTGATCTATTAAGTCAGAAGATCTTTAGCATTGTGTAAACCCATTTGAGATCTCATTGATCAGGTTATTAGGTTAGGATGCCTGTTCTTCCCATTACCTACTGTAAATCTTTCCAAATGTAGCTGTCAGCAGCTTTAGTAGTCAGCAGCTAACCATGTTATCTCACACTAAGATATTCCAGGGTAGTGGCTCTCGAAGTGTGGACCCAGGACCAGCAGCATTTGTTAGATGTACAAATTCTCCTGTCTCACCCCAAACATGCTAACTCAGAAACCTCAGGGATGGGGCCCAACCGTCTGTGATTTAATCCCTCCCAGGTGACTCTTACGGATGCCAGGGTTTGAGAGTCACTGCTTTAAGAGTGGAGATTGTGCCCCTATTTATACTGACATCTTAGCTTCCTGACCTGATTCCAGTTACTGTAGAAATCTATGGTTAAATGTGTTCCTATGTGGTTTTCCTTTATGCTGAACCAACCAAACAATAAAACCAAGCAAATTCAAGTTCTCTTCAAACATACCATTAAATATAATGAATTGGAGATACCAATAAGATAACATGAAATATAGAATAATGAACCAAACATAAGAAGTTTGTGTTGCTTAATATGTTTCAAGGACCTTAAACACTTTGTTTCAGAAACACATTTCTTAAGAAATGACCTGCCTCTCCACAGATTTGCAAGTGGGACTGCTTACAGAGTAGAATAGTTCAATTTGAGATTTTTTGAAAGCAACAGATGCATTCACATATAATGCTGTTGATATAATAAAAGATAATTCCCAAGAGACAGTCAGAGAGAAAATTGTGTCATAAAACAATGGTTTCTTAGTACTCTGGGGTATGTCTGCTCCCAAGAAATAAAACTCTCCTCTAGTTCCACTCACAGGGAATTGCGTTTGTCGGTGCATTGGATTATGGACCGGGGGTGACAGGATCTCCTCCAGGTTGTCGTGTAAGTTGCCTGGTAGCAAGTGACAAAACTTGCTCAAGTGGACTTACTAGCCAAGGGAATGCCTGCCTTAGGAAACTGAAAATTCCAAATGTGAGGTGGCTTTAAGGAGACTGGACTCCACACTGCAGCAGCACCCCTGCAGGAACTCTGCCTTGGCAGGAAGCTGCTGTATCCTCAGACTGTTCCTGCCACCCAGGCAGTTTCCATCTCCCCACTTAGAGCTCCTGTAATAGACACCTCATGCCAGAGTGAACAGAATGGGAGAGAAATGAAAACTCTTTTCCTTTTTAAAATGCCCAGAACCCCTCCTGAACTGCTCACTACTCAGATGGCAATCCATCCCTAAACCACCTATGGTGGTCAGACATCAAGACATATGGGAGATATGCTGATTGGCTTAAACTGGTGGTTCTCAATCTTTTTGGTCCCTGGCTCCTTTTATTCTGTTCAGAACTATTGGAGATTCTGCAAAGTCATTTGTTTATGTAGGTTATACCTATAGATGTGCACCATATTATAAATAAAAACTGAGAAAATTAAAAAATATATATTTATACATTTATTTTAAAAAGCAATTGTAAAGCCATTAAATGGTAACATAAATGATGTAATTTTATGAAAAACAATTATATCCCCCCCAAAAGAAAATTACTGTGAAAGGTGGTACTGTTTACAATTTCGTAAATATCTTTTAATGTCTGACTTAGCAGATACCAGCTAAATTCTCATATCTGCTTTTGCATCCACTCTGTAGCAATAATGTTTTTATTGAAGTATAGTTAGACTCTTCAGCCTCACATATATATGTAGTTGGAAAAGAGAATATTTTAATAGCTTTTTCAGATTATTGCATATATACTTTTTAAATACTACACTAAAACTTGTCATGTGGTGGCTTCTTACAGTTAGTTGCAATGTGGATTCTAAAAGCCTATCAATGAACTTCTGGTCTATCTTGCATTTTGAATGGTTCTTGTATCCACACGTGATTGTATAATATCATGAATTGGTAATTTGGAAAATATTGATTCACTAGTGATGTTGCACTTCCAAATGTTGACCCATTTCATTTTACAATATCAAAAAATCACATTTTCTTTTAAATATCAGCACCAGTGTCATCAGGAAAGCTTGTAAGTATTGTTGACAAAGAGTCAAATACTGTAAAATATTTGAAGAGATTTATTCTGAGCTAGGTATGAGGACCATGACCTGTTACATAGCCCCAGGACGTCTTGAGAACTGGTCATCAAGGTAGTCCAGCTACAAGCTGGTTTTATATGTTTTAGGGAGACATGACGTCAGTCAATACACGTAAGATATACATTGGTTAGGTCTGGAAAGGTGGAACAACTTGAAGCAGGAGTTTCCAAGTCATGGGCAGATTCAAAGATTTTCTGACTGGCAATTTGTTGAAAGAGTTATTATTTAAAGACCTGGACTCCATAGACAGGAGTGTCTGAGTTAAGATAAGGGGTTGTGGAAATCAAGGTTCTTACTAGACAGATGAATCCTAGAGGCTTAGGTAAATAGATTATAAATGTTTTTTATCAGACATAAAATGGTGCCAGGCTCTTAGTTAATTCTCTCTTCAATCAGGAAAAGACCTGGAAAGGGAAGGGGATTCTCTACAGAATGTAGATTTTCCCCACCAGAGACAGCTTTGCAGGGCCATTTCAAAATATGTCAAGAAATATATTAGTGGGTAAAATACTTCGATTTCTTTCAAAGTCTGCTATCACATTGATATCTTATTGCTACAAAGAGTCTGTTTTGTCAGTCTTACAGTCTCTATTTTAATATTAATGCTGGTCATTTCTGCCTGAAATCCAAAGAGAGGAGAGTATAATGAGGCACATCTGACCCCCCTCTTTTTATAATGGCCTGAACTAGTTTTTCAGGTCAACTTTAGAAGGACCTTGGCTAAGAGGAGGGGGTTCATTCAGTTGGTTAGATGGCTTAGAATTTTACTTTTGGTTTGCAATGTTGAGATGCTTTCAAAATCACAGTAGCAGATACCAGTTTTCCAAAATTCTGATTTCTGCCTTCAACCTGTAATTTGATCATTGATAACAAATATTGCCAGTTTATTTGTTTATTATTTTTTGACATTACTAGCTCACTTTGTTTGTTCATTTTTCAGAAAATCTTTGTCAAATACTTAATCAAAATAACCACAATTTCATAGTCATTCTTTTCAGTGAAAATGGTGTTCCATGAAAAACTCAAACTTAGCTTACAGCTCAATCACCCAAGTGCTTTTCTTCAAGACAGCCACGGGAATTCAGTGTGCGGTATAGTGCTATACGCATTTTGTCACAGACCAGTAAAAAGACGTGCATTTGAGGACAAATATTTAATAAAAGTAATAATGTTTACTGCATCTTCAAGGACATCCCTAAGTGAAACTGGCACTTCTCACATTGTGAGTGTGCTTCCATGACTAACACTGTCACTGGGAAGTGTGGGTCCTTGGTTCTCAGTCTTCTTAGGAGAAAGAATTCGACCAAGAGACCAATCAGTAAACCAAACAAAAGGTTTATTAAGGAAATAAGATTCCTCTCCAAGAAAGGAGCGGGCTGACCCAGCTGGGAGCTGCAGTAGCAGCGAGGGTTAAGTAGTAACAGAGTTTGCTTAAAAGAGACAGTTAGCTCTGAAAGACCAGGCAGAATGGGCTGCTGGAAACCAAAAATAAAATTCTCAGCCACCCAACCCATTGAATGACCCCCTCCTCTCAGCCAAGGGCTTTCTAAAGTTAGCCTGAAAAACTAGTTCAGGGCATAATGGAAAGAGGGGCTTGCACCTGCCTCATGATACCCTCCTCCCTTTGGAATTCAGGCACACCTGATGAGCATTAATTTTACAACACCTTAGGACTGACCAACAGACTCTTTGTAGCAATAAGATATCAACATGACAGCAGCCCTTAGAGTTCTTTCCTGTGGTTTTTATTGGGTCAAACTCTTTCCTTAAGTCCCTGCCTCTATCTCAAGTCCCTGCTTTTGTCTAGGTCTAGTTTCCTGCTTCTGTGTGAGGTTTCCATCTTTGTCCCACCTAGTTCCCAACCAGGTTTGTGGGATTCTTCTTTACTGTCAGCTGATGCACCTGCGTGGGGCTGGTGATCAATATGAATCTCATCTGATGGCGGCGTTTCTCCTTGCTGCCACCCCAGGAAGGGCATAGAGCAGGGAAATCTGTACTTTCTGCACTTGTGTGTCTCTCAGGAATTTCCCCTTCACCCATTTTTCTTCTCATCAGCATGTGGCTAGCCACATTCTGACAGTTTAACCACAGAGTGAGTAATTAGGCATCTTAAGGGACATTTGGGGGCATTTCTTCCTGCATAGGTATTTCCCCTCCTTCCTTTCTCAGGGGCTCCCCACTTTTCTCATACCTAGTCATCTGCCTACTCCAACAGTACACCAATTCCTAGCACAGTTGGGTTTCGCTACCTTCCATGATCATGCCAGGCTGACAACAATACCCATCATTGCCTTTGCACCATCAATACAAATGGAAGCACAGAGACAAATGTGAAAAACATCTTGGTTTCACTGTGAAAATAGTTTTGACTTTGCAGAACCCTTGAAAATATCTTGGGGTTCCCTCAGGAGTTCACAGATATTTCATTGAGAATCCCTGACTTAAGCCATCGAGAACATACTTGTAATTAAGAGTAGGGTCATTTCCAGCCAATCCACATGGCTTGAGAGTGGCCGAGGGACGTGTTCACTGGAGAAATACAAGTGAATTGCTTTAATGAAAGAAGGGTAAAAGAAGTTGAGTGGCAAAAATAGCAGACGCTCAAGATAACTGTCCAAGGAGACTGTGGTCTTCTTCCTCCACAAAGTGCTTAAAGAGGAGGGAAAAGATGACCTTGTCCCAGATGATTCAGTGATTTCCTTGCCAGAAGGCACGAGGTTGTCATATCATGTTCCTTTTAGTCTGTTAATTCTGTCAGATCTTATGAGCATGCAGAAACTTTCTGCCATGTGTTTTGCAGGAACTATGCCACATGACATATCAGAAAAATCCCTGGTTTTGTTTTAATAGACTTGACAAGTCAAGGAGACTTAGATTCTGAGACCAGAGCTGCCCTTAATTAGCACCTGGACTTTAGGCATGTCATCAGCTTCGAGTATCAGTTCTCTCATCTATGTAAGATTTAGTGATTACCTAGGCAGGTCAGCTAGGTGCTCACTACAACTGCCATGTGCCTGATACTTTGGGACTAATTAATGAAAATACCCTGAAACGTCTTAGTTATAACTGAAATATTTTCGATGTTTAAAAGTAGCTGTTGCCCATCTTCAGAAATAGAAGCTGCTTCCTATCAGCCAGGAGTTTGATTCTGTCTTTGGTATCATTTCCTTTTTCCCCAAACACTGTCCCAAGGCTAACATTTATCTGGCACAATGCAGTACCGCCATGTCAGCATTCATGGCCATCCTGATTGGTCTCTTAATGTATTGATTGTTCAGTATTTTTTAAATATTATTACTGGGTACAAGATTCCATCTCAGATGGGTGTTCTCTGTGGGTTGAATGTCTGTGGGTTGACCCTCCCTCTTGTCTTCCCCACAATCCCAGATCTTCTTCCAGCCAGGCTGTCCTTCCCTCAGGGTCCTGAATCTATCCTAAAAGGACAACTTTATTTGACCTTTGATGTTTAATATGGAGGGAGCCTTTATGCACTTCAGATTTTTCAGAATGAAATATCTACCAGAAACAGACACATCTCTCTTGTCACCTCCCTTGTAGGTTGACCACAGTGCCTGATTACACTGCCAACACCGTGTGTCTAAGCATGTCTTCCCACTCTCCCCTCTTAGAAAGATTAAGAGGGAGATCAAAGAAAGAGGGATGGGAAAAGATATCCATCTATATCCTCAGCTATGCACAGGTGCACACATATCCAAAACTAAGAGCACTGAGGATCAAAAATACATAAAAGAACAAACTAAAGCTGTATGCCTTCTAAAACAGCAGAAATTTATGTCACTGTGTCCCTTGAACAAGATCTTGAAGGTTTTATGAAAATGGACAAGAGAAGACAGAATAATATGTTTAAACATTACTTTGGAGAGTTTTATCTTGCAGTTATTCTCTACTGCCTACTTTTAGCATTCCAGATGTATGTTTGGAATAGACCAAAGCACCCCTGGCCTCAAAAAAAATTAAATGCAAATGTGATGATTTTATCAACACACTTGTCGATCATGTAGTACACACAAGGCCAGGGCTATCTTGATGAAAAGTATACAGATAAAGGCGCTTGCTCTTTCCTATGATAAATTAGGCCTTGCTTATATCAATTACAGCACAAGATGGTAGGTGCCATAATAGAATTATCTACAGAGTTCTACTGGAGTCTAGGGGATGCTTATCTGATTTGGTCAAAGCAGATTAAATCAGAGAAGTCTTCCCAAGAGGACTTTCTGTAAACCGGGTCTTAAAGGAAGCACGGGGTTTCTCCAGGTGGATCGAAGGTTGGGAGGATATTCTACACCCAGGAATAGCATGAGCAAGGGCCCTTTAACATGCATAGAGGGCATGGGTGATTTGGGGGAGTGGCAGGGAGTACAGTGGTTAAGTTCTTGCACACACAGAGTCTTAGTTGATCCTGTTGTTTGGGCTAAGCAAGTTCTTACCATTTCCCATATTAGAAAATTGAGGTTCAGAGACATTATGATCCAAGGAGAAAGAGCTGGTAAATGCCAGATCTCTAGATCTTGAGTCTGGGTCTTCCTTCTGTAAGAGTACAGATATTTATACCCTTCTATGAGGTTCCAGAATCCATGCAGCGACTCAGGGCTTGTTCACAACCTCCCTGATTGAATCTGTTCTCTGTTAATAGGTTATCTACCTGTAAAATGATCTGTTTAATAACCTGATGTGAAGGAAAACTGCTTGCTAGTAGGGAATGGTGTTCGAGCTGGGTAACTTGGTCTGCAGCAACACTCTGGTCTTCACTAAGAGTAGAGTGTGCCCCAAATCCATTACAATCTACTATGGAATAATCTGCAAATACATTGCCACTTTTCAAACACATGAACCCAAATATGACCTGGATCTGGTGAAATGATGAAAATCCACTGAGATGGATTATCCACACTCAAATACCTGGGATTTTGGAAAAATCCTTGTTTAGCTGAAGCCCAAGTCCTTCATGAATTTTATGAATTAATTAATCAATGCATAGTATATTCTATACAAAATTTCAGTGTTTCACTGTAAAATGTTCCTGAAGAAGGTTTTTAGAAAATACAACAGTCATTAAAATAAAGTGGCATTTCTATTTCTGGAGATAAGCCCACTTAAAGGCTCTGAATTAATTTGCACAGAAACTTTTCACCTTCCTTCAGTTCAAACGGATAGTGTCCGAAGAGTCTGACTCTAACTCACAGCAGCAACAATTCATAAGCTGAGCCTTAACTGGTCTCCTGCCCTTTTGATAATTAAATTTATTTCTGAAAACCTCCTGAGATTTATATTTTTAATATCTCAATTTGGATGAGGGCTGATTTCTTATCTGGACAGAATGTTTCTCTTTCTGAAATGTTAATTGGGCAGAGAACCCAGAGATAAACAAATTGATTTAATTTTAATCTTCTTTCATGGTGATGCATAATGATAACTGGTTTCTGTCTCATAGGGTTGAAAACCACAGCCCTTAATAAGAGTTTGTGGGTATATTATGCAGCTTTAAATAGCTTATGTTGTGCTAGACTGCTCTCCATAAATTATTCTAACTCCAGCACTATCTCGGGGAGTCCCAACTCTTGTCTGCTGTGGATTTTCAATCAGTGAAACTATTAGTGTGACATGAAGAAACTCTGAGCCCTCTGCTATGAAGAACAGCTGAGATTCCATGCTTAGCGTTCCATGAATGAAATTAGTTTTGGAGAACATACATTGGTCTCTGTTGCCAAGTGAAAAGCAGTGCTTGCTGTCAGGGAGGATTCAAAACCTAGGCTCCCATGCAAGGCATTTGAAGGATCTATGCATAGCTCTCATATTGGTTGGATGAGTGGTTCAGACTGTTTATCCTAAGTTAGGGATAGTTAGTCTGGTTAGACTCAGGATGGTAAGGTCATAGACTCTTACAGACATGTTTTTACGTTCCACCTTAAGTATCACCTCTCAGAGAGGCATTCCCTGAATCCCGCAAACCAAATTAAGTCCCCAATTTACTTTCTCATGGCACCTTTAACTTTTCCTTCCTTCCTTCATTGCACTCTCATTATCTGTCATCCAGTAATTATCTTTTAATGCCTGTCTCCCTGCAGTCTGTTGCTACCATTCACTAATATCTACTGGGCAGAGAAGTAGTTCATACTTCTCCATCACTGTGAAGCTAGAAATTCTCATATAATTTTCTCTAAGGAAGGAAAAATAGATGTGAAAGTGACGCGTGGCTTACAGGGAGACACAAGTACAACTAACATGAAAGTTTCATCTTCTCCAATGGAGGTGTCTGGCAGCATTCCCGGTGGCAGAGCCACTCTTGACTCTCCCTGAAGAAGGATGTCACCCACCCTTGGTGAGCAAGTACCTGAATGGGAGATAAACTTTTGTTGTTTGTTTTATAGGTGGTATTTGTTACCACAGCATAAGCTACCTTCACCTGCCTGATTTATTCCTACCTGGGTGTTAAGCTCTTTGAGAGTATGAACCAGGACTAGTTTGTCTTCTTGTATATCTCTAGCAATTAACAAGTGCTGGCCGGGTGCAGTGGCTCATGCCTGTAATCCCAGCACTTTGGGAGGCTCAGGCGGGTGGATCATTTGAGGTCAGGAGTTCAAGACCAGCATGGCCAACATGGTGAAACCCTGTCTTTAATAAAAATACAAAAAAATTAGCTGGGTGGTAGTGGTGCACACCTGTAATCCCAGCTACTCGGGAGGCTAAGGCAGGAGCGCTTGAGCCTGGGAAGTGGAGGTTTTGGTGAGCCAAGATCGTGCCACTGCACTCCAGCCTGGGTGACAGAGTGAGACCCTGTCTGAAAAAAAAAAGAAAAAGAAAACAAAAACAAAAAAACTACAACAAAAAACAAGTGTCAGACACAAAGAAGATGCATGTTGAATGTTAAGTGTTTTCAAAGAAGATGTACATTAAGACCCCTGGATGTCTTGCTTGGTGCCCACCTATGAAGAGTTGAACCCACTCCTAGAAATCTACATATTGCCACACATTTTATGTGGTTGCCCATAGAGCTGTCAGCGTTACACTTTTCACATTGAATTAAAATATGCTTCCTTTAACATTCATACATTGTTCTGGCCTCAACAGCTGTTGGTTTTCCATCCAAACCCTCCTTACCCTGAACAGTACTCTTTTCACTGGAGGCCAGCAGCTGTATTCCACGTGCATGCTATCCTGTTTCCCCGGGGGGTTTTCTCCATGAACATGTTCCTTGGATGGTTGGATTTAGATTAGATTCACACGACAGAAAGCAAGGGTATGCTTGTGATTTTTACATCAATAAATATTGTAAAGAAATTGAAGTATATTAAGGCAGGCTTAATATTAAAGATTCTATCAAGTTGACTTTTTTGAGGGGGTTGTATTCCAGCATAGAGCCCAAGGTAGAAGGACTTTTAATAAACACTTCTGATTCAGGAAGCAAGAAGAATTCTAGGTTACATCATGACATCTATGTTAGATGAAGAGGAATGAAATTAAAATAGAGATTTACCATTTATGCTCTTAGATGGTAATAACTCATGAAACCTCTCACACACGTAAAATATTACATGTGCGTAAGACTCACAGGCTTTTGTACCTGCTGGAAAAAATAACCAACGTCTTCCCGTTTGTGTGGGTGAGTTGTGCTGTGATTGTTCATCTACAAGACCTCTCGTCTCCTTTTAGACCCCTGAGGAAATTTGCTAATTGCAGAGGTCTTAAATTGGGCTACATGTGACCTGTTGCTATGCAAAACCATTCAAAGGATATATGGATGTAAATAGTTTCAAGAGTATCTGTTTTCTGAGTTCTCTACTTCTGTGTATTCTCTTTCCTAAAATTGATCTGCCTAAGAAAAATACCTAGAGTTAAAGAACTCAGCTCCACATTTGCCTTTGTACCTGCTTTATAAATAAAGCCATTTTGTCACTTATCTAGGTGGATTGTGTTGGGTTGTAAAACCTTATGGGCTGACAGCCCTGTAAGACATTTAGGGATGCTGATGTCTTCGAGAAAGTGGATTACTCTAATGGTCTTTGAGAAAGTGGATTACTCTAATGACTGGATATCAACTCCTTTGGCATCCATGTAATTTCTGATTCTTTGCATTCAACAAAGTAGGAGGAGAATGTGTTCATATTGTCAGATCTTGAAACATCACTCTTGATGACGGATTACTGTACAGTTTTTGTCGTAGGAGTTCCAATAATTGAGTGCCATTACTATGACAAAGTACACTCCGTTCAGTGTTTCTCAGGAAAACATTTATAACATTGAAATGTAGGGATTGAGTTGAGGCTATGCTGTCTTGCTCTTGGAGTAAATGCAACGCTTCTCCAGTCCATGGACCCGTCTCCGTAGGGGAGAATGCCTCAGCACTAGAACATCAGTTATCAGTCACTGACACTCCCTTTACATTCTCTTCTGCATTTCAGAAGAGCACGCTGCACCTGACTTTCCCAGATTCCCTTTTCCCGTGTGGTCCTGGGTTACGGTCTGCCAATGAGAGGCATGAGGTTTTGGAAGGTAGACAGAAAGTCACTGTGTCCTGTGGCTTCACAGAGATTGCTCACGTTCCCAGCAGCTTAGGAGCCCACGCTCGAAATCACCCACTGAGCTGATCTAGTCGCCTGTAGCCCCCTGATCCTTACCCCTTGCTTGCCAGTGGTTTCTAATTCCTCATTTTAAACACTCTCTAATTGAAATATTCTAAAGCTGCTTTAGTTTTTCTGTCCAGATGAAACCCATAGGAATGGGACCCTTCCCTGACCACATGAAGTAGGCTGTGGTCACATGACTTGCTTTGGCCCAAACGATGTGTGTCACTTCCATGTAGAAGCATTTCTGAGCCAGAATGTGATCTTTCATGCTGTCTCTTCATTTGGTCGGGAAATTCCAAAGCAATGTGTAGTGAGGGCAACATCCGTCCTAAGATGGGTTCCATCAGCCTGGATTCTTGCCTGTCCCTATAAACATCAAATTTGAGCAAATGATGCATCTTTGTTAAGCCAGCAAGAGTTGGGGTTGTTACTTCAGCATATACACCACCCTGACTATGTAACCCCATTCCTGATAGCACTCATTTCTGATAAATGGTTCACTGTATTATGTTGAGTAATTGCTCTTTAAAATATATAGTTTATTTTACTGTCTTTTTGCTTATGTGTATACTGAATATAATTATAATGAAATCTCAAAGTAGAACTTTATTTATTTTGAAATATTTAGTTGACAAATACAGATTGTACCTATCCAGGGTATACAACGTAATGATTTGATATATGCGTATGTTGTATAATCATTGTCACAATCAGATTTACCCATCCATCAGCACCCGTGCTCAATGTCAGAACCATCACTTGTCCATGCTTTTGTTTTGTTTTGTTTTGTTTTTGAGTCAAGGTCTTGCTCTGTTTCTCAGGCTGGAGTGCAGTGGTGTGATCACAGCTCACTGCAGCCTCCATCTCCAAGGCTCAGGCAGTCCTCCTGTCTCAGCCTCCCAAGTAGCTGGGACTACAAGCATGCCTTACCACACCTGGCTAATTTTCTAATTTTTTTGTAGAGACAGGGCTTCACTGTGTTGCCCAGGCTAGTCTTGAACTCCTGGACTCCAGTGATTTTCCTGCTTCAGCTTCCCAAGTTGTTGGGATTACAGGTGTGAGCCATGGCACCCGGCCATAACTTGTTCATCTTATAACTGAAAGTTTGTACCTCTTGACCCCTTAAACACGTCTCCTCATTTCTCTCATTTCCCACACCCTGGCAGTCACCATTATACTGTCTGTATTTATGAGTGAACATTTAGAGCCTGTAAGCACAGATAAAAAATAAATTTGAATCTATATGCATATTTTTACTGCTGAGAAGTATGACAGAGTAATCAATAAAAGATATTTGAACGTAAAAATAGAACACATTAGAGCAAAATTCTGTGGCATAAGTAATATAAAAATGGAAGCTAAAAAAAGTAAACCGCTATAAAACTTAACTCTGATAAGGAAGAGGTTGTCTATATATTTCTTTAAAAGTGAATAATGGTGGGTATCAAATCACCATGGTATTTAGATTCCAGTGAATACTTTTAAAAGAAGGATATAACAGTTTAATTTTAAAATGTCAATAGTTACAATATACTGAAAATTTCAACCTTTGCAGCTTAGGAGGGAAAATTTTAAATGTCAACTTTAAAATGTGCCTGGGGATACAAAGTTTTGCCAAAATTATTCTGGAGCATTTCTCTCCAATAGAATTTTCTATGGTGACGGCAGTGTTCTCTAACTTCACCGTCTAATATGGGAACCCCCATCCACATGTGGCTGTGAGTTCTTAAAGTGTTGCTGCGCAGCTGAGGAGCTGAATTTACTTCATTTTATTTTAACTAATTGAAATTTAAATAGATTTCCATTATCAGGGGCTATCGTTTTGGACATTGGATTTCCCAGATGTATGCAAATAAGGTAACTAGGTTATTGGACTACCAGGTATAAAAAAGCTCCAAGTAAAATTGCAAAGTTATTTCTATTCACTGCTTTAAAAGGAAGGCAACCTATTATATTAGTATTTGAGGTTTTTTCTACCATTTTCGGTCACCACTGAGACAACCCTCTGCTTCTCACTAAAACACCTCTGGGGGGGAAAAAAAAAGCTCCACCCCATTGCCAGGGGAAGACATGATAAGAACCAGTGTTCTGGCGAGAGACATGCTAGGATTTGCGCTCAGCTTGGACCCATGGAGCAGAGTCTTCGGGACCTGCCTCTGCTCGGTGCCGATCCAGGTGCCAGGTGGGCAGGTGTTGGCAGGGGTGGTGACAGAGGCAGAAACAGCACCTTTTTCTCTAATGTCGGTGCGCAGACAGCTGCTGGGTGAGGTGAGCAGCGGTGGAATGTTTGTGTTAGAGAATGAAACAGAACAGAGCGTGACTGTTCTTCCCAAAGCCTTCCACCTGCCTCGGGACTGACTTAAGCAACCTTGATACTCGCGTAGTGAAGGCAAAGGGAGTGTGGAGCACCCTGTGACCTGTTCCATGCTTTGCGTTGGTGTCTAGTTCATGTACATTCATGACAGAAAACTGGCATTTTCATGGAAAAACCATAAGTCGGAACACATAAATCCCGTGTAACCCATCACCCAAGAATGTCAAATTTGATGTGTATGTCCAGCTTTCTTATACATTTCTATATTTGCACCTAAATTATCTACAGAGAGAGACACAGACAATGAAAGCCATAGTGTCAGAAAATCTGTGTACTTAAATATTAGGTTGATGCAAAAGCAATTGCGGTTTTCTCCAAGAAAAGTAGTGGCAAAAACCACAACTACTTTTGCACCAACTAATATATATAATCAATGAGTGTTTTCTTTATTTTTATTTTTTGTTTTTTATTGTATTTGGGTTATAAAAGGATATGTAGTGAATTAGCAGAGTCCCATTAAGAACTTTAAAAGGCCTGGACATTGATGAGCATGTCACACTTATCTTTCCCTGATAATTAGTTTGAAATATCAACAACAAGATATGATCTACAAAATAAGTTTTAGAAGGTCCAAAAACATTTTTCTTCTTCTGATGACTTTCGAATGTCATTTTGTACATGAAACTCTTTGAAATAAATGTATGGTTGCTTCCCTAGCTATTTTAACATGTATAGTTAATAAGGCCTGACATTTTTTTCTGCTTATGAGATAATCCAACTGTGCTCAAGCAGGGTCATCCCAGGGTAATTCCGTTTCTGTAGACCCAACTTTCATCCCACCTTAGGCTTGTTCCGTGAAAGGTACTGCCTGAAACAGACTTACTTTTTCATTGGGGTATTCTCGAATTCAAGTCTGTTCTGTTGTAGGCTAAGTACATTTCCATGCATTCAACACCGGTGTTATGGAGCAAGCTCTATGTGAATACCATCGGGCTGTTGAGTACTAATAAAAAGGAGACTAAATTCTGTGCAATCAGCTTCCTTTTCCAAAGTGGAAATGAAGGCATTGCAATCAATTTAGCAATGTGCTACAATCCTATTATTGTCATTGTTTTCACTGACAGCCTAAGCATTGGCAGGATATTTGGTGTCTTGGAAGGACAGAGAGACGCTAAAATAGCTGGGGAGAATATGTTCTTTGGAGGGCTGGAGGTTTTAGGCCACAGTAGGGCTAGAGGAGAGAATTATGCAAGCGACTGGAACTCCATCAAAAACAGGGAGAAGGCACCAAAGGAGACCAGGCCGTCAGCATTTCAGAAACATTTTGTGGCCTGATGAAGGAGAATCTGGTCTAGCTGGAGTCCACCTCTTTGAGAAGTTGTAGGAAGCTGGACTCAAGTCTGACCCACCTGGTGCTCCTAAGCCTTTGGCCTCCCTCCTGCAGCATCTGATGTGATTCCCCATGAAAGCAGGTCTCCAGGTTTATCTTCCCAATAAAGGAAAGTCACTGGCTGGAAAATATCCAGTTCAACAAGTGGTCCCATGTTATAGGTCTCTGTGTAAGAGGTGACAGTAGAGAGAAGGTGGTTATAGGTGGACAAGATTCAGAAGAGAGGGTTGTCTAAAGAAGGAAGAAAATCACATGGCTGTTCATGAACATAAAGTACTGTACCATGAGGGCTCATGGAACCACAGTAAGCAACTGTGATGCCCTCAGGAATCAAGGGTCACCTTTTTCTTTCTCTCTCAGTGTCTCTGCTGCATGCTTCTCTCTCTCGACCACCTTTCTCTTCCACTTGCAGATGGCTGTCCATCCTAGGCCATGCTTGCATGAATTTTCCATATTGAAACCCAGCACCACCTGGCATCGTTACTTAGTGCCTTCTGGTTCAAATTATTGGGAGAAACAAATCTGATTAAACATTTGGAGCTGTCATCACAGTCCACAGGCCACCAGCCAGATGAGAAAGGGCAGTCCTCAGATGAGGTCTCTGACCCTGGCTTGGTGTGGCCAAAGAGTGGTGTGATGATGAAGTGTGAGCCGTGAGCAGCACTGTTTTAAGGAATAGAAACTGTGGAAGGGACATAATCACACAGTGGGGAGTATGGAGAAGACAGGAATTCCGACATATACCTAGTTGAGGAGAAACTGGGACTATATCTAGAATTTTGAGGAAAGACCAATTAGATAGTGTTGATTAAAGGATAATCAAAGATTTGTGGAGAGACCCGGAAAGAAAGCTTGGAGAGTTTCCTTTGAGATGGGCCCTGGCTTTTGGACATACGCAAAGCATGGGAAGTGACATTTCTCCCATGGAGTCCACTTGCGTTAACTTACTTAGGGGTTGAGGATCCTCATGGGCAAAGAATCTGAGCTGTGTCTGTGATCATGAGGAAACATAAGTAGCATGACCAGTGAACTGGAAGATGGAAGAGGACTGCGGAATAGACGGGCTTTCTAGAGTGATAAATTTAGAGATGAAAGGAAGATGAGTGCTCGTGGTGTGCTGGAGCTTGGGGGAGCCCAATTTGTGCATCTCTTCCCAGTGACACATTCAATGCTGTCATGTTGGGAGCTTGAAAACAGTCATGGTGGGAACATTTACACCATGGAAATGGGCAGGTGTTACAAATCAGGCTGGTATCCACGCTCCCTCTCCCTGCCAGGTGCAAAACATTTTCCATCCCACCACCGAGTCAGCCTCATTGCCTGAAGGCACAGACGTACAGTGTTTCCAAGTGACAATGTGGTAGTTTCTCCTTGAGTCTTTCCTAAAAGAGTGCCTATCATGGGGTAAATGTTACATATGGAAGCCATGGACCTGTCAGTGCACAGACACGCACAGAGCAGAGAGGAAGGGGGCAGGGGAAAGGCGAGCCTGGCAGCAGCAGCACAGGTGCAAAGTCTCGTAGCCCCAGGATGGACTCACGCAGCCAGGGACCATGGGCCACTGTGGCAGAGTGAAGAGCTGGGCATCGGGGCAGCAGTGGTGAGAGCGACCAGCAGGGAGCCTGACTGATGAGCCACAAGCAGTGACTCAGACAGATTTGGGAGCAAACGCGCAACACTCTCGGAGTCTCAAAAGGGGAAGAGCCTGGCCTTGAAAGGTTGAGGAACCGAAGCTGCTCCGGTGGATGCTGTCAGACCAGCAAGACTGGGGCTCGGATGGTAGCGTGACCTTTCTTGTCCCCAGAGACTCGGACTTGGGGCATGCATGTTGTAGTTGTTGGATCTGGACCATGGATGACCTTAAATGCCAGGATCAAAAGGTGACACTTTATACTTGGAGAACAGTGAGTCACTAGCTGTGACTGATTGATAAATAGATAGATAGGTAGATGATAAATAATATAAATAGATAATAGATAATGGATATAAACCAGTAGATAGATGCTAGATAGATACGTAATAGGTAGGTACATAGCTAGATAGATGCTAGGTAGATAGGTAAATGACAGATAATAGATGATAATGTAGATAGATAATAGGTAATGGATTTAAACAGATAAATACTAGGTGGATAGATATCAGGCAAGTAGGTAGATAGATGCTATGTAGATAGGTAGATGACAGATAAATAATAGATGATAAATAATAGATAGAAAATAGATAATGGATGTGAACAGATAGATGATAGATCGATAGATAGATAAGAGGTAGGTAGTTAGATGCTAGGTAGATAGGTAGATGACAGATAATAGATGATAATGTAGAGAGATAATAGATAATGAATATAAACAGATAGATGCTAGGTAGGTAGGTAGATGGATAGATGCTAGGTAGATAGGTAGATGATAGATGGATAGGTAGATAATAGATAATGGATATAAACAGATAGATGTTAGGTACATAGATAATAAGTAGATAGGTAGCCAGATATATAGATAATAGATTGATGATAGATAATAGACATAAATGCATAGGTAGACAATATGTTAGATAGATTTTAATATGGAAGAAAACAGTTACAAAGTTACTTTCTTGTTGCAAACTCAATCCTTCAATTGTTGATCTACATACAGTGTATTTAAATGGTTTGACTTGGAGTTGTCCTGATAGCACGTGGATATACCTCCCTCATTTCTTTGTGATATTTCTTCCTGAACACAACTTATTCATTTACTCTCGGGCCCAACACTAGTACTCTTTCCTGATCTTGTAGGAAGGAATTTAGAGCAAGAGAGACCCTTCCCTTGCCTATGTATAAGGACTTTCTGGTCAGAAGAGGACTCAGCTTCATTTCTGCCCATATATGCTACTTGTCATATTCCCAGTGATATATCCCTCACCCCAACCAAAATATCAGAGGGTGTTGAGTTCTCTTTATTCTCTTTATTTTTAATATCAGGGGATGATAATCAAACTATTAAAATCTGTGGTTACTCAGGCATTAGCACTTTGGACTCTTGGTGAATTCTAAGGGCAGAAGCAGAGGTTCCCAACTCTATGACCTTCAGTGAGACAGGCAGGTAATACAATGAAATGAATTAGGCAGGGCGTGTAGAAGAGAGAGGTTTGTGTTTGGAGGTGCTCCATGAATCGTGGGAGCTGGCACAGGTGGAAGAAATCAGGCACTGTTTAAAGGTGGCAGCCCCAACTGATTGGCGCTATACTAAAGTAGATAGGTCAAGTGTTATTGTGTTATGTTCCAAGACAAGCCAAAAATCTGGATTTTTTTAAAGCAAATGTCTTAATTTTAAATTATTGGCTCAGATGATCAAAATGGAGTAAAATGACATTAGGGACAATATTTGTAGGACACATTCAGCCCCTGAGCTGCTATTTAATGACTCCCAAGAGAGAGACATGCCTTCCTAAGCCCAGCCTGGCCTCTGTGCAGAACCAGGGCAGGCAGGCAATGATTTTCCAGTTTCACTTCAGAACACTGTGGTTCCACTTTTGCTCGCTGCATAGCAAAGCACACAAACTTAATGCTCTAAACAACCACCATTTTCTTATGCTGCTGGATTCCGTGGGTCAGGAACTTGGAAGGACAAAAGTGGGTAGATGCCTCTACTCCACAATGGCTGGGGCCTCAGCCAGGAAGTCTTGGAGGAGCTGGCAGATCCCTGAAGCTTGGGATCCCGTGAAGGCCCACTCCAAACATGTGCAATGGTTGAGGTTGGCTCTTGCCTGGGACCCCCGTTGGGGTTTCAGACTGGCTCATGGCACTACTTTGTGGTGGGGCTTCCTCACAATATGGCGGCCTTGGGCTTCTTAAGTGGTGGCTTTGAGCTCCAAGTATCACAAGAGGATGGTGGAGGCTGATCTTCCTCTCATAACAGAACTCACAGCCTCATAGTGTGACTTCTATCTCAGGCACAAGTTTTCCTCCTCCTCCTGCCTGTTGGGAGGAAGGGTGCAAGGGTTAGGAGGTATATACTTTGTGGTCATCTCTGGAAATACAATCTGCCATATCTGCTGAACACCAAGTGGACTGAAGTGGTGAGAGGAAAGCTGAGTGGAGATTTAAACTGATCAATTAGAAGGTACAAGCTGTCCCTTCTTGTTTATCAAAGTGTCTGTCTTTACCTCCCCTGGTGTTCTTTGTAGTTTACAACCAGTTTAGCACTTAGCTTTCACCCAGTGTCATTACTGCAGGCTGGTAATGGCTGTGAAATGGTTGCTTAAGTGTTGTACAGAGTGGAACACCTGGCTTCTGACAAATCACCGCATTAGAGCACGTGGGCTGCTAGGTGCCAAGATGCAATGTCAACAAAGGAGCGGCCCAGGAGTGGGCTGCCAAGCATTGTGCTTGGGAGTCAATCAAGAGGCTGGGAAATATGGAAGAAAGAACCATTTCAGAGGGGCAATCAGAGAGGGGGAACATAGTGATTAATCCCTTGTTAGACAAATCCCATTTTACAGTTGTAAAGGCAGAGGAATTAATCCTCATCTTTAGTTCCTGAAGTTACAAAATCCACAAGTTGCTCTTTCAGGGTTTTTTAGTGTAAAAATACAGAAAAAAAATACCAGTATGGAATAATTATTAGCTTTGTCAAAAATAAGACGTGCCCTCTGCCTTTTCATCCAGTGCTTGCTGTAGAATCTGGAAAATTATCTCTGTTCTACTCAATTAATCTTTCTCATGACAACCAGGTCAATTTGTCTCTTATATAATCAGAGCTGGGTAAACATCCACATATTCTTATTCCAGCTTTTAGTTTGTATGTTTATATCCTAACAGGAAAGAGAGCCAGAGAAGGTTTTCCTAAGACACAGTTTATCCAGGTTAGGCCTCAGTAACAAGCAACCTGAAGACCTTCGTGTTTTGAGGCCGACAATGTTTACTTCCCTCACACATTACAGACTTGCCGAGGTCTTGCTTAGATTGCCCTCAGCAAGGGCATGAGCTAACAGAGCAGGCACCTCTGAGAACATTTACGGTCACAAGGGGTAAAGGAAAAGATGACATAACAAAGCTTTATTCCTTCTAGCTTCCACCAAAGGTGACAAACAGGCCTTCAGCTCACAGTTCATTGGCCAAACACGTGACTATGCCCAAAGTCAAAGGGAGTAGGGAAGTGTATTTGTCCATTCTCATGCTGCTGATAAAGACATACCTGAGACTGGGTAATTTATAAAGAAAAACAGCTTTAATGGACTCACAGTTCCACATGGCTGGGGAGGCCTCACAATCATGGCAGAAGGCAAAGGAGGAGTAAAGGCACGTCTTACATGGTGTCAGGCAAGAAGGAATGAGAACCAAGCCAAAGGGGTTTCCTCTTACAAAACCATCAGATCCCATGAGACTTATTCACTACCATGAGAACAGGAGGGGGGAAACCACCCCATGATTCACTTATCTCCCACCAGGTCCTTCCCACAACACGTGGAAATTATAGGAGCTACAATTCAAGATGAGATTTGGGTGGGGACACAGCCAAACCATATCAGGAAGTGAATTTCACTGTGTGTCTGGAGGAAATGACACATCTTACATGGTGGCAGGCAGGGAAGAATGAGAACCAAGCCAAAGAGGTTTCCTCTTACAAAACCATCAGATCCCATGAGACTTATTCACTACCTCAAGAACAGTAGGGGGGAACCACCCCCATGCTTCACTTACCTCCCACCAGGTCCCTCCCACAACACAGGGAAATTATGGGAGCTACAGTTCAAGATGAGATTTGGGTGGGGACACAGCCAAACCATATCAGGAAGTGAATTTCACTGTGTGTCTGGAGGAAATGGTGATACAATTCTCACCAATCACCTCACCCAACGAGTGATGTGAAATTTCAGAGGTGCTCCTTTCTTTCACATGTCTGGCAGTCTACTCAGGTGAGCTAAGGAAATATCCAGTTTTTGGAAGCTTTTTAAATAATCTGTTTTCTTGTTTGTAAAATGAGAAAGGAGGTCGTTTGTTGAAATACTTAAATGTGCTTTCTCTTCTGCATTTCTGAGTAAACCACTTTCTTCTTGGCCAGTCCAACACATCCATTCCCCTGGGTGGGGAGGGGGTGGTAGGATTGACTTCCTCACCCCCCTTGATGTTAGGTGAGGTCACATGTGAAGTGTGAGCCGAAGAGGCATGTGTCAAATTCAGGTGGGAGCTCTGTAAGTTTCAGCAGGCTCTTCTGTGATGTTGGATAGCTGGTTCTACAGCAGGAAGTTGAAGAGAAAAAGAACAGGCCATTACCTAGGTCCTAATATCCAATATGGGGTTTTCATCCTTAGCAGGAAAGTTGACTTGAAAGCCAGATTTTATGGCGTGACTGAGAGAGGGATCTCTTGAAAAATCTTCCTATTCCTTCCCTTTTTAATAGACCATAAGGGAGACCTAGCAGATTACATTAATAGATTTTATTATACTCCAAGGGCAGGGAGGAGGCGAACAGGATGGGTAAAGATCAAACCCCAGCTCTGCAGACATAAATTCAGGCCTGAGGGACTGTGGAAAGAGAGAAGGGAGAAGAGTGCTGCGGACTGCCTCCAGCACCAAGTGAAGGAGGTGTCTCCCCTGCCCCTGATGGGGCAGAGACCCTAATCTGGGAGAGGGATATAGGCAGGAACCCCAAGGCCAGGCCTCCACTCTAAGTAATCTGAGTTCTGGAAGGAAATTGCCCCTCAGGGTGATTAAGCAACAACTAAATACGCAGGGTTTATTGAAGCCAGATCTAAATTCCTATCAGCACAGGCTGACTCTACTCTGTAGCCTGGCGGTATCCATGTACTCAGATCCATGCGCCCTATGAAGAGACGGGAAGTAGAGCACAAATTGTCACATTTGCCAGCAGAGACCCTCCAGTGACCAAAAGGAACAGCACAGCACAGTGTGTAAGAACAGAGCTCCTGGAGTCGGCCGCCCGCTAGCTGTGTGACTTGGAGCAAGCTACTCAACCTCTCTGTGCTGCAGAGAACTTAATCTGTAACATGGGGTAAAACTTCTTTTCATAACAACTCTTGCAAAGTTATACCAGTTTTCAGACAAGACTCTTTTAGTAGGGTATTGATTTTTCACTCCAACAGCACACTATGAGAAGTGCTCTTTCAACATTACAGGTTTAAGCAATTTACTCATCTCACACTTTCTAGTTGGAGAACATCCAGTGGAAGAACATTTTAATTGTGCGCTGTGTTTGGGTGGAAATTGCATCCATGAAAGGCTGCCCACTGACGTTTGCAGAGAACCCACCGAAATGACCGGTGTTGTGGGTTCAGCTGTGCTCCCGAAAATGCCCTCATCCCTTGTACCTGTGAATGTGACCTTCTCTGCAGATTTAATTAGGTTCAGATGAGGTCACACTTAGTGAGGGTGGGCCCTAAACCCAAGGTCCAGTATTCCTTTGAGAAAGCCACGTGGCCAGGCACCGTGGCTCACTCTTGTAATCCCAGCACCTTGGGAGGCCAAGGCAGGAGGATCACTTGAGCCTAGGAGTTTGAGGCTGCAGTGGCCTATGATTGAACCACTTCACTCCAGGCTGGGCAACAGAGTGAGACCCCGTCTCTAGAAAAAATTTAAAAAGGAAGGCCCCGTGAAGACACAGACATGCTGGAAGGGAGCTGTGTAACCACGGAGGCAGAGACGGGAGTGATGCTGCCCCGGGTGAGGAATGCCAAGGAGTGCTGGTTGCCACCAGAAGCGGAGGCAGCAACGGGAGGATTCTTCCCTAGAGCCCCAGAGGAAGCAAGGCCTTGAGAGATAGTGATTTCTGACTTCTAGCCTCCTGAACTGTAAGAAAATCAATTTCTTTGGTTTTATGCCACCCAGTTTGTGGGAATTTGTTATGGCAAGGCTAGAAAACTAACATAACCTGTATGCATCCTAATTAGCTTATTAATAAACTGTATGGAAATAGATGGTTCTAAGCTGCTTGCAAAGATGTCTTTCAGAAGTCTCCAAAATTCTCCTTACAATGCTAGCTACCCTTGTCTACAGCTTTTTTCTTTTCTTTTTTTTTTTGAGACGGAATATCGCTCCGTTGCCCAGGCTGGAGTACGGTGGCATGATCTCGGCTCACTGCAACCTCCACCTCCTGGGTTCAAGCAATTCTCCTGCCTCAGCCTCCTGAGTAGCTGGGATTACAGGTGTACGCCACCACGCCTGGCTAATTTTTTTTATTTTTAGTAGAGACGGGGTTTCACCATGTTGGTAGGGCTGGTCTCGAACTCCTGACCTTGTGATCCACCCACCTTGCAGCTTTCTTCTTAATTTAAATCCTAGCCTTGCAATGGATCCTCTCCTTGCTTGCTGTGAATTACTGGGGCTTGACAATGTTAATATACGTGCTCTAAAGGAGAATGCAGGTATAGCTTAGGTTTCTAATGTCTAGGGAGCTGCCTATTTGAAATGGAAACCATCATAATCTTTCCTATTAACATGAATAATATATACACGCAGACATGTATTTTCAACAGCATTTCATTTAGCAACAGGGTTTCAGGAATGAATCAAAGTTGTTATTTTATTCATATGAGAAAAAACAAGTGGATGTTTGAAGCTTTTTTGGTACATGACAAGGGTTATATAAACATTTGTTAAATAAAATAAGCACATTGTTGGTTATGATTGCAGGGCAGAGTACCTGGGCATCGGGACAGGGGGCAGTCAGGCCAGTGGAAGTCTTAACCAGACTTTGAGGATCCCATAACACAAATGAAACCCCAGGGGACCCCAGCCACTGGCTTCTGCAGAAGATGCTAACAGAGTGCCCCATTGCACCTGTGATGATCGAACCCCACGCTAGCTCAGACAACCTGAGAACAGACAGTGCAGACGTCCAAGAGGCACCTGGACATGTCCCTCCTTCTGCTATGATTCGCATGTAGACCATGTTTCTCCTCATATTCCTGGTCCTCTTGCTGGAGAGAAGAGAGGCAGCTCCGAGAGACGGTTTTATCTGAAGAGTTAAACCAAGTGTTCTCGCCAGAGTGGAACTACCCTATTGAATGAACATTTAGTTTTGTTCCCACTTCACTGTAAGATGGGAACTTGTGTAAGAAGGCTCAGAAGTTGTAAAGACAGCAAGAAACCACACTTACTCTCCACACCTAAATGGATGCTTTCAGCTGATGGTGTCAGAAAATGGTTAAACTCATAGAAGCAGAGAGTAGCATGTTGGTTGCCAGAGGCGGGGAGTGGGAGAATGGGGAGTTGCTGTTCAATGGGCATGAAGTCTCAGTTATGCAAGACGCATAAGCTCTAGAGATCCGCAGCACAGCACTGTGCCTATAGTCAGCAATACCCTACTGTGCACCTAAAAATGTGTTGAAGGCATAGATCTCATGTTAACTGTTCTTACCACAATGAAATATAAATATTAAAATATAATAAAAGAAAAAGTAAAAATAAATCAAAAATAAGAGAAAAAACTCTAACTTGAAATGATTAAAACATTTACAAAGTGGGCTAGCAGAGAACTGGATGTCTCCTGTAAGAAAAGACAGGCATAGATCTTGCTTCAGGAATGGTTGAATCCAGGGCCTCAATGCCAGTAGGACTTGATTTTTCTCCCTTCCCATGGGCTGACTTCATGCTCAGCCTCTTCATGGTGCAGTAGATCAAATCTCAGACTCTCCCAAGTCAAGTCAGGAATGAGGAAGCTGGGAAGGAGGGAGTAATAATTTTCTTGTCACTCCTGGAAAATTCCCAAGATTCATCAATATGTTTGGACCCAATCACAGTGACCAGAAAGAAGAAAACTGATCATTGTCGGAGGCCAGCCTCATTGGATGCATTGAGCCAAGGCTGTTGCCCAAAGTGGATACTGTGAACGCAAACCACAAGTCACTTAGGGATGCGGCTGTTGTAAAGGAAGCTATCCTGAGGTCGCTGGTGCGGTGTTGTGAGTCAGTCACCCTGATGTCTGTGAAAACACATTTGCCAGTTATCATAGTCTCAGAGAACTACCGATGTGGGTTGTCACTCACATAACTGACTGATAAGTGTTACTTTTAATCTTTAGGAAGAATGTTGTCCCAAAGTCTGGTAGCACCTTTTGATAGTCTTCTGTGAGTTTTTATTTTTTCTTTCTCTTGTTTTTCTCTTCATTTCTTTTCTTTCTGCAAACTGAAAGGTTATCTTTAAAAATGTGCTAACAGAAGTGGTTCTTACTGAAATATGTGGTATTAGGATATTCCTGAAAATGAAGCAATAGGAAGAAAATAGCCCTACCAGATATTAAAATATGTCATAAGCTATTGTGTTTAAAGCATTTCGGGACTGGTGCATGAGAAGGCAGACAGATTAATAAAAGCAGGTAGATAGTCCAAGAAAATAAGCCTAAAAACACAAATAAACTTAGTATATTTTACCAATGGCATTTATGCCAACAGGTACTGGATGAATCATTTAATGAATAGTGTGATTTTAAAAACCATACAGGAAAATATAGAGCTGGATCTTTATTTCATGCTAAAACAAATTCCAAATGGACTAAGGGATTTTCCTTACAAATCAATTTCCTAATAAACAATAAAAACAAGACTAAGAAAGCAACAGGGAAATGGACAAAGGATTTGAACAGATGTTTAACTTAAAAACAAAAATTCAAAGATAAATATGTGAAAACATGTTCAATACCACTCAGACTTAATGAAATACTGTGTTCATCAGAATTGTGTTCATCAGAATTGCAAAGATCAAAAAGAAAGAAAACAAGGACTTTAAGACACTGTCAGTGGATATAAACGTGTATAGGATCTTTCTGAATGTCAATTTCGCAAGTTCTATACAAATTGAACACATGCATCTCTTTTGACTTGGCAATTCCTTTTTTAAGAATTTATCCTACACATATATGTGTGTGCAGAGTTGTGTGGACATGGCAGTTTCCTGAAGCAATTGCTATGTTATCAAAGATTAGGAACCACCTCTGTGTCCATCGAGGGGGCACCAGTCAAGCAGATTTTGCTCAAATACTAGCACACAATGGATTAGTATGTGTAGAAAAAAGAATGCAGTGGATCTATAAATGGTTTACATCGATACATTCCCAAGATATGTTTTTATGTATATATTTATATGGATGGCCTTAGCTTATGGTGGTTCAACTTATAATTATTTTACAATGGTGTGAAAGTGATAAGCATCCAGTGAAAACCATACTTGGACCACCCATGGCACCATTCTGTTTTTCACTTTCAATACAGTTTTCAGTAAATTACATGAGACATTCAACACTATAGATGATTTTGACAAACTTTAGGCTAATAGAAGCACCCTGGGCATTCTTACAGTAGGCCAGGCTAAGCTCTGATGTTCACTAGGTAGAGTGTAGAATGCATTTTCAATTATGATATTTTCAACTTACAGTAAGTTTTATTGGAATGTAACCCCATCATAAGTTGAGGAATATCTATCTATCTATCTATCTATCTATCTATCTATCTATCTATCTATCCATCTATCCATCCATCCATCCTTACATCCATCCATCCACCCATCCATCCACCCACCCACCCACCCACTTACTCACCCACCTACTCATCCATCCATCCACCCACCCACCCACTCATCCATCCATCCACCCACCCACCCACCCACTCACTCACCAACTCAACTCATCCATCCATCCATCCACCCACCCACCCACCCATTCATCCATCTTTCCAGCTGTCCATCCATCCATCTATCCATCTATCCATCTATCTAATCTATCTATCAATCTACTGTCATGCATTGCTTAATGACAGGAGTACACTCTGAGAAATGTGTCATTAGGTAATATTGTCATTTTGCAAACATAATGGAGTACACAAACATAGGTGGTATAGCCTACTCCACACCTAGACTGTATGGTATAGCCTATTGCTCTAGGCTGCAAACCTATACAGCATGTGCCTGTTCTAAAACTATAGGTAACTGTAACACAAAGGTAAATATCTGTGTGTCTAAACATATGTAAACATAGAAAAGGTACAGTAAAAATACAATATTATAATCTTATGGGACCATTGTTGTACATGCAGTTAATTGATGACTAAAACGTCGTGCAGTGCATGACTGTGTGCATGTACGTATATGCGTGTGTGTATATATATCATATATATACCTACATATATATATAGTATAACTGTGTGTACAGTGTGTTGTCATTGGTGTACATATATTTTAAATCCATGTATCTAAGTATGTTAATCTCTTAGAAAATGTCCCACTAAACTCAGAAGTTTGACGATAGATGTCTGTAGCAAGAGGAACTTCTCTTGTATCCCCATTCATGCCATTTGAATATTTATAACGTTTCTATACTATTTTTCAATGAAAAATTGTTAATAAAAAATTAACAACCTCCCAAAAGACATCCCTGAGAATTTACATTTATTAACCATAGTTCCGCTTTTGATTTAGAATGCCTTCTTTAATTAAATAAGTATATTTAAGCAATTTCTCTAAAACACTGGTAACCATGAAGGCTGAGAAAATAGCAATACAGTTCAATTATGTAACGTAATGAAATTAGGGGGTTGTGGTTCTTAACAGACAGTAAAATTAGGTCTTATCCTAAACCCTGAAAACTAGACACATCTCAGCCCCCTGTGAATCTTGGAGCCCTGGGAACATGGAAGTTAGTTGAGTGTTCTGAAATAGCAGGTGCTGGGGAGGCCCCCTGAGCTGCTTGTCTGCAAATATTTGTCCTGCTGGCTCTGCTGAGGTGATTGACTTGGCTACATTTGGAACTTATGAGGCTGAATAGAACTTTGAGCTCACATCTGATATCTCCCATTGGAGGCAAGGATTATGTTTTGTTTCTTTTTGTTTTGTTTTGCTTTGTCTTTGTTTGTTTGTTTTTAAGAAGAGTCAGGGCTTTGGTTAGTTATTGCGTGGATGAGATGGAAAAAGGGTAAAATTTTATTCAGATACTCAGGGCATCCAGGTTTCTATGTAACAAAGAAGATAATGGTAATAATCATCATCATAGCTAAAATCGATTTTCTACCAGACACCATGTTAAGGACTCGACATGGCTTAGGGTTCATTATGTGCAACAGGAGCGGGACTCTGGTTTTGCCTGTCTGCTGGTTTATTTGATGACCCCATGATGGGAGACTCAGTGACATGCGAAGAATGAGGCCGCTACATCCCAATCATTGACATGTGGGCAGTTCAGAATGTGTTGTCGTTTATTGGTTTAGTATCAATGAGGCAAACAATTTGCTCTGTGTTTCTGGAAATGGTGATGAACGAATGCAGGTCCTTCTACCCTCTCTTGCCATCCCCTCCCAATTTAGCCATCCATTTCTGGGAGGGTGTTTTGAGGGGTGCAGCCTATATCAAAGTTCGGTTTTTCCAAATGAGAAAACCTGGTCTGCATGGAGTCATAACGATTCCTATGAATCCATAGACAATGTTCCCACATAACAATTTGTAAAATATTTAAATAACATCCTTGACTGTTGTTGGGTGGTGGTCTGTGTTCAGTAGGAACAAGGAGAGTTCTTTCTCCAGTCCCATATTAGGCAGAGGGCAAATCAGGCATAAAAGACATCTGTGTATGTCTACGTATTTCCCTTCTGCCTGCCTGCGTGTGTTCCTTGCTGGCTTTATGGTTTTTCAGAAACATGAGTAATAAAATAAGGTAAGTGGTTCTAAGTAGCCGCTCCTTACACTGAGCCCTCTGACCTCTTGCTTTGCTTTGTTTCTTCGTGGAACTTACCAGTGCAATAAATGTGTGCATGCATGCGTTCCGTCTCCTCCACTAGAATGTTAGTTCCATGGCAATAGAAAACGTATGTTTCTTCTCACCTGCATATCCAGTGGGTGAAGAGTACACGAAAAGAGGGAGCACTCAAAAAGTGTTGAATGAAGCTGGCACAGTGATAGCTCATGCCTGGAATCCCAGCACTTTGGCAGGCCAAGGCAGGAGGGTTGCTTGAAGCCAGTTTGAGACCCAGCCTGGGCAGCATAATGAGACCCCATCTTTGCAAAAAAATTAAAGTATTTGTTGAATGAGGCTGGCATGGTGACTCACACCTGTAATCTCATTACTTTAGGAGGCCAAGGTGGCAGGTGGATCACTTGAGGCCAGGAGTTCGAGACCAGCCTGGCCAGCATAGTGAAACCCCATCTCTACTAAAAATACACAAAATTAGCTGTGGGTAGTGGCACACACCTGTAATCCCAGCTACTCAGGAGACTGAGGCATGAGAATTGCTTGAACCAGGGAGGTGGAGGTTCCAGTGAGTGGAGATCACACCAGTGCACTCCAGCCTGGGTGACAGAGCAGGACTCTGTCTCAATTCAAAAAAAAAAAAAAAGTTCGTTGAATGAATCAGTGAATGAACAAACACACCCAGAGGCAGATTGGTTTACTCTCCTCGAATTACTCACTTCAGTCCTTTATAGCCACGGATTATTATTTACTTATTTTTAGTAGTGGGGGTGGGGACATTGACTTCAGAGCCTCTAACAGCTGGTGTCCCTGTCCATCGCGCTGGCACAGCTCCTGGCTGGTGTGCAGCCCCTTCTCCCTGTTCCTACTCATCCCACATCTCCCATGAACTAGCTAGCACCTGTAGGAATGCCTGGCCTCGGGGACCCTTCTCATGCATTGACTGTCAGGAGGGAAACCAGCTGCTTGGGAAGACTAAAGGCGATGTGCAGAAAGCATGTAGCCCTAAGATGGTTTTTAAAAGCCATTGAACATCTGTCTGTGCTGGCCATTTAAAAAAAAAAAAAAGCCCACAGACTAGGCTTAATGGAGTGAAATAGGTGGATTCAGATGTACTCCAGGAGACAGGAGGTCCCCAAAGCCATCAGCCAGCCTGGCCGGAGACTTGACACCATGCTTGGCTCACCCTCTGGGCCATGTCACTTGCTCTGTGCCTTTGATCGTTCTCCCCGCTGGGCTCCCCTGAGTTGGCAGGTGGCTAGCCCGTTTCTGGCTTTGAGCTGCTTTGTCTCTTGAGCTGGTAGAGAAAAGAGACCAGGATGATCTGTGATCAAAGCAGCATGTTTAATATACAGTAGTATCCTTTAATCCAAGGTTTTGCTTTCTGGGGTCCGAAAACATTAAATGGAAAATTCCAGGCTGGGCGCGGTAGCTCACCCCTGTAATCCCAACACTTTGGGAGACTGAGGCAGGCAGATCACTTGAGCCCAGGAGTTTGAGATCAGTCTGGGCAACATGGTGAAATCCCGTCTCTCCTAAAAGAAAAAAAAAAAAAAAATAGAAAAAATTAGCCAGTGGCAGGCTCCCGTAGTCCCAGCTACTTGGGAGGCTGAAGCAGGAGAATGGTGTGAACCCGGGAGGTGGAGCTTGCAGTGAGCTGAGATCGCGCCATTGCACTCCAGCCTGGGTGACAGAGTGAGACTCCGTCTCAAAAAAAAAAAAAAAAAAAGAAAAGAAAAAATTAGCCAAATGTGGTGGCTCACACCTGTAGTCCCAGCTACTTGGGAAGCTGAGCTGGGAGGATCACTGGAGACTGGGATGCAGAGGTTGCAGTGAGCCGAGGTCGTGCCACTGCACTCCAGCCTGGGTGACAGAGTAAGAGTCTGTCTCAAAAAAAAAAAAAATCCAGAAATACACATTTCACGAGTTTTAAATTGCATGCCATTCTGAGTAGTGTGATGAAATCTTGTGCTGCCAGCCCCATCCTTCCTGGGACATGAATCATTCCTTTGTCCTGTACTCGCAACCCTCCTGCATGAGACACCTGCCCCCTTGTCACCCACATGGTCTCTTCCTGACATCCAGCCATGGACATCAAGACTCAGCTCCAGGACCACTTGCAGCAGAGGACGCTCCTTCTGACCTATCGCCAGGGGTCACTAGTAGCCAACGCTCCTTCTGACCTATCGCCAGGAGTCCCTAGTAGCCAACGCTCCTTCTGACCTATCGCCAGGGGTCCCTAGTAGCCAACGCTCCTTCTGTCCTATCGCCAGGAGTCACTAGTAGCCAACGCTCCTTCTGTCCTATCGCCAGGGGTCACTAGTAGCCAACGCTCCGTCTGACCTATCGCCAGGGGTCCCTAGTAGCCAACGCTCCTTCTGTCCTATCGCCAGGAGTCACTAGTAGCCAACGCTCCTTCTGACCTATCGCCAGGGGTCACTAGTAGCCAACGCTCCTTCTGACCTATCGCCAGGGGTCACTAGTAGCCAACGCTCCTTCTGACCTATCGCCAGGGGTCACTAGTAGCAGAATGCTGCATCACAGGGCCTGTGCCAGTCACCTCCCTTCATCTCATTGTGCAGAAATTTTATTACCTCTCATCATCATCCTAAGAAAAAGGGTGAATACAGTGCAAGAAGGTATTTTGAGAGAGACCACATTGCCATAACTTGTATTGCAGTATATTTTCATAATTGTTCTATTTTATTATTAGTTATTATTGTTAATCTCCTCCTGTGTCTAATTTATAAATTAATTTATCATAGGTATGTGTAGAAAAAAAACATAGTATGTATAGAGTTTAGTACTATCCATGGTTTCATACATCCACTGGGGGTCTTGGACTGTATCCTCCAAGGATAGAGTGGGACTACTGTCATCACAGCTACTGTGCACAGCTGTGCAGGTTGTACACTGCTCCACTGTATGAGGCCCCATTCATATCATACTCTATATGAATAAAGCCTCCTGGGGTTAGCCAGTCACAAGTTGCACGGCCATATGGCAGACCTCGGCATGATACTATTTATATAAAATTATAGATTGGGTGTGGAAACGTACACAGAAGAATGATGACTAAATTATGGATAGCTTAGGTGTAAAGTGATGGAAGTTCCGGTGTTTTTTTTTGTTTGTTTGTTTGTTTTTGCTTTCTTCCTTGTATCTTTGTGTGTGTCCATTGATTCAGGCATTCATTCATTCTGAAGATATTTAACTTCCTCATTTACAGCTCACGTAAATCTCAGAAGTGACAGACGACATTGCTCTGCTTTAAATCTTTAGATGTCTTTTTGTCTTGGACAGTGTCTTCAAATGTTGGAATTTCACATAAAAGTCAAGATTTGTCTTTGGCAGCACCTGGCCTGTGTGCCCCGTCGATGAGGCCAGGACTCTGCAGTTTGAGTTTTCAACGTTAGTGTATTTTGTGCTTTCTAATTAATGACAGGCTGAGCTTTGCTTCTAGGGATTTTAATGTTCTATTAATCCACCAGTTACTGAAAACTGTTCTCATCATTTTCCCTCAGTGCAGTGGAGGCCACACCCCCATGCTTCCCCGTTCTTGGCTTCTCCCTGTGGGGGTGTGGAGATCCCCCATTTCTTCTGTGAACCAATTCCTCTTCTCTTTGGTCTCCTCGAACTATTCTCTACTTCCTTATGTCCGTTTAGAGCCCTTGTAATGCCTCACGGTTAGCAAGACAGCAAAAAGGGGTTGCATTGAAGTCACAGGTCTTACTTCTAAATTTAACTTTACCCACCAGAAGGGCAGTGGGAAAACAGATTCCCTTGTACAAGTGAAGGTATGAACACTTAGAGCTGGCAGGAGCATTTAAGCCCCATGTGAATATTGATATGAACACTTAGAGCTGAGCTTCCTTGTCACATGGCTGCCGCTGCTGTGTGTCGTGCACCCCGTTCTTGGGAATTAAAGGGTCTAGGGGATTCAGGTGGTCTCCTTTATCGTGGGGTGAGCACATCCTAAGGGGAATGTAAAATGATTCATTGGAGGATCAACTAAAATCAGGACTTGGCAACTGATTATTTTTAGTCTCAAGATTTAAAATGTGCATTTTCATGTGCGTTTTGTAGCACACATTATTTCAATAGTCCAACCCATGGTTCAACTGTAAAGTTTATAAACATAAAAACCTATATAAAGGTTGCATATGAATTTTTTTTTTTTTTTTTTTTTTTTTTAGATAGAGTTTCACTCTGCCACCCAGGCTGGAGTGCAGTGGCACAATCTCGGCTCACCGCAACCTCTGCCTCCCGGGTTCAAGCAATTCTCCCGTCTCAGCCTCCTGAGTAGCTGGGTGGGATTACAGGCATACACCACCACACCTGGCTAATTTTGTATTTTTAGTAGAGACAGGGTTTCTCCATCTTAGTCAGGCTGGTCTTGAACTTCTGGCCTCAGGTGATCTGCCCGCCTCGGCCTCCCAAGTGGCTGGGATTACAGGCTTGAGCTACCGCGCCCGGCCGCATATGAAAATATTTTTACTGATAGGGGTGCATGACAAAGAAGTTGGAAACATATCATTCACATTGTTACTTTAGGCTTAGCTCTTTCTTCTGCGTCACTGTTGGTCTTTAACTGGCTATAGTGGGATAGTCACAAAGTAAGGAGACTTAGCAAATATATTCCAGTAATAGAAAGAGGGACCTAGTGTCTCCCAAAGTGAAAAGTGGGACATGATTCCTAAAATACTGACAGTGGCATCGTAAGCAGGCATATCCATGTAACTGCTGGCGAGGGCAGGGCCAAGACGTCCAGATCGGGCTGGAAGTGCTTCATCATATAAGCAAAATGTTATGTGCTATATCAACATGTTGATTTAGTGGAAAGTAGCGTTTCCATAAATTTGTTTTTCTGGTCAACTGGAAATTAGAAGCCAAGAGTGATTGCAAAATACGTGAATAGAGCTATGACCTATAAAAAAAAGAAGCTTATTTTATGCTGTGTCACTATTAATGAGAGAAAATAAGTATGGAGACAAAGAGCAATTCAAAAAAGCTTTGCTGTGACCCCAAAGGGCATGTTTCCGTCAATTAACTGGGAGGAATGCTATCACCAAATCTACATGCGTAAGAGTATGGCACCCTTTGGTGGGTGCACACTGTGTATTGTTCCATAGATTGAGCCTATATGGACTCAAAAATGGAGATATCAGATTTTACCAGGATTTGATCTACTCAGAGACTGTGTGGTCACATGAATCTCTGGGGGAGAAACATGTAGACAAATCTTTCATTTCAGAAGTGAGAGAAGCAGTCCAGAAGTTTGGATCTCTTCCTATCTTCCTTCCTCCAATTCCCTGGAATTCTACAGTCAGTTATTGATTAAAGCCAATATTAGCCTGCATATAGCTGATTAGCCAATAATAGTTTCTAACAGGGCTATGTTCATTATAAACAAATAGCCTGAGATTTACACGCAATCCAAATTTCTCTTCTTGGGCTTTGAACTCTATGTAGCAAAACTTCTCTCCCTGCCCCCCTTCCTTTCTCTTTGCTCTCTCTTCCTCTTTCATTTTTTTCTAACAACACACACACACAGACACACACACACACACACACACACATGCACACACAAATCTTAAATAAACCTCCCAACAAACAAAACACTGAAATTCCCCTTTATCCCACTTTTATCTCATCAATTTTGCTTTCTGTCTTTATAGCACACATTTGTATTAGTTCAATAGCCCCAGTGTGAATTTCATACATGAATATGCCTGTATTCAGGTTGCATATTAAGAACACTTCCACTGACAAGATTGCGTAAGTAGGGAGTTTCTCTTTGGGGCAATGTTGTCATCAGCCTAAGTGTCTGTACACAGTGATTTGGAGAATGAACTCAAATTTATAGTCTTTAGGAGGCTGACACATCCCATCATTTGGAGTCGCCTGGTGGTTGTGGTGGAGGGAGATGCAAATCCTCCATCCAAATCCATCTCTCTTTCCACTATAGTGACAGGGTCACAGTGGGGATACGGCTGTCCAGGTAAAGACTGACTTTCCAGCACTCGCTGCTCTTGCAGTCAGGTGTGGCCATGAGACTAGGCTCCTTCCAATGGGAGGTGAGTGAATTTGGGCATGCAGTGCCCACCTCACCTGCTTAAGAGGAAATCCCTTGTTCTGGTCTACTGCTCTTCCCTCTTCCTCTTGGCTGGGATGGTCATGAGCACAGAGACATTAGAAGTTATACATTAAAAACAGTAGAGATGCCTTCAGCCTTGATCCCCAAATGACTGAGTGGAACAGAGACACCCAACAACCTGGGTTACCAGCAATGGATGTTCACAGGAAGAGGAAATACACTTCCTTGTTCTTGAAGTCACTGAATCTTAGCCTCCCCTTGTTATATAATTGGAAATGATCATAAATAACTCAGGCTACGTTAAACAAGAAGGGACTGGATGGGAGGATGGGGAATATTTGTATGCCTAAAGGGAAGGCTGAGAACCAGATTCAGAAATGTTAGCTGTGTTAATTCCTGCAAACCAGAGAGAAGGAAACAATAGACAGTTGTAGCAGGGCCACAAGGCTGGGTGAATTTCCCCCAACCTTTTTTATTTGCTGTGTCTCTTTGTTCAAGATTATATTCCAGAGAGAATCTTTCAGCTGGACTGGCTTAGGTCATGTGTCCACCTTTTGTCCAGGGTTGGAGGGAGAAACTCTTGACTTACAAGTCTACCACAATGGTATAGAATGGCAGAGGGGTGGGTCATATAAGCAAAATGAAGATGCTGCTATCCAGGAAAGAGATTGGGTATGAGGAGCAAAAGCAACAATTGCGCACCACATTTCTGAACCCTGGATGCTGTACTTGAAACTCTGTATGTGTGTGTTTATAATATATACATATTCTACATTACATATACATATATGTATATACACATTGCATTTATATATTTATTTATATATATATGTATATAAAATATACACAGTCCCTGCAGTTCTATTATGTTTTAAAAACACAATATACCTTTAACCCCCAGCAGGTTTTGTTGATACCCAATCACAGTGCATGTGCATACTATGGAGAAAATTATGGCTTTCCCCCATCACCATGGTAGATATATTATTAAGCATAAATCTACAGCAAAGTATCTTCAAAATCAAGTGCTATGTTTATCTCTGTGTAATGAGGCTGTCAGTGTAACCTGTATTTATTGAACCACAAGTAGGTTATAAAACTTCCATTAATGAATGTAAGTAACTCAGTTGTCATAAACAAAGGGAGAAATTAGTATTTGGTTCAGACCCAGTGGAGCCCAGGGGCATGTGTTCTAGGAACTACTTTAATGGTTCCAAATGGTGCCACTGACAGCTCTGAGATTCGTGCTTCAAAATTATGAACCCAACACACACCGTGTTCAGTAAATACCGTGTCTACATCTCCGAAGAATGACCATCCAGTTTATTACATAGATTTTACTTGATATTCACACACAAGGATACCTCTTGAGTATGCCTTCTCCAATTCTGAACATCTAAAACATGCCCTAGAAATGTGTGTTCTATTATGAAAATGTTCTGTGTCTCTGAAAGACAATTCCCAGTGTCCTGTATAAAATTCCAGGAAAAAACATTTTTGCAGAAATAATGCTACCGACTATAGCTTCATTTGCTACAGTAGAATTGTTAGCAAGAAATGTTGAATACTTCATGGGTTGAACAAGCCACTGTGTCCTTTCTTAAGAACTTGAAAAGGATTCGCTGGAGAAACGTCATCTAAATTCCACATAGCCTACTTATGAATAAAATTTCAGAAAAATGTAAGCCCATTATATATCAGAAAAGGCCTATGTACTGATATCTCCTGTATAATGAAAAGGTTGTCACAGCCAGGTTGATGACCTTATTTATTTAAAGCAATGTTGATTCAATAAAATTCCACTGCAGAGTAATTGGGACAGCCTTTAGAATTCATCTTAGTATAATAGTAGCTGTCCACAGAGGACTGTACTTTTGTTCGCTGCCACATCTTGGTTGCCTACAATTTAAATGAGTTTCTGCAAGGCAGGAATCGTAACGATTCGCCCAGTGTCTCACCTGAGTATCTAGAAAGGTCAGATGGCTTTTTGGCGTCTGCATGCGATTCCCAGTTTTTAAACGACTGCATTCAAAGTGTTTGCGTGCATAATGATTATTTAAAACATCAAACATGTATTCTCCCCCACAGAAATAATGTTATACGTGATGATCATTTTCTAAAAATGCCGACTTTTGCAGTAGGGCCACACCTAGAAGCCATTCTTTCTCTCTTTGTGGACTCGCCAAATCAGTGTGTGTGCTGGGGGTTCCTAAGACCACCCCCAGGTCCAGCGAGTCACTAGAACTCACAGGACTCAGCATGTGGTGAGAATCACTGCTCCGATGTATTCGCCAAGGAAAGCAAAGCATGGTCTGCAGAGGGAAAAGGCACAGGGGAGGAGACCAGGCTTACGCTCCCAGGAATCCTCTCCCGTGGAGTCACGCAGGATGTGCTTAATTCCTCCAATTCCTCCAGCATATAGCTGGGACAGCACTGCCAGAGGAGCTCACCTGAGCCCAGGAGTTCAGGGTTTTCACTGGGGACTGCTCATGGGGGCACCCTCTGCCTGGCACGTACCAAAATTCTATGCTCCTAGAAGACAACAAAGTGTCCAGCATAAACCACCTCATTTGCCCAGTCTAGGCACCGTGAGCCCCTCTGACCATGAAAAGGGAGGGAACGCTCCCCAAATCCAAGTTCCCAGCCACCCTTGCCAGCAGGCTTTCCTAAGGGCAGTCTCAAGCCTGCAGCCTCAGGTCTTTTGTGCACACTACGTTTTAAAATTGTTTCCATGGGAAATAGTGTTGTTGATGTTAGGGACAGACGTGTCCTGCTTTTTCTCAAAGCCCTGGTCCTATGAGTGTCATCTCCCCCTCGCCTTTTGTCCCTAATATTAATAGCAGAAGATGGTCTCACTTTCTGCTCTGGCATGACAGAGAGGGATTTTGAGATGTAGGCTCTGGCGCCATTGCCTTACTGCGTGTTTATATAGGCACAATGATTACAAGTCTGGAGGAAACTCCAAGTCGGCCGCCCCCACCATCCTCGTCTGCCTAGGTCAGGTACCATCAGCGTGTTCCAGGTTCCCCTTGGTACTCTCGCTTCAAGACTTTTCCTATTTTCCGCTGAGGGACTAAGAGAAAACACAGCAGGAAACATTAGCTTTTTCAAACTTCTAGGCCAGCTTGTAAATCAAAATCAAACTGTTTGCATTTTATTTTATTTTCTATTTTATTTATTATTATTTTTCTTTTGAGGCAGGATCTCACTTTGTCACCCAAGCTGGAGTGCTGCGGGTCGATCTCAGCTCACTGCAGCCTCCGCCTCCCAGGTTCAAGTGATCCTCCCACCTCAGCCTCCCAAGTAGCTAGGACTACAGGGGCACACCACCACACTCAAATAATTTTTGTATTTTTAGTCAAGATGGGGTTTCATTATTCTATGTTTCTTTTAGAAACTTGAATTGGAAAGAACATATGGAATGGAAAGCATACACTAAGAAGACAAGATTATAAAAAGCAAACAGGGCTGGGTGCAGTAGCTCCCACTTTGGGAGGCTGAGGCAAGTGGATCACTTGAGGCCATCATTGTTCCTTCCCCTATCTGAACCTCAGCCCCCTCATTTTGGGCTTGGAACCTTGCTAGGAAGATCAGATAATATAGACACAATGTCCATCAGTGCCTGGCACTGGGAGACATTCAATGAATGTGCGTTCTTATTTCAGTCTTTACTTTTGCATTTTCATTGCCTTTTTCTATTGAGTTTGGCCAGGCTAAGGGTTTTCAGGTAGTTCTGTGTTTGTGTTTGGCTTGGCTTTATTTAAAGATACAAGCTAGTGCAAGGATATTCTATTTCTTTCTGTAACTAATGTTTGCTGGCTGTCAGTCTACCATCTCTAGCTCTTTAGTAAAGGTAGGAAAAACTGAAAGAAATTAGGGCAGATGGCTTGGAAGGCGACTGCAAATTTGTGTTTAAATCCTAGTATACATGAGCTTACACCTGCCAGGCAACGGTGAGCAATTAAGCTCCCCGTGTTCCCAGAACCAGCATGACCCGGGGATTCCCCAGAGCTGACTCAGACCCACACGTGCTGTCTCCAACAGGGCAAAGGTGAAGAAAGGCGTGAACATCATCGGCGTGCGAGCCAGCAGCCCTTCCATTTGGGATGTCAAGGAGCGCACGGATTATACTGGAAAGTATGCACCAGCTGTCATCGTTTGTCAGAAGAAAGCAGCTGGCTCAGAAAACAGGTGAGTCCCAACTGGCCTCCGATATATTCAGATCAGCTGCAAATGTGGCCTGATTTTTTTTTTTTTTCCTAGATTGCTAACAACCATTTCCACTGTGGTTTGCATTTGGTGTGTGTCGTCTGTTCTATCAGGGCCTCCAGGTAGATGAATGGAATCTTTGATTTGGGAAAGGTGGGCTCTTATTCACAGCAGACCTACTTAGAACCCCAGCAGAGCACCGTATCACCTGCAAGGACTGCACCATGCAGATGGAATTGACCCACAAACCATGTTCCTCTTCAACATGACCTCTTTCTAGTCCATGTTATTGGAGGAACTGAAACTCTGCATGTCTCATGAAACGGCCCATTTTGCAAGTGTTAGAAACCAGAGCCTATATGTCTCTCTTGACACGGGTGAATTCCACGTTTGCAGTGTGTATTTAAATTCAATGCATATGATTGTATTCATGGGCAGGCATTTTCTGATGGCACAGTGAACTATCTGCAGTAGAATTGCAGGGAATTGTGGATCACTCTAGGGAGAAATTAAAACCTGAATCTGTCTCTGATAGCCACCAAATTAGAAACAATCAATTCACAGCTAGGCAAAGGGAGGCTCGGAAACTCAGTAGTTCTTGTTTTATTGCACTTTCCTGAAATCTCATTTGTGGCTCTGGGGGTATCCTAGTCTGGTCACATATTTTTGTCACCTGTATGTTGCTTTTTGCTCAGGATTCTATTGAAAATTTCAACAATAATGAAAGGATGAATTCCGGTATGCCATGCATTATTTCTGGAGTGCATTTTTAAACTTCCTAGCTCAGTGTTTGGAAAATATCCTTATTTTTTATTATTTATTCTAGCAGGGAGCTCAGGAATCTCAGCTGATAACTATTATGATTTTTTTTGGCTTATGATCAAGGAGCATTTGAAACCAATGTGGGGATGATTTGATTTGGATTCTTTTCTGTACTTCTTTGCTCGATGTTGGTTTTTAGGAATTTGGATTATCAGCAGCTCTCGTTTGGGCCTTTCCTTTTTATTCTTGAAGATTTGCTTGTACAGCAAATGAGAGGGAAAAGAGAAAATCTGTATTTGAGTTCAGTCCTAGATATGTATGTAATGATATGTTTATGTAGTGATAGTGTGCCATACTGGTGAACTGGGTGAACTTATAGATACACAAATTGAAACACATCTGTACCAGTAATATAATTTGGAAATCATGTGCTATCTCAATAAAATATTTCTTTTGTGTTTTGTAGTTAGCAAAAATTGGGATAGATGGACACGGGGGTGGATGGATGGGTAGACGGATGGAGGAATGGATAGATTGATGGGCAAATGGATGGATGGATGAGTGGATGGATGAGAGGGTGGATGAATAGATGTGTTTATTCTTTATCAGAAGAAAAGAATAAATTTAGGGGAAAGAATCTCAACCAGTGAACTTTCATTTTCTCTTGTGATTTCTTTTGCCATCTCTTTTTATGTATTAGTAGAAGCAGTAGTTGTAGTCTTGTCTATGAGAGACTGAGGGAGTTGAACCATTAGAAAATATTTGTGCCTTTTTTATTGTTAACTTCTGACAAATAGTTCAGTTCATCTTGGACACGGAGAGAGAGCATGGGGGGCCCAATGGTGGCTCCTTCCCATTGAAATGTAAGCTGCCTTTTTATAGTTCCAGAGGCTTCCAGAATCTCAGCACATTCAGAGGACATCCAAATGCAGAAATGCATGGTGGATGCCATTTATTTTTCTTTCATCTGTGTCAGTATCTTCTTTAAGAAACAAGGACCCTGAATAGAATATAAAGCTCTTCTTTTAAAAGCCCTAATTCTTCATTCTAAGTGAAGACCATTCCTTATCTCTTTGTAGATTCTGATGCCAGTTTTCTGTTTCCTTTTTTATCTTTTTTCTTCTTGTCTTCTGGAGGCCAGGATATGTTTCCTCATACTATGGGTCTGGATGATGGAAAAAGGTTATACACATACAGATACACACACACACACAATATGTTGTATGTGTATAATATGTTATATGTGTGTACATGCATACAGCATATTATATATGCATATAGAACATATATATGTGATATAGGTATGCAAATGCATGCATGCATATAGATGTACATTTTACAGGTGTTTTGTTGATAGACAAATGTGTTGATGTAGGGATTTTACACAGCAGCTAGGAAGGCTTTGCTTAATGAGGAAGCTCTAGAACCGAAGTCTTATAGTTTTGGGAGCAGGTCTTTTTCCAGTTATGCTCCAGCTCGTACAGCAGTGTCTGGCACACAGTGGGCTGTCTATAAATATTTGTTCAATTTGATAATTTGTTCTAGAATTAGGCCATATCTCTGGTATATATGTATTATGATACAAATTTGTATGCACACATATTTAGTGGTTTTCTGTATGCTTGTTCAAAAAGTAAGGTGCATAGCTGCATGTATAATGCTGCATTTGGGGAAACCCAGAGAAGGGTACTTTTGTGAGCACACTATGTCCCAAGAAGTCTACACAAAGGACTGGCAACTGCGATTTCTACTGGAGAGAACTGGGAAGCTGGGAGAAAAGGCTGAATGTAAATTACTTTTTACAGTGAACCATTTGAACTGTTTGATTTTTTTTTTTTTGCTGTGTGCATGTATTACCTATTTCATAAGACATCTGCAACTAAAATAGAGATTTTTAAAATATGATGTATTCATTCATATATTCAACTTTTGTCCTCGCTTTGAAACTTTTCATTTTACCTCTGCCTTTGGAGAATTAAACAAAGAGAAATCATGCTCCATGATTACAGATAGTGAATGGACTGCGATGAGCTGTGTTTTTCTTAAGGATAATTGGAAAATGGATTATAGAGTAGATGTTTTAATAATATTGGTAGGTTTTGCTTCAGAAGCTGTTTTGCTTTATAATTTCCTCCTACCCTCTTTGAGTGTTTTCCAGTTATTCTTAAAAGTCAGAATCTGATCATCATAATGCAAAAGAAGCAGTGTTAATTAGCTTGAGAGTCATAGATTTTGTATTGCTAATAATTTGCCATGGATCAGGAAGTTGTGTTAATGAAGTTAAGTCACTGTGACAGGTTTAATTTTGTGTATTAAGGAGACACTTTTGTGCTAGTGATGAACTCACCAGGAGTGAGCGAAGATCTCTTATCTAAGTTTAACTGCATCCTTCCCTGCTTGAAGAAGTTAGGTTGCTGAGAATCTGATCATAACAGTATGAACATGTGAATGTTACCCCAGCTATCAGATCTGTTTTGACTAAGCATTGCCTGCAGGATAACCAATTACGCTGTGTCCATCAAATTGCATTTTGCATTTGCAAAATCTTGCTCAGTATACTCCTATGTTAACTTAGATAAATATGTAACAAAAGCCACATGTTCTCATTTCCTTGTAGTTCTCTCCACAGACAAGTGTTTCCCAAAGCTCACCATGGTTGATATGTAAATGATTTTAGGTGTCACGTAGAAAGGAGGATCAGTATACTTGAATGAGAGAAACTTACATTTATTTAAGTTCTCCAGCAAGACTTGATTGAAGAGAAGTTCATCTCTTTTAAGGGCTAGTATCTCTTTAAAGCCTCTATCCTTAGCTGGTACATTATAGATAGGCAAGAGTACGTAGATAAATTTAATCTATTTTCATAATTATCTATTTGTTCATTATAATACTGATTTTACATTTTTTGTAAATAACGTTTCATTTTAAAACAAATGTTTTTGTTTCATTTTGTTTTGTTTCCTGAGACAAGGTCTCACACTGTTGCCCAAGCCGGAGTGCAGTGGTGCGATCTTGGCTCACTGCAGCCTCTGCCTCCTGGGTTCAAGCAATTCTCCTGCCTCAGCCACCCAAGTAGCTGGGATTACAGGCGTGCACTACCACACCTGGCTAATTTTTGTATATATAGTAGAGATGGGGTTTTGCCCTGTTGCCCAGGCTGGTCTCAAACTCCTGAGCCCAAGCAATCTACCTGCCTTGGCCTTCCAAAGTGCTGGGATTACGGGAATGAACCACCATACCCGGCCTTAAATAGATTGTTTTCTGAAACAAATAGGAATATCTTAAACAAGACAGAAGTTTTTTCTTTCTCACATAAAGGAAGCTTAAGGCTGGCCACGGCTGGAATGGCAGTTCTCCAGTATCACTAGGGTCCCAGGCACCTTTCTTTCTTCAACACCATGTGAATGGAGGGCTTACATCCTCATAGATCAAGACTGCTTCAGGAGTGTCGGTCATTGCATCAGCATTGCAGGCAAAAGAAAAGTGACAGAAAAGGGTCTTCTTAACTGGGTTGACTCTTTTTAGGCAACCTTCCTGGAAGCTCTTTTCAACCCTATTTCTCTCTCTTGCATCTCACTGATAAGAACTTAATCACATGACCAAACCATACTTCAAAACAAAGTAGGAAACATGATTTATTACCAGCAGTGTGCCCAGTTCAAAATCAGTGTTCTGTTCTAAAGAAAGAAGAGGCTGGGCGTGGTGGCTCATGCCTGTAATCCCAGCACTTTGGGAGGCTGAGGTGGGTGGATGATGAGGTCAGGAGTTCGAGACCATCCTGGCCAATATGGTGAAACCCCGTCTCTACTAAAAATACAAAAATTAGCTGGGCATGGTGGTGCATGCCTGTAATCCCAGCTACTCAGGAGGCTGAGGCAGGAGAATCGCTTGAACCTGGGAGGCAAAGGTTGAGGTGAGCCGAGATCATGCCATTGCACTCCAGCCTGGGAGACAGAGCCAAAGACTTTGTCTCGAGGAAAAAAAAAAAAAAAAAAAAAAAAAAAGAGCAGCCTGGGGGAGTGGGGCAACCAGCAACCTCTATTTCGTCAATTTATAAAGAATACACATGTGGGATTTCCATAGGATGATGAAAAAAGCATAATACCTCACTACCTCCTTCACTTTATTAGGATCCCTTAGAAATTTGCAGTACAATATAATAGGGTGGGGAAACTCACATTAGCACGCTACCAGAACAGGTGTTGTGTGTATGTTAGAAACTTAAAGAAATGCTTGTTAATTTTCTAGCAGGCTGTTATCCACTAAATGAAACAATCAGCTCTTCTGAGACCCAGAATCTGAGTATCACCCAACCAAAAACAAACCTGAGACAGTGGTATGAAGTCATCAAAATGGCGTGACTTTCCTTTTGTGGGCAACTGTGATTTATGATGCCTTAAATAGTTTCCATATCCTCCCTATTGACTATGGATTACCACAGTTGTATGTATTACCATCCGAATGATGATTCCGCAAAGAGAGTGGGAAGAACATAAATGTGAGATCCAGAAAATGTGATGTTTCGTTCTCATTTTTATGCTGTGCGTCGCAGTGATGTCTCTCTGGCAGATGACCAGAGAGGAAAAGCAACTTCCTCTTCTGTAATATTGGCATAACAATGCCAGCCTTCCCTGGACTGTTGTGAGAATCAAATACAGTCACACATGCGCACACACTTTGAAATAATCAACAGAACCATTAAAAGAAACCCATCTCTTCATCATTTTTAGATTCGTAAAACACCCATGTAGCATATGCAGCACACATGCCCGAGTCCTCCTAGACCATGAAGGATGCTTTTATTTCCAGAGTCTAAATTTAAATTTGCCAAAGTACAAGATGAATCACATTAGTGGTATACCGAGCCTGTATCAAAGATAACAAAGTTTCCCCATTATGTTTAAATTTAGAATCTGTCAGAAGCATTTCCATTCAAGTTTGTTTTAATAACTTCTGCGTTAGGGATACAACAGACCAAGATGTTGTTTTCAGAACTACTAGATATCATTTCTATTAATTATATTAGCAAAAAAAAAAAAAAAAAAAACCCGGCTGGGCACCGTGGCTCATACCTGTAATCCCAGCACTTTTGGAAGCCAGGGCGGGCAGATCACGAAGTCAGGAGATCGAGACCATCCTGGCTAACACGGTGAAACCCCATCTCTACTAAAAATACAAAAAATTAGCCGGGCGTGGTGGTGGGTGCCTGTAGTCCCAGCTACACAGGAGGCTGAAGCAGGGGAGTCGCCTGAACCCGGGAGGCGGAGCTTGCAGTGAGCCAAGATCGCGCCACTGCACTCCAGCCTGGCGACAGAGCGAGACTCCGTCTCAAAAAAAAAAAAAGAAAAGAAAAAAATATGAAAATAATAAAATGTTCTTCTGAGGATAAGGGACAACGGAGAACTCTTTTCTTTTGAGACGGAGTCTCACTCTGTCGCTAGGCTGGAGTGGCGCAATCTCCGCTCACTGCAACCTCCGCCTCCCGCAAGAACAGAGAACTCTTATACCCTTCTGGGGATTTGTAAAATGGTTCTTCCACTTTAGAGATATATTTGTCAGTATCTGGCTAATAAGATTTAAAACCTGCATCCTATGACCCTGAAATTACAGTTGTAGAAATATATGCTCTAGATAAAAGCTTAGCCATCAATCTGGAGAGATGGATACAGGGCTGTAATTGCAGCCGCTTTTTTTGGTAATAGCAGGCAGTTAAAAACAGCCTAAATGCCCATCAAGATGTGAATTAATTTTAAAAAGTTGTGTTCATGTAATAAATGTTATGCAGCAATTATGAGGGATGCCATTGATCTGTGTATATCAGCAAGAAATTAACCTGAAACTGTAATGTTGAACGGGGAGAAAATCTTGAATAGTAGCATGTACAATATGTTACCGCTCATGTAATTATGAAGAGAACCCCCCAGCAATGTGTTGTTTTAGAGAAAAATACTGAGTTAATACAGGTATAGATGGGATAAGGACATGGCTGTTTCTTTCTCTTTTTTTCACCTTTTTATTTTTTTATTTTTTATTATTGTACTTTAAGTTTTAGGGTACATGTGCACAATTTGCAGGTTTGTTACATATGTATACATGTGCCATGTTGGTGTGCTGCACCCATTAACTCGTCATTTAGCATTAGGTATATCTCCTAATGCTATCCCTCCCCCATCCCCCCACCCCACGACAGGCCCCGGTGTGTGATGTTCCCCTTCCTGTGTCCATGTGTTCTCATTGTTCAAAGCCAGTGTTTGAGAAATGCAAGTTCAGGTGAAGTATGCAAAGATATTTTCTGGACATTGTGGGGAATAGAGCTTTAGAATCTTCCTAAGATAGCACTGAGTTTTGTCCCAGTAAATGTAAGCTTATCTACATTGCCTCCTTGAGAAACATTTAGTCTCAGCCAGGAGGCAGCGGTAATTCAAGCATATGGCCTGGCAGTCAAGGGGAATGATGAACCCCATTCTCTGTGAAATCAGACTTCAGGCTGACTCACTCACCGTTTCCTGACACTCATTCAATCTCATTATACAGTAGCATGAGGGAGTGTGACATTTGCCTTAATTTACCCTCGTATTGCTTTGCTTTTATTATATCCATATATCTGGTATTTAATATCTTCTGTTTCCAAGTAGAGCACCAAATTTAGAATTAAATTATTGAACATCCACTTTCCGTGGGTAACGGCGCTGAGTTACCGCCACGCGTCTTTGCTAGCGGGAGCTGCCGTGGCTTTTTGATGGGATCTCCAGAGTGCTGTAATACTAAAATACCGACTGCTTCTCTTGCTACAGCTACAAGAGTCATGCGTGTGGCATCAATAATAACCTAATAGCAACAATAATTACATTATGCCACTTACTGGTGTTCATCAAAATGCTTCATCAATACACTCCGGGGTTGTAGATCATGGCTCATGTTTGGTTGCTGTCGGTTTGTGATTTCAGAGTCCTACGAAGGCCACTAGATGTTGCTTCGAGGAAAGAGAAAGCTCCCATTTCAATGGAACTACCAAAAACACCTGCAGTGGCAGAAATATCTAAAGTGACACATGACATTCCATGTAGAAAACCATGTGCTACTATCTGTCTTCATGTACATGTCTGAACTTGCAGCTTCAATAAGTGTGTGTGTCTGTGTGTGTGTGCACGTGCGTGTGTATGCACACATGTGCAACCCTTAGTGTCCTCTCTGAGCATGGAAACCGTCAGTAGCAGTCCTACAGAGAAAAAAATTTCTATGTCTGTATCTATATCTATGTCGACATACATCTATTTTTCTATATCTAATCTATGTATACATATATATAATCTATGTCTACATATATATCTAATCTATGTCTACATATATATCTAATCTATGTCTACATATATATCTAATCTGTATAGCTTTGTCTATATCTACAGATCCATATTTATATCTATATCTTATCCATACCAATATCTATACTTACATATGTATTAGTAATATATATACACACACTGTAAAATCTAAAAGTGTTTTTTTATTTGTTAAGGATCATGAACATTTGCAGTCACTGTTTCTGATGGGTGTTCATTGTCTACAAGTGAATAGATTTCTGCATCTCTCCGAAATAGTCTTCGATGTTTTTGATGATGAGGGAGTGTTCTTTGCGACAGCCATTTCCTTTGATCACTTAACTGTGTGGGCCGCATGGTCTCGGGTCTGTCCCTTCACGCTCCATGACAACCCTTTACCGTGAGTATTTTATCAAACTTGCCAAAACTTCCAGATTCCCCTGGTGTGTTTAGCTTGATGGAACAAATGCTGTGTGTGGATGATCTGTGGCTTGAAGGCCTGGGGAACAGTTTAGAAAGATAATAGTATTTCATGGAACATTAAAAAAAGAAATGAAAGAAAAATTATACGATCCATCTGAAGAAGCTTTATTTACAGTCCAACTGGTGCAAAGTATCATCTTTCTTATGTCCTAAAAATTTCATTCTAAGTGTTGTTTCTCATGGACAGGATGTCTTATTTTTTAAGTATTAATATATACAGTTTGGTTTCTATCCTTTCTAAAAGCAACTTTCTTCTGACAGCTTTCACCTGCCATGATGTGTGTCAATCAGTGTAAGAACTTTCTTTGGTAACATCTTAGTCCTTTAACCCTGGTGACTAACTGACATCAGTTAGAGAAACTGGCAATACGGGCATATGACTTTAGATTCCTACTTAGAACCTTCGTTAAGCTCTTGCGTTATAAATTACATACTGTCAAATTGACCTATTTTAGGCACACAGTTAAATGAGTTTTAGGAGAATGTCTTTGGTTGTTCAGCCATCACTGCAACCCAGTTTTCCATCATCGGAAAAAAAAAAATCAGCTTTTACCCATTTGCATGAAGTTTTTATTTCTATCCCAATTCTAGGCAAGCCATGGTCTCTTCTGTCTATAATTTTGCTGTTTCCATAATAGCCCAAACTGTGAATCACCCAAATGTCTGCCAGCTGGTGAGGGATAAATAACCGTGGTGCATTTAAGCAGCGGAATACTACTCAGCAATGAAAAAGAACAAGCGACAGAAGCATTGAGAAAACATAGATAAGGCCTGAAGTGTGATACTGAAGGAAGCCAGACACAAGAGGACGGGTTTATGATTCCGCTGATATTCAGTTTCTAGACTGCATTTTAAATTGATAGATTTTCAGCTTCTCAATGGGACCCACTAAGTTACCAAGTACCTGGTTACCTTAATTCTTTCTCAACTGCTCTTTTATTTTCTTTGTATTTTCTATATAAACTTGCTCTTTTCCTTTTAGAACTTTTTCTAAAAGGAACAGTTAACTTCCATTTAAAAGCTCTGTGATCAGCAGTAGAAGAAATAAATGATCCATTCACCAGCCATTCTAATCAGGGGTAGCATTAAAAGCTTTTTCACCTTGCTATTTTGAAGACGTTTATTTCTTTAAACAAATGATTCCAATTAATAAATGCAGGTAGTTCTAGACACTTAATCTTTTGTCTTAAAGGTAGATCCAGTTTTTCTACCACAGAACAGAGATTCTGTGTGTAAATTCAACTCGTATCACAAGACCAGTGACCCCTTTCCTATAACCTGAATTAGAAAATCCTCCAGAGTAAAATGGGTGTCTGTTTTGTGGACAGAATACCAACATGTGATGTAATTGTATCAGGATCAAATTCAAAGTCTACAAGAGACATCAACTGGGACTGTGTAAATATAAGAAAGTATCTCCTCAGTTCAGTCAATATCAATCTCAGCCACTGGGTGTTTTTTGTCTACAATTACTCAGCATTGTTTTTGAACAACTCTCAAAGTCTGGGAAACTTGCTAAATGTGGTTTTGATTACTCACTCCTGGAGGCAAGTGTAACGTGGATGAGAGCAACATTTTGTTTGGTCTATAGGTCCTTATTATAGCAGATCTACAGGCAGAAAACCTGTGCGAAGGTCTTGAAAAGAAATGAGACCACGTGGGTGTCTGAAAGCACTGATGGGAGAGGATGATTGGATTTGGTTTTTAATATCAAGACACAGAGATGATCTCAACATGTACAGCTTAATCGTGGCATGCCTTGATCATTCTTTTACCTGAAATCATTAAAAAGTTGGAGGGCTTAAGGTATAAAATTGTTGAAGCTTGGTCCGGGTTTCCTGAAACTCTGACAGTAACAATCTTTTCACAATATTTATCATGTCTACATCAAACTTTCAGGGTCACTTACATGCTCCTTTAACTCCTTTTACTTTTGAATTCAAGTAAATTTATTCCAAAGGGAAGTTATAAAAATGGAAAAACTAGGATAATTTGGATTTAGAAGTTAATTGTGAAAATCAAATAATGAAAGGAGTCACTACTGATGAATTCCACATGGAGACTATTGTTTGCAGCCAGTTCCGGGGGCTTTTTCTTCTGTGTTAGAACAGATAGTTGGGAGGTCTTACAGAAGGATTAGAGACGTATGCACCCCAGAGTAAGCATTTCTCCTTAAGAGAATCAATGGATTGAAAGCAAAATGTCATGGTATTAAGCATTTCACTGTGTACTATTGTTCTCTCCAGCTAAACCCACAGCTGGAAAGAGAGTAGAGGAGTTGGGAGGCCCTAAGATTATTTAATGTCTGTTCTGCTTAAACACCCACCAAAAATCAAGTTCGGCCTCACCAAACACTGTCTTGCACACCTATGGTGACAGATGCCCCACACTAACAAAAACAGTACTGTACAAGATACTTATCTATCTATACATATATGTGCACATACATCATATTCCTAGAGCCCTTTATAAGTTGCAAAATGTATTTTATATGGGAAATTTATGTTTTCTCCTGATTGTTTCCTTGATACCTTTAAAACAAGCATTCTTGGCCAGGCGCGGTGGCTCACACCTGTAATCCCATAACTTTGGGAGGCAGAGGCGGGCGGATCACCTGAGGTCAGGAGTTGGGGACCAGCCTGGCCAACATGGTAAAACCCTGTCTGTACTAAAAATACAAAAAGTAGCTGGGCATGGTGGTGGACACCCGTAATCCCAGCTACTCAGGAGGCTGAGGCAGGAGAATTGCTTGAACCCAGGAGGCGGAGGTTGCAGTGAGCCGAGATTGCACCACTGGACTCCAGCCTGGGCCACAGAATAAGACTCCATCTCAAAGAAAAAAAAAAAAAAGCATTCTTATCTGTTTTTGGTGTCATAGATTGCTTTGACAATTCTGTGACATTTATGAATCTTTCCTCAGAATAATGTTTTTAATTTCCTAAAATAAAATTCTTAGGAATCCTGAGGAATGCAGCTATATTGAAATGCGGCTTTCAAAACATTTTCTAAATTGTGATAAGGTATTTTATGAGCTTCCTTAATAAAACTCTGAAAACAAAGCCTAGCAGCATGTGTAATAACTACTGTGATTTCAAGTAAGTGTTCAGGGCAGGGTACATTTTGAAATATCTTTTACAAATCCAATAGACTATGAAGATCACTGCGGCTTCTGTTGGCGAAAAGTCACAGCTACTCTGGTAGTCCCCGAGGTTCAACATTGAAGGACGTGAAATTTCAGTTCCAGTGTAGGAAAAATAAAGGGCTGTTTTTCCCCAGCCAAGTTCATAGAGCCCTGAATTCTAACTCCATCCACACCAGACTAATAACCCCTTCCTTAAAAGGAGCTCGGATTTCTTAAAAGAGGTAAGACATAATTAAAGGGAAAAAGTGTCTTTAACATGTAAAAGCCAAAACCTCCTTGGGCTGTAACTGGGAAAGTGTATTCTATTCAAACTTCCCATGAATGGAATTGTAACCAATAGAAAGCTTCAAAGAACTTACTATGTAGAAAAGCGATAAGTCAGTGTGTGCCAACCTTCATTAAAATTTTTAATAACCTTTTGTTTCTACATTTTAGGATTTATCTTAAGTAAATAATCAGGAGTATTATACCTAAGCACGGTGTTCACATTGTTATTGATAATAGAAAAAATTAGAATCCTTAAGTGCTAGGAATACAGACATGATTAAATAACTATAGAAGTTTCACAAGCAAAATGTAACAGAGCTGACAAAATGGTGTTTTAAAAGATTTATTGGCATGAGGAAATGCTCTCAATTTACTGGTATGTTAAAAAAGGCATGAAATAAAATGTATAGAGTAGCAACCTGATTTTGTTAATAACCAAAATGTTATATGTGCATATTTTTATATATATATATGTGTGTGTGTGTGTGTATATATACACATACACACGCACACGTGCGTGTATATATACACATACACGCGCACATGTGTATATGTATATACACACATATATATACACACACACACACACAATATAGTCAAGAGGCTAAAAGTGAAATAGAACACAATTTTAATAACAGTGAAATTGTGACTGATATTTATTTCCTCCTGAATTCAAACCATAAAATTTTGAGAACCTACCATGTGCTAGGCACTGTACTGTATAGGAGGACACCAAAGGCAAACGAAACAAAACGTGTGTTCTCATGATCTTAGAGTCTCATTCTTTCATTTGTTGATACTTGCCAAATCTACTGCAATAAGCATGACTTAGTTTTATTAATTAGAAAAATATATGCAGGGGTTTTGATTCTTCTATTGTTCTTATAAACTCACAACAGAAAAACTATGCATTTCCTTCAAGTATGAAATTGAGGTTAACATGAAGGGAACTGTCAAGGTATTAGAAAATGAAATTGTTTATCCTCCTTAGGGGGGAAAAAACTTTCTTTGAAAGTTATTGCCTTGTGATGATCTTGTAGTTATATTCATCAATACATTTTTGTGTTGGCATTTAAGTGACTATCTTTTTGCCAGGTAAATTAGAATGAATCCATTCTATTGTACAATAATCTTAGGCTGTATATTAAAATAATACAAAGAAACTAAGGACACCAATAAGTTTCAAAGCAGTGGATGGTATTAGAAGTCGAATTTTCTTTTACAGCATAAATATCATCAGAAAGAAGCCAAGCATAATTTCTCCTTGTTCCTTATTCAACCATGCCTGCCACATAGAAAACTACCTCCAAACTAATTTCGGAATGACCTTGAGATAGGGTTATGAGCCTAAGAAACTGTATCAGAAACCTCAGGCAGGATTTACGAGAAGATGTGGATCGAATTTTGCATGGGGAAGGAAAATTTCATGTAGTATTTATTGTCCAGTGCTATTTTAACATCAGGCAATGATGCAGCTTGACGCCCTTAAATATGCTCCCATGGGTCCACCCCACTCAGGGGTTGGCAGTTGCCATCCCAGAGAACTGTAGGAACAGCAGGCAGCTAATGTCTTCCCCCACTGAATGGCCCTGGCTTCTCTGTCTCCCTCACCCCCTCTATCTGTAGACACGCCTCAGACCCTCCGACTCACCCCTTTTCGTTAAAGTATTATATCTACCTTTAGACCCTTTGAACCGGTAATCTGAGTACTAATGCATCACATTTGTTAATAGATAAATATGTACCAGCTTCTTCAAAGGATTTACCTAGAGCTTGTTTCAATTTAACCAACTTGATTCTCCTAATGCTAAGGGTAAGCAAAAAAAATATCATCACCATTTGATGGCTCTTGAAGCTGAGTCCCAGCAAAATTGAGGTAACTTACATTACTTTCTGTGGTGGGCTGAATAATACCTCCCACTCCCACTCCCACCCTCACCCTCACCCCAAATATGCCTGTGTCCGGGATCTATAGCTTGTCAATATATGGGTTACATGGCAACAGAGTCTTTGAAGATGTGATTAAGTTGAGAACCTCCAGATGAGACTAATCTGATGGGTCCCATGTAATTACAGAGGAGAGACAGGTAGAGGGAGATTTGGTGTCAGAAGTAGGAGATGTGGTAATGGAACTGGAGGTTTGATGGATTTGAGGAAGGGGCCAGGAGCCAAGGAATGTGGAAGCCTCTAAAACTGAAAAAAGCAAGGCAATGGATTCTCCCCTGAAGCCTCCAGAAAGAACCAGCCTGGCCAACACCTTGATTTCAGGCTTCTGATCTCCAGAACTATAAAGGAGTCAATCCGCATTATGTTAAGCCTCTGTATTTGTGGTCATTTGTTACAGCAGCCATCGGAAGTTAGTACATCCGCTTAGTTCAGTTCTGCAGTGATGATGTGTTATGGTTTGGCAATTCAAATCTCATCTTGAATTGTAGCTCCCATAATTCCCACATGTTGTGGGAGGGACCCAGTGGGAGATAATGGAATCATGGGGGCGGTTTCCTCCATACTATTCTCATGGTAGTGGATAAGTCTCACGAGATCTGATGGTATTATAAGGGGAAGCCGCTTTCACTTAGCTCTCATTTTCTCTCCTGTCTGCCACCATGTAAGATGTGCCTTTCACCTTCCGCCATGATTGTGAGGCCTCCCCAGCCACATGGAACTGTGAGTCCATTAAACCTCTTTTTCTTTGTGAATTACCGAGTCTTGGGTATGTCTTTATCAGCAGCATGAAAACAGACTAATACATGGTGGAACTAGGTTTCAAACACTGGGGAGGCAGGTTCAGAGCTGGATCCGTCAGTCAGACGTTGCAGTTATAGACTTTTGGAGTTGGGTCAGATCCCCTGGAGTGAGGAAAGTGAAATGATTAAGTGAATGTTAATGTGGGTTCACAGGGTCTGAGTCCAAGTCCATGTCCTGCTACCAATCAGCTGTGCAATTGTCTAGGATGTGTAGCCTCTTGATGTCCACACACATGGAATGGATGTAATGATGACACCTCAAGCAGTCATGAGGATGGAGGAAGTGAATGCATGAAAAGCACCTTGCGTGGTTCTTGTCTGATCGTCAATGTCATTGTAGGGGAGAGAAAGGAATATCTTTTCCTCACTTTCTGCATGGTTCATGGCTGACACCCCTATAAAAAAAGACAGATTAACAAGAGAAAAGCATAACGAATTTATTTAACCAAGGTTTTACATGTCACGGGAGCCTTCAGAAATAAAAATCCAAAGACCCAGGGAAAACTGTGGCTTTATGCATAGGTTCAATGAGGAATGGACAGTTACATAGAAAGGTGATTGGACAGAAACAGATACGGTCTATTAGTAATAGACTGGAGGGGGGTTGGGGATATAGCAAGGCTGCTTGTTTAGATTCTCCCTGGCCTTCAGATATAGGGCAGGACCCCTCTGGAATGAGGGTATTACAACCTTCTCTCTGGAGAGGTAGGTCAGAGAATTCCTTTATGACCGTGGCTCAGGGGAGAATGGGAGGAGGAGGTCATAGTGGCATTCTTGCTTCTTCTTCTGCTTCTGCAGTATTCCCAATCGCCGAAGTTCCATATTTTGGGGAATTATGTTCTGGGCCCTAGGATCATAACCACATTCAGTAATAGAAGTCACTCTAAGATTTTATAAGGCCAGAAGGGTTTGAAATGTCAACTTTCAATCACATTGGTAGTGCCCTACCAATTTGTTCATTCATTTGTTCATTCATTTATCTATTCATATTAATTTTATTTGTAACTAATATGTGGGGAAAGGTGTGTGTACAAAACGTCTTTTCTGAAATTTGTTCAAAAAACCGTGCAGAGCTGAAAACCAGTGTACTGACAGCAACAAGACACAGCGTTTCAATTTCTGGGGAGCGTTAAGTCTGTGGTTGCCTGGTTTCTTCTGGGAAAGTCAGTGGGCATCTAGATTAAGAAATAAGTAAAATAAAATGGCTAGTCCTGTACACACAGTGCTTACGGAGCAAATATTGATTGGAAATATGCTGAACTGGGGCTCTGGGGAGTTGCAAGAGTTAATGTTCTTCCAGAAGGGCCTCATGCTGTAAAGCAGCAGTTTATGCTAGCAGGCTTTGATTAAATGAGTCTCTCTGAATGACTAAAGAGCAATTCTATTATAGGCAGTCCTTGTTTTCCATCACCAGGCATTCTGGAACATCACTAATCATGGAGCATATTGTCTTACGCTGGACTCTATTTTCCCATAGGAACAGTGCTGCAATTTCAGGGGGTTGGAGGGGGTTGCATTCCTTCCTGAGGGCTTCAGCTTCAGAGAAATCATAGCTATCAAGAGAATGGATCATAAAAGCAAAATTCTAACCATCTTAAACATCAATGATCGTTTCACGCAGTGAAATTGCAGCCGTTCTCTCCTGTTCAGCAAATGTATATTAGGCATCTAATTTACACCACACACTTTGTTAGGCCCTAAGGATGCAAAGATGAATGTTCGGGATGAATGAACAGTCCTGCATGTTCATTCAGTTCACATGCACAGATAAATCATTTCAATTCACTGAGGTTAGCACGATCAGAGATGGGTGCACATACTATTGATGTTCTAAGAATCCCCTGTGCTCTACACACAACATAAAAATCTAGCCCTTCAATGTCAAAACTCAGACCATAATTTGTCAGCTGTGGTTTATCAGTAGGAACACTACAGTTAGAGTGAGAAGATATATTTTTGATTTCTATATCAGTTAAGAGTCTCTCTGTCTATTGAAAGTGACAGAAAATCCAGCTCCAACTAGTTTATTCAAGGGAGAAAAAAGAAGAAATGAAGAAAAAGATGTAATGGAGATGCTGGTGGTGGTGGTGGCCATAGAATTATGGGTGCATGAAACAAAAAGTCTTGAAGTAGCCTACTGCGGTTGGATATGGTTTGTTTGCACCCATCAAAATTCATGTTAAAATTTGGTCCCCATTGGCCGGGCTCGGTGGCTCACGCCTGTAATCCCAGCACTTTGGGAGGCTGAGGCGGGCGGATCACAAGGTCAGGAGATCAAGACCATCCCAGCTAACACAGTGAAACCCCGTCTCCCCTGAAAATACAAAAAAAAAAAAAAATTAGCCGGGCGTGGTGGCGGGCGCCTGTAGTCCCAGCTACTGACTGGGGAGGCTGAGGCAGGAGAATGGCGCAAACCCGGGAGGCGGAGCTTGCAGTCAGCCGAGATCGTGCCACCGCACTCCAGCCTGGGTGACAGAGCGAGACTCCGTCTCAAAAAAAAAACGTGTTTTTGTTTTTTTTCCCACTACGTGAAGAACATCTTTCCAGGTCAATTAAAAAAAAAAAATTGGTCCCCATTATGGCAGTGTTGGGAGATGGAGTCTAGCAGGTGATGTTTGGGTTATGGGGGCAGATCCCTCATCAATGGCTGAGTGCTGTGCTCATGGTAGTAAGCTCTCACCCTCAAAAGGCTGGATTGGTTCTTGAGGGAGTGGTCAGGTTCCCTTAAGAGTGGGTTGTTACAAAGCCTGTCAAGTTTTCTCCTCTTCACACATGTATGCTCCCTTTTTGACCTTCTCCATTGTGTTGTGTTGTAGCATCAAAACCCTCACCAGAAGCCAGGGCCATGCCCTTGAGCTTCTCAACCTGCAGAACTGTGTGATAAATAAACTTCTTTTCTCTATAAGTTACCCAGCCTCAGATATTCTTTTCTAGCAACACAAAATGGACTAAGACACTGACCTTCAAGTATGACTGGTGTGGTGGTTTCAAAATACGTCTAGAAATTCTTTGACACTCCTGCCTTCAGAAGGTGGAGTCCAATAACCCTCCTTTTGAATGCGGGTTAGATGTAGTAACTTGCTTCTAATGAACTCCTAGCAGAATGATGGCATGTGACTTCTGAAGCTGGATCCTAAACTACATTTCTACTTCTGCTTTGCTCTTTCTTGAGACATTCACTCTGGGACAAGCCAGGCAGCTGCCATGACATGTGGACATGCGTGTAGCCAGTAGAGAAGCCCATATGGGGATGGACTGAGGACTCCTGCTATAGTCAGCACAAGCTGACCAGAAACATAAGTGAGCCTCGTTGGAAACAGAGCACCTAGCCCCTAGTTGATCACGGTCCCGGCCAACATCAGATGATAACTCATGAGCTAAAACAATCCAGCTAAGCTGCTCCCAAATTCTTGACCCTCAGAAACTGTATAGCTAATAAATATTTATGTTGTTTTGTTACACTACAATATTGCTGGGTTTATGACTTAGAAGATGTCACCAATGTTCAATGTCTCTCTGTCATCTGGTTCGTCTCTGTGCTGGCTATAATTCTCAGAAGGGCTCGTCTCTTTTGATGATAAGTGGAATACAACAGTTCTGACATCAAACTGTCCCATTTTTGAGTTCAGTAAAAAAGACACTACAAAGTCTCTCTCCAGTAGTTCCTCCAGAAATCTTGAGATTTACTCTGATGACACCAGCCTTTGTCCTGTGCCTCTCCCTGGGCCAATCCTGTTGCTGCAATTTAGGTGCATGCCAGAGACACAGGAATAGGGTGAGAGCCACTGAAACTCAGAAAGTAGTGGGGTAAGAGGCAGCTTTCTACCAGTTGGATCATGGTCTTATTAGGAAAAGAGGAGTTTAATCAGGAATTATTTGAGTAGCTACCATTTGTCAGGCACAGTTCTAAGCACTGCAGATGCTGTAGGGTAAAACAAAAAACAAAAGAACAAAAATGCCTACATTTCATAGAGCTTACATGCAAGTGGGTGAATTCTGGGTAGTTAAACACACTGTAAATGTAGCTAGTCATCCCATATTTATTATTTAACAGCTGTGTGACATTAAATGGGCAACTTTCTTCTGAGTCTTATTTTCCTCATCTGAAACATTAAGGTATAAAATGTCTTCTCCCTCCTTGGCAAGATTTTTCTAAGGATAAAATGAGGTGATAAAAGTGAAAACAATATATAAACCACAGAATATTTTTGTTTTCTGTATTAAAACTGATTTTGCAGCCCAGGAGGAAATATTTGCAAATCATAATGCTGACAAAGGACTCATACCCAGAATAGAAGACAAATGACCCAGTTAAAAAATGGGCAACATATTTGAACAGAGATTTCACAAAAGTAGATATACAGATGGCAAATAGGCACATGAAAAGACTCCCAGCACCTTTGGCTATGAAAGAAATACAAATTTAAACTATCACGTCCACTACAATGAGTTACCATCACACATCCACTACAATGGCTAAATTTTAAAAGACTGACAAAGCCTTATACTTGCACATTCATAGTAGTTGTTTCACAATAACCCAAGTGTCCACATCAGGTGAATTGATGAACAAATTTCTATATATCCATAAATGGAATAAGATTCAAAGATAAAAAGGCATGACACACTGGTGCACATAACACAGATGCATTGCAAAAAAAATTGGGGCTGACTGAAAGAAGCCAGACACAAATGATAATGTACTGTACTGTTCCATTTATGTGAAATTCTATAGAAGGGAAGTCCAATCAATAGTGACAGAAGGCAGGTTAGGAATTACTGAGACCAGAGAAGAGAAGGGAATTGAATTCACAGGTGCACAAAAGAACTTGGTGGGTTGGTGGGTATATTTTATATCACTATTATGATGTATTTACATGACTATATACATTTATCAAAGTTCGGCCAACTGTATGCTTAAAATGGGTGCACTATTTATGTGAAACTACAAAAGACCTAGAATAGCCAAAGCTATCCTAAGCAAAAAGAACAAAACTGGAGGAATCACATTACTTGACTTCAAATTATACTACTGAGCTATAGTAACCAAAACGGCATAGTACTGGCATTAAAACAGACACACAGACCAATGGAACAGAATAGAGAACCCGAAAGTAAATCCATATACCAACAGTGAACTCGTTTTTGACAATGGTGTCAAGAACATACATTAGGGAAAGGACAGTCTCTTCAGTAGATTGTGCTGAAAGGAACTGCAAAAAATAATTATTAGACACTGGAATACAACTATAGGGAGAAGACTATTTCTTAAACAATTTTACATGGATTTGGAAAACTGATTATCCATGTGCAGAAGAATGAAACTAGACCCCTATCTCTTGCCATATGGAAAAATCAAATCAAAATAGATTAAAGACTTAAATCTGAGACCTCAAACAGTGAAACTACTGCAAGAAGACGTCAGGGAAACTCTCCAGGACATTGATCTGGGCAAAGATTTCTTAGGTACTAACCCACAAGCACACACGCCAAAGCAAACACGGACAGATAGGATCACATCAAGTTAAAAGTCTTCTGCACAGCAAAGGATACAATCAACAAAGTGAAGAGACAATGCACAGAATGGGAGAAAATACAAACCACCCATCTGACAAAGCATTAATAACCAGAATATATAAGGAGCTCTAACAACTCTATAGGGAAAAAATCTAATAATCTGATTAAAAAACAGGCAAAAGACCTGAATAGACATTTCTCAAGAGAAGTCATACAAATGGCATATGAAAACGTGCTCAACATCATTGATCATCAGAGAAATGCAAATCAAAGCTATAGTGAGATATCATCTCACTACAGTTAAAATGACTTTTATCCCAAAGAGAGGCAATAATAAATGCTAGTGAGGACGTGCAGAAAAGTGAGCCCTTGTACACTATTGATGGGAATGTAAATCAATACAGCCACTATGCAGAATAGTTTGGAGGTTCATTAGAAAACTAAAACTAGAGCTACCGTAAGACCCAGCAATCCTATTGCTCGGTATATACCCAAAAGAAAGGAAATCAGTATATCAAAGAGATATCTGCAGTCCTCTGTTTCTTGGAGGGCTGTTCACGATAGCCAGGATTTGGAAGCAACCTAAGTGTCCATCAGCGATGAATGGTTAAAGGAAATGAGGTACATATATACAACGGAGTACTACTCAGCCATAAAAGAATGAGCTCTTATCATTTGCAACAACATGGATGGAACTAGAGATTATTGTGTTATAAGTGAGTAAGTTAGGCACAGAAAGACAAACATTGCATGTTCCATCTTATTTTGGTATCAGAAAATCAAAACAATTGAGCTCATGGAAATAGTATAAGGATGGTTACCAGAGGCTGGGAAAGGTAGTTGGGGGCAGAAGGGGAGGTAAGGATGGTTAATGGATACAAAAAATAGAAAGAATGAATAAGACCTAATATTTGATTGCACAACAGGGTGATTATAGTCAGTAATAACTTATCTGTACATTTTAAAATAACTAAAAGAATATAATTGGATTGTAACAGGAAGAATAAAAGCTTGAGGGGATGGACACCCTATTCTCTGTGATGTGGTTATTACATATTGCATGTCCGTGTCAAAATATCTCATGTACCCCATAAACATATATACCTAGTATGTACCCACAAAAATTAAAAATTAAAGTGTGCACTTATTATATGTAAATTGTGAGTCAATAAATTTAATTTAATAAATTTAGTAAAATTAACTTGAAAGTGAATTAATATTTCACTAAGCCCTCATTGACCTTCTGAGACTTCAGAATGGCACTTTGGAGAAAAGTAGGAGAGAGCAAGTTTCTCCAAAAGTGGCCTCAGAAAATTTCAGCTGGCATAGCTTTCTACATTTCTGCACAGCAAGCTGAGGCATTCTGAATCATTCAATTGGCTCAATTGCTCAAAGTGGTAGGTTCAGTAAATAATGTGTGTAATCAGGAATTGCAATATGGTGAACTGCAGGCCAGATCAGGTCTTCAGATACATTTTAGTTCACCCACACTATGTTTTCAAATTGGGACATTTTATATCCAAATGTAGATCTCTGGCTTCTCATGCAAAATGATAAGATCTGCAACACTGGGTCTGTCATGCTGTAGCAACCATCAGTGGGAATGGAGTCCGGTACCCTACGCAGGAGAAATCATACTGCAATTTTCATCAATGCATATCCCCCTTAGACCCAGGATTCACCACTCATTTTTTTAATATGTGATTTTTTTGAGACTCTTAGTTTATTCAGTATGTGTATTTTGGGGGATACATTTAACAAGAAGTGTGATATATGCAATAGCTCCTTTAATTTTTATAATAATCTGGTGAGATCGATATTCTTATTTCCTCTTTATGGGGAGGAAATGTAAGGACAAGAAACGAAGCAATTTTCCTACAGTCATGAGGCAGGATGTCCTAGTTGTAGAATTTGAATAGTCTCTTTCTCTTCTGCGATACTTTCTGTTTGCAGCAAGAAGGAGGAAGAAGAGGAAGAGAAGAAGAGCAAATATTTTACAAATAAGAGCTAATAGTCATTGTCTGCTTTCTTTATACTTTTGTATTTTCACTTATCCAGTGCTTCAGCTAGCACACAATTCATGCCTAATTGTTGCCGCTGTTGCTGTTAAACCACATTTATTTTCTCCACAAATATTCCCAGTTTCTTTTTTAATAAAATATTTCTTCCATGCTGACACTTGAAAAAATTTCCAAAGCATGATGGTTTCAATGGATTGTATAACTTGTAGAGAGTATTTTATAATATAAGTTAAACTCTATAGCACAATATTGATAACGCTTTACAGTCTAGATTCTAATACTCTGTTCAACATGTTTTGCCCATAAATTCCATCATAACTGCCAGCTGTTCCCAAATCTAGTGAGAGCTTCCATTGCTGTTCCCATCTTCCTAAAGATAGGATAAATCAGCTTATCACAAATCTGATGGGTTGGAATTGTATACTCAGGAGTACACAAAAGAAGGATAATCTGCAGGCCATGATGCTGAGTTGATAGTGGACCAAATAGAATATGTGGTGGAGTTTTGGTGTCTAACATATACAGTGTTAGACATGAAAATCAATAGACTTTCTATTTTTTAATGTTTTTTATTTCCATAGGTTATTGGGGAACAGGTGGTGTTTGGTTACATGAGTAAGTTCTTTAGTGGTGATTTGTGAGATTTTGGTGCACCCATCAACCGAGCAGTATACGCTGCACTCAATTTGTAGTCTTTTACCCTTCACCCCCTTCCTACCCTTTCCCCTTGAGTCCCCAGAATCCATTGTGTCATTCTTGTGCTTTTGCATCCTAGTAGCTTAGCTCCTGTTTATGACTGAGAACATACGATGTTTGGTTTTCCATTCCTGAGTTACTTCACTTAGAATTATAGTCTCCAATCTCATCCAGGTTGCTGCGAATGCCATTAATTCATTACTTCTTATGGCTGAGTATTTCATTATATTTATGTGCAACACTTTCTTTATGCATTCTTTGATTGATGGTCATTTGGGTTGGTTCCACATTTTTGCAATTGCAAATTGTGCTGCTATAAACATGCACGTGCAAGTATCTTTTTCATATAATGACTTATTTTCTTCTGGATAGATATCCAGTAGTGGGATTGCTGGATCAAATGGTAGTTCTACTTTTAGTTCTTTAAGGAATCTCCACACTTTTTTGCATAGTGTTTGTACTAATTTACATTCCCACCAGCAGTGTAGAAGTATTCCCTGTTCACCACTTCCACACCAACATCTATTATTTATTTTTTATTTTTTTATTATGGCCATTATTGTAGGAGTAAGGTGGTATCACATTGTGGTTTTGATTTGCATTTCCCTGATCATTTGTGATGTTGAGCATTTTTTCATATGTTTGTTGGCCATCTATATATCTTCCTTTGAGAATTTTCTATTCATGTCCTTAGCCCACTTTTTGATGGGATCGTTTGTTTTTTTCTTGCTAATTTGTTTGAGTTTGTTATAGATTCTGGATATTAGTCCTTTATCAGATGTGTAGATTGTGAAGATTATCTCCCACTCTGGGTTGTCTGTTTACTCTGCTTACTGTTTCTCTTGCTGTGCAAAAGCCTTTAGTTTAATTAAGCCCCAGCTATTTGTCTTTGTTTTTATTGCATTTGCTTTTGGGTTCTTAGTCATGAAATCCTTGCCTAAGCCAATGTCTAGAAGAGTTTTTCTGATGTTATCTTCTAGAATTTTTATAGTTCCAGGTCTTAGATTTAGTCATTCATACATCTCTTGATTTTTGTATAAAAATGAGAGATGAAGATCCAGTTTCATTCTCCTACATGTGGCTTGCCGGTTATCCCAGCACCATTTGTTAAATATGGTATCCTTTCCCCACTTTATGTTTTTCTTTGGTTTGTCAAAGATCAGTTGGCTGTAAGTATTTGGGTTTATTTCTGGGTTCTCTATTCTGTTCAATTGGTCTGTGTGCCTATTTTTATACCAGTACCATGCTGTTTTGGTGACTATCGCCTTATAGTATAGTTTGAAATAGGGTAATGTGATGCCTCCAGATTTGTTATTTTTGCTTAGTCTTGCTTTGGCTATGTGGGCACTTTTTTGGTTCCATATACATTTTAGGATTGTATTTTCCAGTTGTGTGAAGAATGATGGTGGTATTTTGAAGGGAATTGCATTCAATTTGTAAATTGCTTTTGGCAATATGGTTATTTTCACAATATTGATTCTAGACAAACAAATGGTGAGAGAATTTGCTACGACCAAACCAGCACTACAAGAACTGCTAAAAGGAGCTCTAAATCGTGAAACAAAGCCTGAAAACACATCAAAACAGAACCTCTTTAAAGCATAAATCTCACAGAACTTATAAAACAAAAATTACAATAAAAAAACAAGGTATTCAGGCAACAAATAGCATGATGAATAGAATAGAACCTCACATCTCAATACTAATGTTGAATATAAATGGCCTAAATGCTTCACTTAAAAGATACAGACTCACAGAGTGGATAAGAATTCACCAACCAACTATCTGCTGCCTTCAAGAGACTCACCTAACACATAAGGACTCACATAAACTTAAGGTAGAGGGGTGGAAAAAGACATTCCATGCAAATGGACACCAAAAGCAAGCGGGAGTAGTTATTCTTGTATCAGATGAAACAAACTTTAAAGCAACAGCAGTTTAAAAAGACAAAGAGGGACATTATATAATGATAAGAAGCCTTGTCCAACAGGAAAATATCACAATCCTGAATATATATGCACCTAACACTGGAGTTCCCAAATTTATAAAACAGTTACTACTAGACCTAATAAATGAGATAGACAGCAACACAATAATAGTGGGGGACTTCAATACTCCACTGACAGCACTAGACAGGTCAAGACAGAAAGTCAACAAAAAAACAATGGACTTAAACTATACCTTGGAACAGGCCAGGCGTGGTGGCTCATGCCTGTAATCCCAGCACCGTGGGAGGCCGAGGTGGGCAGATCACAAGGTCAGGAGATCAAGACCATCCTGGCTAACATGGCGAAACCCCATCTCTACTAAAAATACAAAAAAATTAGCCGGGCATGGTGGCAGGCGCCTGTAGTCCCAGCTACTTGGGAGGCTGAGGCAGGAGAATGGCATGAACCCGGGAGGCGGAGCTTGTAGTGAGCCAAGATCGCGCCACTGCACTCCAGCCTGGGTGACAGAATGAGACTCCGTCTCAAAAAAAAAACTATACCCTGGAACAAATGGACTTAACAGGTATTTACAGAACATTCTACCCAACAACCACAGAATATACATTCTGTTCATCAGTGCATGGAACTTTCTCCAAGATAGACCATATGATAGGCCACAAAACAAGCCTCAATAAACTTAAGAGAATTGAAATTATATCAATCACTCTCTCAGACCACAGTGGAATAAAACTGGAAATCAACTCCAAAAGAAACCTTCGAAACCATGCAAATATGTAGGAATTAAGTAATCTGTTCTTGAATTATCAGTGGGTCAACAACGAAATCAAGATGGAAATTTAAAAATTATTTGAACTGAACGACAGTAGTGACACAACCTATAAAAACCTGTGGGATACAGCAAAGGCAGTGCTAAGGGGAAAGTTCATAGCCCTAAATGTCTACATCAAGAAGTCTGAAAGAGCACAACAGACAATCTAAGGTCACACCTCAAGGAACTAGAGAAACAAGAACAAACCCAAACCCAGCAGAAGAAAGGAAATAACCAAGATCAGAGCAGAACTAAATGAAATTGAAACAAAATAATACAAAAGATAAATGAAACGAAAAGCTGGTTCTTTGAAAAGATAAATAAAATTGATAGACTATTAACAAGATTAACCAAGAAGAGAGAAAATCCAAATGAGCTCAATTACAAATGAAACAGAGGATATTACAACTGACACCACAGAAATACAAAAAATAATTCAAGGCTACTATGAATACCTTTATGCAGAGGAGATGGATAAATTCCTGGAAAGATAAAACCCACCCAGCTTAAATCAGGAAGAATCAGATACCCTGCACAGACCAATAACAAGCAGCAAGATTGAAATGGTAATAAAAAAATTACCGACAAAATAGTTCAGGACCAGATGGATTTACAGCTGAATTCTACCAGACATTCAAAGAAGAATTGGTACCAATCCTACTGACACTATTCTACAAGGTAGCAAAAGAAGGAATCCTCCCTAAATCAATAGACTTTCAGATGAATTTTTAGGAGGTATGGAAACTTTGGAATTCTCGAAGGACATAAGAGAATCAACTGAAGAATTACAGGATGATGATGATGGTGATGATGATGGTGATGGTGATGAGGGTGGTGATGGTGATGGCAGTGATGGTGACAGTGATGATGGTTGTGGTGATAATGGTGATGATGGGGATGGTGATGATGACAATAGTGATGATGACAATAGTGATGGTGATGATGATGACAGTAATGATGATGACAATAATGATGATGATGACAGTAGTGATGATGGTGATGATGATGACAGTAATGATGATGATGATGGCAATAGTGATTATGGTGATGATGGTGATAAGAAGATGAGGAGGAGGAGGAAAATCTGGAAGGTTGTGTTTCAAAACTGAAATAAATGAAGAAATAACTATTAGATGCTCAGATGTAACTGCAGAGAGAAGAATAATTTTTCCCTAAGCTTGGGGTCAATCTTTTTGCTTGTCTCCCATCTTGTTTTTAACCTGTGTTTAAACTCCATCCTTAATAAATTAGTAAAGTAGGTTAAAAAGTTAACCTTGTAGATTATTATGGATATTATTCACAGGATGAATGACCTGTGGGGACTAAATTATGGTGCTGTGATTTGCAATCTATAAATGACTGCAGATTCTAGATTTAAAATATGTGAATAAAATGTTTTAAATTGTTTAAAAAACAGTTGCTGTGTACTTACATAAGCTTTCTCTTTGCTTGGAATGTCTTCCCTTTCTTCTTGCTCTCTCAAAATATACTCATCCTTTATCATTCAGCTTAAATTCTTAATTTCTGAGAGTCTCCAACACCCAGTCCCCTAAACAAAGATACAAGCACCTTGTTTTTCCTGCCTGCTTTCAGAATACTCTATCCATAATCCATTTGCTTCTTTGGGTTTTTATTTTCTTATATAGTTTTGTGGACTCTTTAGATTTCTTCTGTCGACTTTCTACATGTGACATATAAATATTAAAGGTGCCAAGAAAATAGTAAATAATATAAAATCACTTTGACTTAGCCTCTATGACCTGGAAGGAAGTACAGGTTTGTCAGCTGTAGCAAGATTCTTCATTCTTACTGCGAGGTTATAAATTTTCTGCAGTACTGGGCATCTATGACTTTTAAATGACCAGCACTCATTCCCCTTTTCATTCACTCATTAAATATTTATTGGACACTTATTGTGTGATATGTACTATTGCAGATACCAGAGATATAGCAATAAGATAGACAGTCAAGGTTCTTGCCCTCATGAAGGTTACATTCTAGTGGCAAAGGACAGACTAACAAATAAATAAGCCTGGGAACCACAGCTCCCCAATGTTCTGTTCATTTTCTTGGGGTAGAGCTAACCTCACCACCTAGGGTGAGGGAGTGGCATGATCCAAATCTAGCTAATTCCCCTGGCCATGAGTATTGGTCTGTAGACGAGTGAGTGATATATTTAGGTCCAATGAATATCAATGCCAGAACTTTTGCAGGGAATAAACTTTCTTTCTTTCTGTTTCTTTTTTCTACCTGGAGCTGGTAGAATAGAAACTTGAAGCTTCTAGAGATTAATTTGATATCATATAGCATTGCTCTCTGCCTGAAAAGGGTACTCACAGAGGAAAGACAAATTAAAAGAGAGGTGGAGAATCCTTATGGCCATGTTTGAACACCTGGATCTAGTTATGCCTGAAGTCAATATTTTTCCAAGACTTTTCATGTACATGAGTCAATAATACATATTTGCTTAAACTGGTTGACGCTGGGCTTCTGCCATTTGCAGTCCTATACAGCATGCTGCAGTTCTGACTATCAGCTAAGTAATTAGCATGCCTAATTGAGAAGCCATTGTCTGATGATTGATATTCAATCTTGATGGTAGCAATGGTAGCGAACTTGGATTAAGAAAGTCACAGAAGGCCAGGCGCCGTGGCTCACGCTTGTAATCCCAGCACTTTGGGAGGCCAAGGCGGGTGGATCACGAGGTCAGGAGATCGAGACCATCCCGGCTAACACAGTGAAACCCCGTCTCTACTAAAAATACAAAAAATTAGCCGGGCGTGGTGACGGACGCCTGTAATCCCAGCTACTTGGGAGGCTGAGGCAGGAGAATGGTGTGAACCCGGGAGGCGGAGGTTGCAGGGAGTCGAGACCGTGCCACTGCACTCCACCTGGATGACAGAGCAAGACTACATCTCTCAAAAGAAAAAAAAAAGTCACAGAAATTGGGAATGGGGATTATAAGTCTGGGATGTTCATTTCACAGATGGAGGACTTGAATGTGTAACGGTTTGAGGATTTTGTTCTGAGCCTAGATTTTTAGAAGCCAGTTTTGATGACACCCAAGATAGTGATGATGACAAGCCCTCACATGGTTGTTATCCCCTGTTGAATTTAGGAGCTGCTGCTGGCGGGGCATGGTGGTGCACACCCGTAATCCCAGCAATTTAGGAGGCCGAGATGAGCGGATTGGGTAAGCTCAGGAGTTCAAGACCAGCCTGGGCAACATGGTAAAACCCCATCTCTACAAAAAATTACAAAAGTTGGCCAGGCGTGGTGGTGTGCATCTATAGGCCCAGCTATTTAGAAGGCTGAGGCAGGAGGATCGCTTGAGTTAGGGAGGTCAAGGTTGCAACGAGCTGTGGTCACACCCTGCACTCCAGCCTAGGCAACAAAGTGACACCCATCTCAAAAAAAATAAAAAAAATTTAAAAAATCTGCTGTTAACTTTTAATAATTGTTCCCATGTATTTCTATGAGGATATTCTGGAAATTTGGAAGTTTTAGAAAGTTTTAAGATGAGAAATGAGCACATCTCTGAGATAGAATCAGATTTTTTTTTTCAAAAGAGAAATTGCAGGGTGGTTCCCTAAGCTACTTTTCTTAGCAGCCTCAGAAATCATGAGACATGAGATTGTATTTTAGGATCGTCTAAGTAAACTTCCATTTCTCTCTCTCCCGCCTCCTTTTTCTAATCTGAGGGGATAGATCGTGAGTCCTTCAATCTCTGTGAAATGCTTTTCACTTTGGTTGTCATTTTAAATATGAGTTTCCCCTGAATCCTAGAAGCTTTATTTCATTTTGCACCTTTTTCTATAGCCTGGGAATAAATCTTGTCTTGATGCCGCAATTTCAAGATTCTGTTCTTTATGTATGGTATCGCAGACAAAAGGTGCTCAAACTTTTTCCTCATTTACAGGGGAGACTAAAGACAGACCAGGAAAGATGTAAAGACTGTTATAATTGAAATTACAATGTTTTGAAGCGAAGCTCATTTTACTTGCCCAGTTTTCTTGTAATCCACTGGAATCCGTCATAAAAAGTTTATTACTGCTTGGTGGATGGTTTATCAGGTACCTACAAAGGACTGGGGTCATCGGTGCAGGAATGAAATGCATAATAACACAAATACAATTAAGTTTTTGGGTCATTTGGGCTGTTCAGAAACTGAAGGTGTAGTTTCTTTTATCACAGAGGAATGCAGCCCAGGAGCAATTAGACACTTTCCTTCTCTTTTTCCATTTGGACGGGGGAAGGAGGAAAAGTGGGTCATTGTGCCTAAAGTGATGCCCATATATACCTAATACCATGTTTTGTTTATCAAAAGTTGAACGAGGCACGTAAATATCACATTCTGTCTGAGGTAGACCCCATCCAGGTCCCTTTGGGCAGGTTTTACCTGCTGTGGTAGCAGCCAAGGGTAGAGAAAGAGCAACTGAGAATGCAGTCTACACAATTGTTAGCAATCTAGGCAGCTTATTAAAGCCATCCATAGACTGAGCGGTTTCCTCCAGGCTAGAGGCGCCTCAAGCCAGCTGGAGACAAGGGGTACAGATGAGGTCAGGTGAATTGCCTCCCCACTCAGGGTATTTGTTGGAGGTAACTGACTGATGGGGGACAGATGAGGTCAGGTGAATTGCCTCCCCACTCAGGGTATGTAGTTGGAGGTAACCAACTGAAGTGGGGGACAGATGAGGTCCGGTGAATTGCCTCCCCACTCAGGGTATGTGTTGGAGGTAATCGACTGAAGTGGGGGACAGATGAGGTCAGGTGAACTGCCTCCCCACTCAGGGGTATTTGTTGGAGGTAACTGACTGATGGGGGACAGATGAGGTCAGGTGAATTGCCTCCCCACTCAGGGTATGTATTGGAGGTAACCGACTGAAGTGGGGGACAGATGAGGTCAGGTGAATTGCCTCCCTGCTCAGAGTATGTGTTGGAGGTAACTGATTGAAGGGGGAACGTTAAGAACCCTCAAGGCCAGGATAACTCCTTAATCGCCCCATGACTCTGCCTCATACAGTCTTACTCTGTGTTTTCTACTTAAATTCCTTCCTCATGTTTAACCTAAAGACCCTCTGAAGTGGACTTTCCCAAGCCATGTTTCCACTGTCCCAGAACACCTGTTCATGTGTTTAATTTCATTTCCCTAGTGATGTCACCAGCCTGTGGAAGATGCCCATTACTGGGGCCCTAGGACGGAATCTCACACTGGGACTCCACTCCATCTGTGCACTCAGTGTATGTGTCCCTATGGGGGAAAGGATGTCAAAATTCTGTGTCCTCCTGATCTCGCCTGTGTCATCATTTATCTCACTGGCCAAAATCAACTGGTAGAATATCACATTTCTATTACTGAAACACAGAGGGTAGCTGAAGCATACTTTATCTCATATTCATGGCTTTCCTTTTATGTACTAATTTCTGATCCTGTTATGTTCATTCCCCTGGTTCAACAAGTTTCTGTTCTGAGTAATGCCACCCCTCACCTCTTCACCTCTTTCCAGGGATGTTGGTTTTACAAATGCAAAGACCACGTGAACCTTCAACATGCTACTATCTGCTTTTATTATGTTATTTGTTTTATAAGGGTAAATTAAGTGCAATATTTTGCATATGTTTTTTGTTTTTCAGTATTGTCTGTCTCTTCCACTGGAAGATAAGGTTCACAGAGCAATAATGTTATTTTCCTTTTTCTCTTCCTATACTAGTTCCAGCTCCCAGAATATTACAGAGCACATGATAGGCAATCCATATATATTTCTGAAGGAATGAAGGCAGGCTGGCACTTTACCCTATTTGGCAGGCATATTATTCCAAGGTAGAGCAACAGAAGGAGCTGCTAGAGAAAGAGAGAAATGAAGTGATTCCCTGGAGGGAGCAGAGATGAGGAGGGAGAGAGCCCTGCCCGTTTGGAGCTCCAAATTTTAGTTGTTTTTGGAGTGCCCCTATGTCCCCACCTTAGATTCCATAATGTAGTAGTCCTATATTCTCACGTTAGACTTCTTAAACAACTTTATATAGAATTCTCTTGCTTGCAACCAAAGAACCTTAACTGATGAAGACATACAGGAGGATCTTAATGCAGACATTCACCTACACCAAGCGGAATATTTCATTTGCCCCAAAGTGTATTTGGATTTGACGCATCTATCCAAAACTCTGCGTTCTGACCAAGTTAACCAGTAGAGAATTCTGAGAAGGAAAAAGATGTTGGAAATTACAGTTAGCATTGTTTCTATTCATAAAGATTTTGGACAGGCTCATGCCTCTAATCCCAGCACTTTAGGAGGCTGAGGCGGGTGGATCACTTGAGGCCAGGAGTTCAAGACCAGCCTGGCCAACATGATGAAACCCTTTCTGTACTAAAAATACAAAAATTAGCTGGGCAGGTGCCTGTAATCCCAACTACCCGTTGGGATGACCCAGCAGTGTCTTCCATATGGGTTACTCCCTGGGTGCAAAAGAGGGCGGAGGATGAATCTCAGTGAGGGGCAGCCCAGGGTAATTAGTGAGCACGAGTGATTGTCAGTCGTCTTTTGCACTTCGAGTTCGGTCCATAGGTAGTGTTCACTCTGAAAAAGGCATTCAAGCCTTTTGCATTTTTATTTCTCTCTCCTGGTGGCTCATTGCATGCTTTTTTTTTATGTAAGTTGCAATAGGGAAATATAATAATATTGTTACTACTAAAACATATATTTCTCTTTCCTCCCATGTGAATATTTCTTGTGTCCACTTGCCTATTACCATCTTTGGAACATTTCCAAAATCCATCCTTACCTTGATCATTATTCATGCCTGAGTCACTTCCCACGTTGAATATTATAATTTCCTCCTTTATGATCTTCTTAAGCCCTTACTCTTTAGACATCAGGGGGTCGCAGCTGAGTCAGCCAAACATTTCTTTCTTCACCAAGCCAGCCTTGTCATAGCTGGTGATAGATATCCTGCCCATTGCTCTCTAAAACCAGTCTGGAATGGCTCTTCTGCTTTTAAAGATTCCCCATTAAGGTGCTTAGTAATTTCTGTGAGTGCACATATACCTGAAAACTCACCCCTGCCGTCCATCTTATGAATACTTCTAACTATCTCAGCTCTCATTCTTAAATAGCTTAGTATGCTTTAAAAAACTTGTGCAGGTATTCACTTAATAAACTCACTCAAGAAAGTATTCATTGCATGTAATGTTACATCCGGTACTCCACTATGAGGAATAATGAAGTGAATGAAACCAATCAATATCTTCATGAATGCAACCTGCAGACAAATCTCTTCCCACCACAAAAAAGGGTGCGAGGTTCTCTTTGTGTTCATATTGAATTTCTAAGCCCCCTGCCTTACTGAGTTTGCTATTTATTTTATAATGGACTTGTAAAAATAAAACTGAATCTTCCCATTACTTTGGAATCACTTTGACTGACATTTATGGAGAGGCTGTGGTTTTAATCCTACAGCGGAGTGGGACACACCTGGAACCCAGCCCTCCCCTCCAGGAACCTGAAACAGTGCCTCTCTTCAGGCGGTGATAGAGACATCCCCACGAAACACAGTCAGAGCCCATCACTACCCCTGTCCCCGCCCCGTCAAAGCCTTCGGCACTCCCCATTGTCTTAGGCTTGTGAGATACCCATTGCTCACAATCTGTTCTCTCCCAGTGTTAGAGGGGAGTGGTGGGAGCAGCTCAGGGAGGAAGGGACGTGACTCGGGGTCACCTTCTGTCAGCTCACTCATGCCACCTCTCTGTACCTGCTGGTGGGTGTGGCCTTGTTCTAGCTCATGCTTTTAGCAGGTTGCCCAGGATAGCTGATGGCAAACCCCCATCAGCTAGAATGTGTGAATGTATGGGGCATGGCTCCTAGGAAAATCCCATCTGCTGTGTAACCCTCTGAATGTAAAACAGAGGTGCTTGAGGACCGATCTCCCCCTTCCATCTGAGTGACATCACTGTGGACACCACTGGGAGGTCTCCATTGTCAGCCTAGGCCAGGTGTGTGCAGAGTGAGGAGGAAGACCTCGGATAGCTGCCCAACAGCCCTAAACTGCACCCCATTTTGCTGATACTTATGGGTTGCTTATATCCTTGAAATTATTAGTAAGGCTTAACATTGGCTTTGATCTCTTGTTTGTGTGAATCTAATAGATGAGGCAAGCTTTTGTATTATCTTAAGGCTAAACTCCTGCCCCCTTTGTAAAGGTAACAAGGCTTCTCAAAATTTGACCAGAGCCACCCTCTGCTGAGACTCCCTTCTGTTTTTCCCTATCAGGCAGCCCATGTTTCTGGCACAGAGAGCCTCTTGTCAGCCCTAACTCACTGGGCTTCCCTCAACACCAAGCGTATGTGCCTGCTCACTGCTCGTTTGCTCAGCTGAGATGTGTTAAGCATGTGCCATGTGCCATTACTGCTGTAGACATTGGCATTCACTACTGAGTACAGGGCATATGTCTGAAGTGTTTGAGGATCCCAAAGAGGCCAGGATGATTGTAGCTGAGAGGGAGAGAGAGAGGCAGGAAAAGAGGGCAGAGAGGTAGGTAAGGATTGGATCACATGGGGACTCAGAGGCCAGGATAAGGACTTCCGATTTTATTCAGTTGTAGGAGGATATGAGAACTTTTGGAGGAGGGACATATCATGTTCCATTCTCTTTTTTTGAGGGGAGATGATAATTACTATAGAGTAGTATCAAAGACCAGCAGAGGCAGAGGAATAGAAATTGGGGCAATGCCAATGATCAAAGCTGAAAAATCTATTATATATAAGCCGATTTACACTGCTTTGTACATTTCTTAATATGTAAATGTTATAAAATTTACATATCCTGTCAACATGGCAGGCATATGCTTGTAATGTTAAGAAAATTGGATGCATGAGTAATGCCAGCAATAAAAAGTGTGCCTACAGGTGGCCTTGATTTTCCACGCAGCATATTTCTGGGAAGAAGCTCATCACAGTAGAAGGAATGCACGTTTTAGAGCCAGAGATTTTCTGATCCTGCCACTTGACCTTAGGCATATCTAAGTCCTCTGCTCCTTATTTCCTCATAAACCAAACAAGATAATGCTAAAGAAACACCAATCGCTTACCCTGGTTTCCACACAGAGGCACAAGAGAAGCGCGGCTCTCTAACATGCTTGGTTGTTGACTTCCACTGGTTCAAGTTTCCATGTAAATGCCTGACCCGTGGGGATTTATATCTTCAGTGTCCTCTCCACTCCCCAGGAATGTGAGGCAGGCTTGTTGGACGAGTGTGTGTTCGTGGATGCTCACTTTTCACCAGGTGGAACTCCTGAGCTCCTGACTGGATGGTGGGAGGGAACACAGAAGGGAAGAAGCTTAGAATGCCCATTTGACATTACACCTAAGGCACATCCTGCCACCCAGCCCTAATCACAACACAGCACAGTTTGAACTTCGAGTCTCTGATGCTTTTCTCTCTTTCTCAATTTCTTGCAAACCCGGGTGGAGAATTGGGATTATTTATAGATCCCCAAACATGTCAACAGAGCAGGGTGGTTGTGAAGAATTCATGCTCTGAAGGCAGCCTGCCTGGTTGGCTTCCCAGATTAATCGGTGTCTCAGCCCCAGCTTCCTCCAGGATGACCTTCCTCCTGCATGTGGTGAGGATTCAGTAAGATAATAGGTGCACTGTCTTGTACTTAGAATCGAACCTAGCACATGATAACCAGTCCATCTATATGGCAGCTGGTATTGTGTGTGTCAAAAATCAATACATGCATACATATAGCTGTATTATTATAATGCATATTTATTTACAGCATTTGTTTATTTATCCTATTTATTGTACAGACCTACAAGAATACAGAGTAACTGGTTATGGTACTGATTCTGAAGAAGAGAATTAGGAAATGAGGTTTCTCCTGACTTACTTTTAATGGGACACCAATTTGTTCTGTTTGGATATTTTAGTAATGTGTATTTATTACTAACCACGTAAATCACTTAGAATAATACTTGGCATGTAGCAAGCGTCTCAGAAATGTGAACTAATATCATCTTCAATGCTGTCTTAGATATTAAAGTGGGTTGTATTAATTGTGATGAGTTAATAGACTCTCAATAATGGTAGCTGTAAGCAAATATTTTTCCATTAACTGTTGGATTAATTTTTGGATTCTTTGGTTGTTAGTTACAGAATCTTAAGATTAAGAGAGAGACATGAAGTTAAAGAGAGAGAGAATTTATTGGCTCAAGAACCTGGAAACGACAGGCACATGTTGACCTTCAAGTACAGCTGGATACAAGGGCACAGGTGGTTTAGGAGGGCGTGGGTTCCCTATTTCCGAGATGAGAATTCCTCCTGTCGGCTTAATTATTGTCAGGAGGTTCCGCGGGGTGACTTGGCGCTGCTATCGATCTAGTCATTTTAGGAAAAGGGGGATTAGCTATTTAGCATCAATCCCAGCAAAAGTTCTAGATGCACAATTCTGTGAGCTGGCTTGGATCACATGCCTCTCCCCAACCCCAGCCTTACTGTACAGAAAGTCCCGATTGCCCGTGCTTTGTTCATGGGTAGACCTTAGTGACTTGAGGGTAAAGCAGGCTCGCATGACTCTAGAGAGTGGAAAACAGAAAACTCCCCACTTGCCAAAACAAATACAAAGAAGAAGAAGGTACTGTCATCAGATGAAAGGGCAAAACTCAACCAGGAGCATTACTAAAGTCAACTTTTGACAGTGTGTATACTGTATTTTCTCTGCTCTTTTGAGAAAACAGAACTTCTAATGAGCAAAGCAGCAAAAATAAAATTACAAGATGTTATTACTCCACTTGGGTGGAGTGTGCAATGTGATTTGGAGAATGGGGGCTCCATGTAGTTATATTTTATGCACCAATTGTCATGCTATTAGAGTGTATTTAATGATCTGATGTCTAACGAGATGTTCTCTACTATATATTTAAGTGTACTTACGTTCCATCACTTTATAGACAAATTTCTTTCTTGATTTCATTGCTTTGTACTGAAAATCTCTCTCATGTTTTCTTAAAATAAAAATTAATTGCTTTTCAGGAAACTCTGTGAGCAAAATGATGCATCTCCCAGGAAGTATTTCCTAGTCAGTCAGTTTCCAAGTACTGCATTTGTAACCAAAACTATTTGTAATTGGCTTGAAACTGACATTTGCTAATTTTCTGTACTAATTTTAACTTAAGAAAAAAAAGAAAAAGAGAAGACACTAAAACTACATCCAGGAAGTTTGTCAACCTGACACTCTTTTAGACCTTACAAATTCTTAGGTAAGGAACACTAGCTGTGTTAATAAACAAACCCAATTCATAATGCCACTTGCCCAAGTAAAGTTTCTTTCTAACTTGTATAAAATCGAAACAAGTATTCTTTAGAGATAGCTTTCCAATAAGCAAATTTTTTTTTTTTTTTTTTTTTTTTTTTTTTTTTTTTTTTAGACAGAATCTCACTCTCTTTCCCAGGCTGGAGTGCAGTGGCACGATCTCAGTTCACTGCAACCTCCACCTCATGAGTTCAAGTGATTCTCCTGCCGCAGTCTCCCAAGTAGCTGGGATTACAGGCATGTGCCAACATGCTCAGCTAATTTTTGTATTTTTAGTAGAGACAGGGTTTTGCCATGTTGCCCAGGCTGGCCTTGAACTCCTGGCCTCAAGTGATCTGCCCACCTCAGCCTCCCAAAGTGCTGGGATTACAGGCCTGAGCCACAGCACCTGGCCCCAATAAGCAAAGATTTAAAAACCCAGGCTCCTGCAAGATGATGGTAGCTCCTCTTCAAATGCTGGTTCCAGTGTCTTCAATGCGTAGTTTCCATGGTTACCTAAGTGACCGCATGGAGTGAAGGGTTAGGAGACAGCGGGGAGGACCGGGGGAAGCTGGTTGGCACAACCTAAATGTGGGATCAAGGCTTCCCTCCACCCCATCCTCCATCCGCAAGTCTCAGTCCTGGGGCCACCTACCTCTACCGCAAGGGTGGCTGGAAACTGGAGTTTAGCTCTGGGCCACAACGAAAAGGAAATGGTTTTTGGTGAACAGCCAAACAGTGTTGGTGAAATAAATATGATAAAATCAGTGGGGTTTTGTTGTTGTTGTTTGTTGCCGTGGGCCTTTTATGGAACTGTGCATACTGGCAGTGCAGGAAGAGCCTCCCCTGGGCAGATGAGTGAACCACATGTTCGTTAGCGACTTTTCAGCGCTCATCATGAATTATCGCATTTGATGCTCACAAGCCCCATGCAAGTAAGCCTAACCAGGTGATGGTACCAGAAGGGAAAATTCAGTCTCAAAGAGGCTCCATTGTATCAAGTCGTATATTTGGTACGTTTAGAGTTGGGACCCCATATTTTGGCCCAGATTCCAGCATTCAAAAGCTGCCATAAAGCTGGTGTCATTAAAGGACTAAGAAATCCGTGGGAACCAGCAGGGGTCACACAGCAACGTGCCGCATCAGAGTAGGGGGTAGGCAGGAAATGTAAATGATTAAAAAAACTGGATGTGAAGCTACAGGGAGGATGGCGTCGTGGCAAACGGGGGCACAGACTAACGGGGTCGCCGAAACTCAGATCTGCCAGCTGCTGCTATTTGGGACTGAGGTCATGGATCACCAGAGTTCTTTCATGAAAAGGAAATTATGGGCCGGGCGCAGTGGCTCACGCCTGTAATCCCAGCACTTTGGGAGGCCGAGGCGGGCAGATCACGAGGTCAGGAGATCGGGACCATCCTGGCTAACACGGTGAAACCCCATCTCTACTAAAAATACAAAAAAAAAAAAAAAAAAAAAAAAAAAATTAGCCGGGCGCGGTGGGGGCGCCTGTAGTCCCAGCTACTCGGGAGGCTGAGGCAGGAGAATGGCGTGAACCCGGGAGGCGGAGCTTGCAGTGAGCCGAGATCGCGCCACTGCACTCCAGCCTGGGAGACAGCGAGACTCCGTCTCAAAAAAAAAAAAAAGAAAAAGAAAAGGAAATTATGATGTTCAGGTGAAATTTTTAAATATTTATAATATCATCAAGGCCAAACAAGACATACCTGTGGGTTATCAGTTTGTAACCTCTAGTTCAGACATCAAACACATAGACATCTAAACTGAATAGTTTGGCAAATATTATTGAGTGCACTGAGATGGATGTAGAAGAGCTTTTTGTTGTTGTTGTTTTTGTTTTGTTTTGAGTATTGTGTGGAGTAGCTTGGTACCAGAAAAAAAAAAAAAAACTTAAAAATCCAGTAATACGAAATTGACTAAATGAACTATAGTAGCTACATTGAGCAGAATGCAGTGTGTCCATTAGCTGTGATGACATACATTTGGAAAAATACTTTGCATATATGATTAAGCCCAGAGCATTTTAATAAAGAGCGCCCTCACCCTAATTCCATGGGGCATATAGATTTAATCTGTGTCCCCAAGGGTCCCTGTTGATGGGACAATTTCTCCCTCTCTTCCTCTCTGTTATTGACAGATGTATAGTGAACGGGAGAGCTTAGTCTCTTTCCTCATATTGGTAGGTCAACCAGTTGTCTGGAAAATTATTGTATTATGGCTAGAAAAGACTTTAGAAGAATCTGTACCAAAATATTAATGTAATTATCTGTGAATGGTAGGATTATATAATAATGATTTTTAAAATCCACTTGCTATCAGTAATTATGAACTCATTTACTATTTAGAAACAGTATTGTATATTTTAGAAAATAATAAAAGTTTTAAAAGAGACAATTACATTCTACTATAATGATTTCCATTTTCCTCAAATGGTCTCTCAGGAATAAAATACATAAAACTGACATTATTTAAAAGGCCAAGGCCAAATAACATTTACAGCTGCAATTGTCAATACCACAGGGCCCAGTAAATGTGTGTTGCCTAATGTATGCAAGTATTCTTTATCATTTTATTGTAGGCATATAACAGTATCTCAAAATTATGACCCAGGCGAAAAAAGCTTACACCATTTTTTTGTTTCAGTGACTAACACAAGGCCCAAACACTGCCCCACACTGGATAAACATTGATCAAGGATGATATGTATTCCCCAGACCCCATAGATTCTTTGAGACCAGAAATGCCAATGTCTGCTATTTCCACGGTTCTAAATTGGCTCTGAGCCCAGGGTGGCGAATGACCCAATATTTGTCCAATTGATGTGACACAGAGAAAAAAGAGTCATTCAAGAAGACCAATTTGCCTTATCTCTTACTTAAGGAGAAAAAGGAATCCTTCAACATAATTTTAATTTTCAGAGAATGTTAAGAATGAGAGAAATTCTGAGTCAATAACTATGTCCCCTGGTGTTCAGTTTACATTTTCCTTTGATTTGCATTTGGCTGTATTGTTATTGACGGCTATTGACGACTATTGACGTTATTGATGACTCTGACAACTCCCAAGAGGGCTTGCAACTTTAGCCTTGGTCCATGAACTGCTGCTGCTCTGAACATAACAAGGCCTGGTTGAGATGAGCCTATCTATCACCCAGGCAGGCTGGCCAGGGAGCCAAATGAGGCGGAAGGTGCTTTGGGGAGAAGAAGAGAATTTATTGTTTTGGCTTTTTTTTTTTTAACCATGCAAAGTTTGCTCATGGCCTGAAAGATCCCATATCCTCCTTGCCTCTAGCCCCTGCCCACCTGTCTGGCCGCATCTTGAAGAAGTTTCCCCCGCCACACTGCTGAATACCAAACATACCTGGTTTTTTTGTTTCTGTTTTTGTTTTCCTCCAGACAGAGTCTTGCTGTGTCACCCAGGCTGGAGTGCTGTGGTGTGATCTTGGCTCACTGCAACCTCTGCCTCCCAATTCAAGGGATTCTCATGCCTAAGCCCTCCAAGTAGCTGGGATTACAGGCGTACGCCACCACACCCAGCTATTTTTTTATTTTTAATAGAGACAGGGTTTTGTCATGTTGCCCAGGCTGGTTTCAAACTCTTGACCTCAAGTGATCCACCTGCCTCAGCCTCCCAAAGTGCTAGGGTTACAGGCCTGAGCCACCACATCCGACAATAAGAAGATAATTGAAAGTACATGTTAACATCATATAGTTTAGTGACTGGAATGCAAGCATCCAAAGGAAGCTACAGGGCTGGTGCCAGGAGACAAACCAGGCCCATGGACATGAACCCAGAAAGGGGCATAGGGTGAGACATGATGGAGTCTCAGCTTGTTTGTGTTGCTGTAACAAAGTTCCACAGACCATGTTATTTATAAAGAACAGCAACTTATTTCTGAGTGTTCTGGAGGCTGGGGAGTCCAAGATCAAGGTGCCAGCATTGGTGCGTGGTGAGAGCTGCTCTCGCTTCCAAGATGGCACCTGGGTGCTGTGCTGAGAACACCATGTCCTCACGAGGCATACGGGATGGAAAAGCCAACAAGGGGCCGTTTCTCCCTAAAGTTCTCCCTAAAGCCTCCTTGATTAGGCCAGATTCACTCTTTTTTTTTTTTTTTTTTTTTTTTTTTGAGATGGAGTCTCCCTCTGTTGCCCAGGTTGGAGTACAGTGGCGCAATCTCTGCTCACTGCAAGCTCCACCTCCCGGGTTCACGCCATTCTCCTGCCTCAGCCTCCCGAGTATCTGGGACTACAGGTGCCCGCCACCGCGCCCAGCTAATTTTTTTGTATATTTAGTAGAGACGGGGTTTCACCATGTTAGCCAGGATGGTCTCAAGAGATCTCCTGACCTCATGATCCACCCGCCTCGGCCTCCCAAAGTGCTGGGATTACAGATCCACTCTTGAGGGCAGAACCCTCATGACTCCATGACTTCCTAAAAGGCCCCACCTCTTAAGACCACCACATTGGGATTCACTTTCAACACTGACTTTGGAGGGGCCACATTCAAACCATAGCAGGTGGCCTCACCAGGTTCTGTAGGAAGTTCCAGGCACTGCCGTCCTAGCAAAGCGTGGGAATGCAGGATGATTGATGTCCCAGGGTGAGGTAGTTGTCCTAACCAGTCTTCCTCATCCACTCCTGCTCTCATTTTTATATGACAGTGAGTGATTTTATAAAACTTAAATTACATCTTGTCCCTTCAGTTCCTCCTGCAGTTCCCACTGCATTCATTATGAAAGCCAAACATCGTACCACAGTGTATGAAGCCTTAGGAGATCCAGCCGCACCTGCCTCTGTGACAGCATCTGGGGCTGCTTCTCCTTCTGCCCTGGAGCTGCAGGTACAGTTTCACGCCTTGTCTCTCCCATGCACGCTGGGGTTGTTCTACACATCCTTTACTTCCTGTAAAATGTTGCTAGTCTTCTCACAGCTGGAGTGGCTCCTTATCGTCAAGGTTCAGCTGAAACATCACCTCTTTAGAGATCTGACCAAAACCAACTGTCACACAGCTACACCCACAACCCCCCACCCCCTCCATACACAAACATTCGAAGACATCAACTCTCCAGCCACGCTGCAATACAGGCCTCTCGTATCCTTCATGGCATTTATCAGTAGCTAACTATTCTTATTTGTTTGCTTATTCATTCATTTATTTCTCTATGAAGGCAAGGACTTACTTTTTTTTGTTCAAGGCTGTTTCTATCACCTGGAACAGGACCTGCCACATAGCAGGTGCCCCCATGTGCTTAATAATGTGCTTAATAATGGAAGGGATGAAGGAAAGGAGGAAGGGAGGGAGGGAAGGAAGCATGCAAGAAAGAATTGGTAAACAAGTGAGAAGAACCACAGGCATGGAGGTAAACACCTCATTCTATGGTGCTGGGGTCAGGTCCACGTGGACATCACAATCCTGACATCCGTGGTATGACTTAGGGTGTATGATCCCTGGACACACAATGAGTGGGGACAGAGCCGAGATTTCAGGCTTTATTATTATCATTATTATCTTATTTATTAGCTTGGGACCTTGGAAAAGGGACTTTAGGGCTCAGAGACTCGGTTTTATATGGGGATCATAGTATCACCCTCTTGATTGGGCTTCAGTGAAGAGTAGGAGAATAAGTGGTAAACACACAGGCCCACCCCTGACATGTATGGGGTCTGGGCAAGTACATAACCGGGTCTCTGCCAGCTTGGTTTGGATTCACCAAGAAGAAAGACCTGAGACAAGTGTTAGAGGGCGATTTTAAAATTTTTATGGAGATGAAGAAAAATACCAGTAAAGGAAAGAAAAAGACAAAGAAGGAACCTGTAGCTGATAAAAGGTGTGTGATGTAGCAAGGGACTGCAGTGGGCAGCTGTAGCTTCCACTCCTCCTGGAGCAGCTCAGGGCTGTCTCCTTCTGGGGGTGAGGAAGAGGACAGGTAATACTGACACCCATCAGTCTTCCACGGAAGGTGGCTCCCATGAGCTTGGTTCCTCTACATTTTCCACCTGCTGTTCTGGCAGTAAAGCAGATTCTGGCATCAACAGGGAGCCCTGAGGCAGGAGAAGCAGCTCTCGCTGTTGGACATCAGGCTGGGTGCACCGAAGTGGAGAAGCCTGGGGAATGTGGAGGCTCACCAACAGCATCTGCTACACACAACATGTCTAGATACTCAGAAGTTATAAATCAGGCTAACAAACTGATAAATAAATGATGTTCTGTCCTCCCACCATGACAAATATACCTTCCTAACTACCTAGGATGCCAGGTAAGGATTCAGAATTCTTGGACTCAATTCCTCAGATTCTGCCTTTGAACCTGCTGGCCCCAGAAGAACCAGCCTCAGTTGACCTCTTTTCCTGCCTCACCTCCTTGCCACACAAAGGGGCATGTTCCTGTGGAGAGGTCTGCCTGCATTGATGGCTTCTGGCATGCCCTCTGCAAACAGCTGCCACCTGGTCTTGCGTTTGTTCCTGTAGGGAGTACACTGGCAGCCTGCCTCATCCTCAGGTGGGTGGACCCAGGAAAGAGGACCTTGGAAGTGGGTTTGGCCCATTGGACAACACATTTTAGGGTCTTGCAATGGCAGACACTGATGGTGCCTGACCCGTAGCCTCCCAGCACTCACTGTAGCCCTGAATGTGGACCTCAGACTCCAAATCCAAGTGCCTGTGATTTTTCCTGGGAGTTTTCCCTGGTGGCTGGAATCCATTCTGCTCATCCATGGGCAGGCTGAAAGTGTGGGGAGGTAATGCCTCCTGGAGCCACCTTCCACCTGTGACTGACAGGAGATGGTGGATAAATATCCCTGCCTCCTCATCTCCTGTTGGGTTGTCTGAGGTATGTTTCCCACTGTCTCCTGGGTTTCCCCGTGGGACTAAGCCTGGCACCCTGCAGTGACCCCCCATGCTCAGTAATGTACCACGTATATGTGTTTGCCTCCCATCTCACCACCACACTCTCCTGCACTGGTTTCTGGGATCACCTTCCAAATTCAGTGCTTGCCCCTGCAAGCTTATCTCATGGTCTTAACAGGCCTGGGCACCTGGAATGTTGGCTAGAAGGAGGTGAGAGGCTGCAGGTGACCACGTCCCTTTGGCCCTCTGTGAAGAAACAGAGTCCTCTAAAACATTGGCCCAGGGGCAGCCCCACCCAACCACTTAGTAAGAACCCATAAATGTCATTGTTTTGTAATCACTGCTACCTTAAAAAAATTTTGAATTCTTAATGTTTTGAATTATCTTTTGTTCTTTCTGATACACGCCAGTTATTTCTAATAAACAAAAGATAGCTGTGTTTGGGTGTGATTTTAGTTAGTAATCTTTTAAGTTTCCATGGAGAGCATGCCTTAAATGAGCTGAGAAGGCTAAACTGCCTCTAACTTTTCCAGAAACTGAAGACAGAAGAAAGAAAGAAGATTCCATTGTTTCTCCACATTCAGTGTTGGAAGAGAGCATGTTAGATCTTTTGAGAAAAGTAACAAAATGAAGTCCATTTCACCACTGATAAAGTAAATATGGCACTTGTCAAATCCATGGAGAGCTGGGTGACTTTTCTCCAAATATGCTAGAATCTTTGCGACCTTTCTAGAGCACGAGATGATATTTTATAGCAAACAAAATTGCTGAGCAAAAATATGAATCAAGGGAGCGGACATTTAATTACTCTATCGTGTGCCTAGCCCTGTAGAGAATATAAAGTTACCCTTGGACAAGTTTTTGGTCCAGGTGAAGAGTTAAGGGACAGTTGATGCAACAAAGCAAGTGCCCAAGATTTTAGAAATAAGTAACTGCCAGGAGCGGTGACTTGCGGTGACTCATGTTGACTCCCAGCACTTTGGGAGGCCAAGGCAGGTGGATCATCTGAGCTCAGGAGTTCAAGACCACCCTGGCCAATATGGCGAATCCCCATCTCTACTAAAAATACAAAAATAAGCCAAGTATGGTGGTGCACGCCTGTAATCCCAGCTACTCAGGAGGCTGAGGCAAAAGAATCGCTTGAACCCGGGAGGTGAACGTTACAGTAAGCTGAAATCACGCCATGGCACTCCAGCCTGAGTGACAGAGTGAGACTCTGCCTCAAAAAAAAGAGAAATAAGTAACTGAATAAAGATCAATTCAGAGCAAGTTCAAGATTTTAAATATAGTTTGTATACATATGTTTTGGCAGGTGCAAACTAAATTAGAGCAAAATCATTGAGAAATGCAGATATTTTCATCAAGAATGACCCTATGGAAGGGATTTTGTGAATGAAACACTACAGTTCTGCTGAAATGCTCTCACGCAGCCATGAAATGCCCCCTAATTGGGGCACTGAGTTTTGCGCTGACATTTGCGTCACCACGAAGTGGAGCGTTGACGTGGGTATTTTGGCAGAAGCCACACGTTTCGTTTCAGCCTCTGTGAAAAGCCAACTGCTGGCAGCGTTTGTGTTCACTCAAAATGATGTTCCAAGCTAACCGAATATTCAGATTAACTGGCTTTTTCTTTTACCAATTTTCAGATGACTCAACTTCAATTAAGTATGGTTAATAGTAAAACTATGTGAAATATAATTTGATGGTGTCACATTGATTCAGAAGACACAGGGTTAGAATATTGTAAGAGTTCCTCGAGAATGCGTGTTACTCAGATTCATCTCAGACCCATGTCTCTCAACCTTGGGTGTGTGTTAGAATCAGTGTTTTTCAAATCGCAAGGTGTAAGCTTCATCCAAATTAAAACAGAATTTCTGGGATGGGGCCCAAGCGTCTGTACTTTTTCAAAGCCTTCTGGAAGCTTCTAATAGGAAGCCCAAGGTGAGAACCACAGTATTAGACAAAAGAAGGAAAAAGTCAAGCACACTGGCACAAATTTGGCCAGATTCTATCAGACACGCAGACTGTACGTTCACGATAGAAGCGTAATGACAGATATCTGACAGCGGATTTTGTGTTTTTTGTCATTTGTTTAATGAGAAGGGCATTTAGAAAACACAATTTTCTTTCTTTTTGTTAAGCTCTCAGATCATTTGAATTTCACAGTAAAAGGAGTTTTTGAAGATTTGATTATTTGGCATGCCTCATGCATCCTCTTCCACACACACACACACACACACACACACACACACACACACACAGAGTAAATATGTTCTCAGAGATAAAACCAGATGTTTGCCCTTTTCAAAGGAGCATGCTAGGAAGAGAGCCAAGTAACTGTATTAAATGAGTCTTGAAAACCCAGGTGAAAAAAGGCTAATGAAACTTTTCAGAATTAACCTAAATCTAAAGTTGGCAAAAAAAAAAAAAAAAAAAGATATTGTATTTAAAATTAGTAAAATAACTTTGCAAGTACCCTCAAATGTATTCTCAGAATTTGTTTGAAATTGATAGACAAGTTTTCAGATGCTGATCTTTTTAAAAAGCTATTTTGCTCTACCATTTTCTTCATTTGATTTTCTTTAATTACCAGAGTAGTACATATAATGAGTAAAGTACTTTAAAAACTTCTTTAGAAATTCAGCAATCTCCACCTCATCCCACCTTCCTAATATGGTGTCAACAACCTGGTGAAGTCTTCCATTTTTTTCTACGCTTCTACAAACATTTATTTTCCATTTAGTTAAGTATTTAAACATATTGTTACAAATCTAGAGTTGTATATGATGCTGCAATATGCTTTTTCGTTTAATATAGCATGGGTATGCTTTGTTATGCCTTCAGATTGGTAGACAAAAGATTTCTATCACTGTAATTCTCATGGAATTCTATAGCATGTATGTACCACAGTTAATTCAACCGTTCCTCAACCGAGGGACATTCTGGTTACGTCCAGTGTTTTGCCACGCTACACACAATGATGCAATAAACGCATAAGCACAGTGGAGATGGCTTGGCCGTACTCCATGGCACCTGGGGGCTCAGCTGGGAATGCCCGTGTGTCTGGGGGCTGGCTGAGACAGCTCAGCTAGAGCCATATGGCTGGGACCTCCTTCTGGCTGTCAGCTGGGTACCTCTGTTCTACAACAGATGGTCTGTCCACATGACTGGCTCTGTGTTCCTAACAACATGGTGGTCTTGGGGTTCCAGTTGGGAGAGGTCTGAGAAAATCAAGCCTCTGAGTCTTCCCGCTTGCTACACTTCCAGCGGCCAATGCAGGCCTCACGGCCAAGCTCGATACCAATGTGTGTGTATGTGTGTAGGTGGTGGTGGGGGTGCCTGGGAGGGTTACCTAATGGCGTGAATAGGGGGTGCCTGATTCATTAAGGGCTAAAAAGAACAAGGTTACTGGATTCCAGGATATGTGCAGTTTTAATTTTTATAAACACTGCTAGATCACTCTCCCAAAAGGTTGTGGCAATTAACATTATCACCAGTAATGTATAAGAGAGCTCATTTCCTAAATTGATGCTCATAGCAAATGTTATTCTTTTCTAATTTGACAATATTACAGCTGAAAACTATCTTTTAAATTCCCATTTCCTTTACCATTAGTAAGATTCAAAATCTTTTCAAGTATGTGTTGGTAAATTGCATTTCCTCTTCTGTAAATTGTTTTGTATTTTTCTCTGTTTATAGGTTAGTTTGTCTTACAGTTTTGTGGGTTTTTTTTTTTTCTTTTTTTTGGAGACAGGGTCTCATTCTGTCACCCGGGCTGGAGTGCAGTGGTGGTATCATAACCCACAGCATCCTCAACCTCCCAGGCTCAAGTGATCCTCCAACCTCAGCCTCCTGAGTAGCTGGGACTACAGATGTGCTTTACCACGCCCGGCTAATTTTTAAAATTTTTTTGTAGAGACAATGCTACCCAGTTTGGTCTCAACTGATCCTCCCACCTTGGCCTCCCACAGTTCTGGGGTTACAAGTGTGAGCCACTGTGCCCAGCAGATTTTTTCTTTTTTTCTTTTTCTTGTATGTTAAACTCTTCCTTAAGTTCTACTTTGAAAGGAATGACCTGTTCTAGAATTCTGGACTTGAGAGGCACCTTGGACCTTGTTCTGTTTCCTCCTTTTCTCATGTGGCCCTGTGCTTTCCCAGGCTGATTCACATTCCTGTGTGCATTCCAGGTTAGTTGCTTCTAGCTGCTGCGTAATATCCCATAGTGTTCATCCACCATGTTTCATTCACCTGCTCCCCAGCGAAGGGGTCCCAGTTGTCTCCAAAGCTCTGCTCCACAAACGATGCTGCAGTGAAAATTCTTGCCCATGTGCCCTCTGGTCCTCTGTGAGAATTGTTCTGGGACACATCTCAGAAGTGGATTGTGGGGCCATAGGGGACACATGCACTTCATTCGAGCAAGTTCTTCCAGTTACAACAGCAACGCAGAAGAGCTACCGTTTCTCTACGTTCTTGCCAACACTTAGCATTGCCCAACTTTCTCATATTTGCAACACATTTATCTGGAGTCCCTGGAAACTGTCATCCTCCAACTGTCCCTAAGGAAGATGGAATGTGGGGTTTCAAAGAAAGTATGACTCAGAACCAGATGGTCATATGCTAGAGAACGTCCCTATTACTGCAGAAAGGTCTGTGGGACAGCATTGCTGCAAAGCTCTACCCGGAGCACTTTGATGATTTTGCTCATTCACAGAGCATCACTCACCTGGATGACCAAGGACCGCCTAGCTGAACTTTGTTCTTCCCTGTCTGCTCCCTGCATTTGAGTCCCAACACAGCAGCCAGAGGATGCTGTTAAACTCTCATCAGGACACTTGTCTGCTCCAGACCTCAGTGATTCCTCACTGCACTCAAAGTAAGCACCAAAGTCTTTTCAGTGGTCCACAGGGGTTTGCACAGTATGGCTCCCCTGTTCCTTCTCTGACTTTGCTTGGTGCCCTCTGCACCCCGTGCACCCCCCTGCAGCTCCATGCACCTTCTTCCTCTCCCTCGCACACACTAGGGCTTCTGGCATTTGCACTTGGTATTTCCCGCTGCCTGGACCCTCCTCTGCCAGGAGGCTTGCTCAAATCTCTAGGACACAGTGAGAACTTTCTTCACTCCTCCCTTAACCTCACACCACCCCCAGCGTTCTTCAAACCCTCACACTGGCTTTACTTTTTTATGACACTATCAGCTTCTCACATACTGTAAGGTTAACTTATTTATCATGTTCTTTTCTGTGCTCTTACCTGCATAAAATGTAATCACCATGAGGACAGGCATTGGTTTTTATCATATTTTGCATTTTGCTCTTTTATATGCTCGTGTGTCCTGAGTTTCACGCCTGCGATGGTGGGATCTCAGGACATATGCCAGAGAGCAATGAAGGCCAGCCGTGTCCAGCCAGGATTCCCCCCACCAAGAAATTCCAGATTCTGACACTCTCTCCAGAGAAGTTCAACTAGTAATAAAGATTCTCTGTTTTCTGGAAATCAGGATATATTAACAATAGCCCAGGATCCTTAAATTTGATGCCAATTTTTTTTCACCAAAGCTTTTTCACATGGTACAATCTCATTCTACTCCCCTTAATGAAAAGAAAGTGGTCTTCAGCATGCCTTTCAACAGATGAAATCAAATTCATTTAGTGCCCATTGATTAAGCATCAGCCCTATACTGGGAATTGTGTTGGGCTCAAAATGATTTAGAGAACACTCTTGTCCTCAAAGAACTCTGTCTGAACACTGGGTACTGCAGATGGTCTCAACTAACTATAGTGTAAAGTACAAAATCATGCACTAGAAGTCCACGCAGAACGTAAGAGAACAAAGAGGAGGGAACAATTAATTCTGCTCCAGCAGTAGTCCACAAATATATCTTCATGCATGTGTAGGTCTTTTTTCTAATTATTTTTAACATATTTTAAAAGTCAGTGTGAGTTTGGAGGGGCAAAATGCCAAATACACACACAAAACGACAAGCAGGTAGCTTCTTATTCTAGCTTCAGTCCCTTTCAAGGGACTAAAGCTCGGATTCTAAAATTAGGTGTCAGCATCCTGCAGAACCCTCTCCCAGATTTGAAGGGAGGGGATCAGAGCACATTCCAGCCTCTGATCTAAAGAGCGGAAAAGGATGTACTGAACACAGCAACGTACCTAGCCAAGTCTGAAACCAAGACAATCTACGTGCCAAAATTCTCTCTCAGCAAATCTAAGAGGGTTTGGGATATGGGGTGGAGAGAAACCCCTATCTGCCCCAGTCTCCTTCCAAATGAAATACTTGGCTGGATATTCTGAACTGTTCCAAAAATCAAGGGCCATTTAAAAGTCAGCCTTGTTTAATTTTATTCCTTGAGTCTACATATGTAGTCATGCAATGCATAGTGATGCTTCTGTCAAAGCTCAACCATACATGAGATGGTGGTTCCGTAAGGTTATAATGGAGCCAAAACATTCCTATCACCCAGTGATGCCCTAGTCATCTTAATGTTGTAGCACAATTACTTTTTTAAAATATAAATGTAATGTAGCCTAAGTGTAGAGTTTTTATGAAGTCCATGGTAGAGTATAGTAATCTCTGAGGCCCTCACATTCACTCACCACTCACTCACTGACTCACCCAGAGAAACTTCCAGACCTGCAAGATTTATTCATGGTAAGTGGCCTATACAGGCGCACCTTTTAAAGATCTTTTATACCATATTTTTACTGTAACTTTTCTACGTTTAGACATGTTTAGATAGACAAGTACTTATCATTGTGTTGCCTACTGTATTCAGTACAGTAATGTGTGGTACAGACTTGTAGCCCAGGAGCCATAGGCTAGGTGTGTGGTAGACACGACTATCTTGGTTCGTGTAAGTCTACTCTATGATGTTCACACAACAATGAAATTGCCTGAGGACACATATCTCATAACATGTCCCCATCATTAAACAACACATGACTCTCTCTCTCTGTCTCTCTCTCTCTCTCTGTATATGTGTGTGTGTATGTGTCTATTTTATTTTATTTTTTTTGAAATGGAATCTTGCTCTATTGCCCTGGCTGGAGTGCAATGGTGTGATCTTGGCTCACTGCAAGTTCCGCCTCCCAGGTTCATGCCATTCTCCTGCCTCAGCCTCCCCAGTAGCTGGGACTACAGGTGCCCACCACCACGCCCAGCTAATTTTTTTGTATTTTTAGTAGAGACGGGGTTTCACTGTGTTAGCCAGGATGGTCTCGATCTCCTGACCTGGTGATCCACCCGCCTCGGCCTCCCAAAGTGCTGGGATTACAGGTGTGAGCCACCGCACCCAGTCCTGTTTGTCTATTTTTAACATGATTCTCTCTAAGTTTAGGCCTTAAAACCAAGGTTTAAGAGGAGCAGATAGTTTTCGAATAGAGCATGGAGACCAAGTAAAGCAAAAGGGACACTTTAACAAATGCCTAGTGTATTGGTCTTGCCGTTGGCCTCTCCCTTTGGGTCTAGAGCATTAGATGAGAGCGGCGTATCTCAACATGCTGAGCTTACAAAACACAGGATGAGGAGGGGGGTCTTAAAGGAACTGAAGAGTCAGCTTACCTTATTTTCAAAAGAAATCAAACGTCTCATCTTACGACTGTGTTTCTCAGCTTGTGTCACTTCGGCAGTGTCTGGAGACATTTTTCATTGTCACGACCAAGGAGACAGGGTTGCTGCTGGCATCTCATGGGTAAAGACCAGGAATGCTACTAAACATCCCTGTTAAAAATAAAATCAAATGAAACTAATTTTTAAAGTTCTTGTGCATAGAAAAGCACCATCCTGAAACCAGGAGATCGTAAACCAAAAATGATTAAGAGGCATGGATTATCAAGCAAGAACGAGGAAGTTGTTTATCCTTTATAAAAGTTGGTTGTCACAATCAGGGTTTTTGGACAAAAAACGATTGGTAGAAATTGATCATCTTATACTGGAAGGCAGCGTAAGTTTTGTTTGTGATTATCGGAGGAATTTATAAGAAATAATCTGAGTTAAGCTTCCCTGGCATTTGAGATTGAAGCGAGATTAAGCTTTGCTTACTTTGCCTAATTGGTTTTATCTGCCAGGAGATTGTCAAGCCTGGTCCCCATTTAATGGATCTGAGCATCCTACAATGCACTCCAGCCCCCACCACAAATACATCTCTCTCCCAGAATGTCGAGGTGGAGAAAGCGTGCCTTATGGTATTTCAGCTTGGCAGGCTCAGGTGGGTCCTCCTTCTTAATGTAGAGAATTTGAGCCTCAGCATGAACTTGGGCATTAGGGGCCATCCCCTGGACCCAAGGAGTGATGGGAAGATCAGTGTCTGAGTGACCTGACCCCAGGCTCGGCACACGCAAGCAACTCTGTGACCTCAGGAAGGTGTGGGGCACCAACAATGTCAGACAGAGATAAGCCTGTTGGGAGTCACTTGGCATATGTGCAGTGGGTCCGCAATGATATTTAAATATGGCTGTGGATGACTTGGTTTTGTAGAATTTGGGAAGTTGCTCTTGTCTCTTTCTTCATTCTGATCCCTGACAGCAATACTTCTCAGCATAGTGATTTCCAAGCAAAGGCAATAGCCCTACAAATGTCCAGAATGTTTCCTCCCACCGTGTGTACATTCCCATGTGGATGGACACACGCATGCCTGGGGGTATTTTATTAACATGGCGGAGGCATTATTTTTGATTGCCACATTTGCTGGGTGTTGCCAACTGGTATAAGCAGACAGAGAGCAGGGATACTAAACCCCCCACAGTGTGGAGGACAGTCCCATTCAACAGAAAGCACAGTCCTGCTTCCCGACATGGTACTCAAACACCCACAGGATACTGATGGAGAGGGAACACCCGCTTATAAATACGTGAGCATAAAACTTGACTCCATTCTCTATATAAATAGGAAGTATTTCTGCATAATTTTAATACAGTCAAATTGTCAAGGAATGCAATTGCCGGTTAAATCGAGGTCAGATTGTATTTTGCTTTGTCTAGAACTTTTTCAAAAGTTGTTCAACTTTCCAGAAAATTCCATCACTGCACACCAGGTCATGCTCACAGCATCTGTCTTTACACGGAGCAGGCCCTTCACTGTGTCCTGCAGCTCTGCTGGACGCCTGCAGAGTGGGATGCACATTGCTTTGTTATAAATCACTTTCCTTTCACTCATTATTATACGATGAAGCAGTTATACCTCTTTTGAATCATGTAAGCAGGTTATTATATTATCTACAGATTTCATTGTAGAGACAAAAGAAGGCAAAACAAAATATTTGTTTTTAATAAGGTGGCATGAGATCCAACTGCTTTAAGAAATATTGCCTTGGACAGATTAAAAACACATTCTCTTTTTCAAGAAGACCTGACTCCTTTATTTTCTGTCTCTGTTTCTTAGACCTGTCCTTCCTATCTTTTATAGATTGAGGAAGCAGTTTGTGGAAGGAGTCCCTTTTTTATAGATTCTGCTACATGAAGAGTTGTAGGCATGAAATTCACACAAGGATGGAATGCCTAAGTCCAGTATCCCACTACTCTCACTGTGGTCCAGTAAGGTCCGGCCACAGTGGCCTTCTTTGTGGTTCCAGAAACATCCAGCTGTTTCCAGTACCAGGACCTCTACTATGTGTTCAGCTGAGTCTGACTTCTTCTTTGTGCCTCAATTTCCATGTCACTTTCCTGATCATCCTAGATTACTGGATGTCCTACAGCTATTCTCTATCTCACAGTGGCTTTTGATAGCAATTGCCCAGTTTATAGTAATACATACAGTTTTTGTCCTCTTGTGTGTTTTCTGTTAACCCCTTCAAAGTTCAAGCTTCGGTAGGACTTTTATGCATCTTTGTGTCTCTGCATCTAGCAGGCCATCTCAGGCACACAGTAGGTCCTGGATAAATATTCAGAGTGAGTGGATTATGGCATGCAGCCTGGCCAAAGCCCCAGCCTTCTGGGCATCCAGGCCTCACTCTTTTTCTGCTTCTCTCAGATGCTTAGAAAGTAGAATATGCTGTCATCCTCTGGAGGTCAATGTCATCGCTTCCAGAAAATATCTGCTGGCATCATGATCAGAGACCAGAATTGGACAAGATGAGTGGGCAGACTGAACCTGTAGAGCCCTCCCATGATTCAGCCCTCACCTTTGCACTCCCCCAGTTCACCCACGCTGTGGCCTATAAGTTAATGATGACAGCATCTAAGTCAATGGGATATTCAGCTGTCAACGCGAAGGGACGAGAAGGCTGGCAGTTCAGTGCTCTGTCACTGGGTCTTGTCAACTTCTGACAGTCAGTCAGTCAGGGACAGCAGATTTAGTCCCAGCAGAAGAACACTGGGCTGGAAGTCAAGCCTGCAGACTGCGATGTTTTGAACTTCCTTTGAGCACCAGTGATCCTACTTGTGGTCTGTGAACTTGGGCAAAATAGCTCACCTCTGAGTTTCGGTTTCTTCAACCCTCAGCTGAGAATCATTACAATGACTTCACCCAGTTAATGGGTTGATGTGAGAATTAATTGTAATAAAGTACTTAGGGTGCCATTGTACATGGCCCAGAGCAAGCATTCAATAAATTGATAAATATGTAATGTGTTAGGAGGGAGCAGAAGGGCATAATCTTTATTAATAGTAAAAATATTACTGTGGTTTTGAAGACTCCTGTTCCCGAGTCCCCTGTGACAATGCAGATGCCTTTGAAAAGATTGGTTAGTGCCCAAAAACCGACTGTGTTGCTCATTGACCTGAATTAATGCAGATATTGGAACTATTCGGAGGCGAGGGATTATAGAAAGGAACAAGTGAAAGGCAGTGATCTGCTTTGCCAGTCACTGCATTTCTAAAAGCCCAAGCCATGCTGTTGAAAGTCTCCAAAAACAACACAGCTCAGGGGTTCATAAATGCCTGGTTTGTTGGTTATACAAGAATGTGGTTTCCAAAAATGTGTATTTAATGAATGAATTTGCTCATTGGTACGTTTTTGTTGAGCATCTACTATGTACCAGGCGTTTTGCTAGGCATGTGAATAAATAAAGATCTGCTATGGACATGCCTCGGAGATACTGCAGGTTCAGTTCCAGATCACCATACTAAAGTGAATCACACAATTTTTTGTGTGTGGTTTTCCAGTACATAGAAAAGTTATGTTTACACTATTCTATAGTTTATCAAGTGTGCAATAGTGTTATGTCTGAAAAGCAATTACATACTTTAGCTAAAAATAACTAAAACCAGGCCAGGTGCAGTGGCTCACACATGTAATCCCAGAATTTTGGGAGGCCGAGGCGGGCAGATCACTGCAGTCCAGGGGTTCGAGACCAGCCTGGCCAATATAGCGAAACCCCATCTCTACTAAAAATGCAAAAAATTAGCCAGGCATGGTGGTGAGTGCCTGTAGTCTCAGCTATTCAGAAGGCTAAGGCGAGAGGATCACTTGAACCTGGGAGGTGGAGGTTGCAGTGAGCCGAGGTCATGCCACTGCACTCCAGTCTGGGCGACAAGAGCAAGACTTGGTCTCAAAAAAAAAAACAAAACCTAAAATCACTTTATTGCCAAAAACTGCTAATGAGCCTTCAGTGGGTCCTAATCGTTTTGCTATTGGAAGGTCTTACCCGACATGGACGACTGCTGACTGATCCGGATGGTGGTAGCTGAAGGTTAGGCTGACTGTGGCAATGTCTTAAAAGTCTTGGCTGGGCGCAGTGGCTCACGCCTGTAATCTCAGCACCTTGGGAGGCTGAGGCAGGTGGATCACGAGGTCAGGAGTTCGAGACCAGCCTGACCAACATGGTGAAACCCCTTCTCTACTAAAAATACAAAAATTAGCCGGGCATGGTGGCACATGTCTGTAATCCCAGCTGCTCAGGAGGCTGAGGCAGGAGAATCACTTGAACCCAAGAGGAGGAGGTTGCAGTGAGCCGAGATCAGGCCACTGCGCTGGGCAACAAGAGTGAAACTCTGTCTCAAAAAAAAAAAAGTCTTAAAATAAGACAACAGTGAAGTTTCCTACATTGATTGACTCTTGTTTTCATGAAAGATTTCTCCATAGCATGTGATGCTATTTGATAGCATTTTACTCACAGTAGAACTTCTTTCAAAATTGAAGAATCCGCTCAAAACCTGTTGTTTTATCAACTAAGTTGAAGCAATATTGTAAATCCTTTGTTGTCATTTCAACTATGTCCACAAACCACCTTTTTCATGCATATGAAACAGGTCCTCTTTTTGATGGGGTTGTTTTTTGTTTGTTTGTTTTTTACTTTAAGTTCCGGGATACACGTGCTGAACATGAAGGTTTGTTACATAGGTATACACCTGCCATGGTGGTTTGCTGCACCTATCAACCCGTCATCTAGGTTTAAACCCCGCATGCATTAGGTATTTATCCTAATTTTCTCCCTCCCCTTCCCCCCAACCCAACGACAGGCCCCAGTATGTGATGTTCCCCTCTGTGTCCATGTGTTCTCATTGCTCAACTCCCACTTATGAGTGAGAACATGAGGTGTTTCGTTTTCTCTTCCTGTGTTAGTTTGCTGAGGATGATAGTTTCCAGCTTCATCCATGTCCCTGCAAAGGACATGAACTCAACTTGAAGTCCCCAGTGGCATTAGCCCCTAACAAGGGAGTCAGCATGTCCCTTGAAGCTTTGAAGCCAGTTATTGACTTCTCCTCTCCAGCTGTGAAGCTCCTAGATGGCATCTTCTTCCAACAGAAGGCAGTTTCCTCTCCATTGCAAATCTGCAGTTCAGTTTAGCCATCTTCATCAGTGGTCTTAGCTAGATCTTCTGGATAACTTGCTGCAGCATCTCCATCAGCACTTGCTGCTTCACTTTGCACTTTTATGTCATGGAGACAGTTGATTCTGTTAAGCCTTATTAATCAACCTCTGCCAACTTCCAACTTCTGTAGCTTCCTCACCTCTCTAAGATTCACAGAACTGAAGAGAGTTAGGGCCTTGCTCTGGTGTAGGCTTTGGCTTAAGGGAATGTTGTGGCTGGTTTGATCTTCTGTCCAAACCACTTAAATCTTTTTCCAGTCAGCAATAAGGTTGGTTGTTTCACATTCTTATCATTTGTGTATTCACTGGTGTGGCACTTTTAGTTTCCTTCAAAAACTTCTCCTTTGCATTCACAGCTTGGTTAGCTATTTGACACAAAAGCCTAGATTTTGGCCTATCACCTCTTTTGACATGCCTTTCTCATGAAGGTTAATCATTTCTAGTTTTGATTTAAAGTAAAAGATGGAGGAGCCTTCCTTTCCCTGGAACACTTAGAGGCCATTGTAGGGTCAGTAACTGGTTTCATTTCACTACTGTCGTTTGTCAGAAATAGGAAGGCCCGAGGAGAGGGAGAAGGGTGGAGGAACAGCTGGTTGGTGGAGCAGGCAGAACACAGATGACATTTATTGATTAAGTTCTTCATCTTATGGGCACAGTTCATAGTGCCCCCAAAGAATTGCAGTGACACAGAAGATCAATGATCACCATACAGATACTGTAATAATAATAACTTAAAATATTGCATGAAATATCAAAATGTGCCAGAGACACAAAGTGAGCACATGTTGCTGGGAATAAGGAGCCAATAGACTTGCTCAATGCAGGGTTGCCATAAACCTTCAATTTGTTAAAAAAAAAAAAAAAAAAAAAAAAGTAATATCTACAAAACACAATAAAGTGAAGTGCAATAAAATAAGAGGTGCTTTTCTTGGAGCCTAATTAGGATTCCTAATTAAGTGGGATTTGATTGCAAGGAAGAGAAACTCACTTCTGCTTGCTTATGCCATGAGGGATTTAGAGCAAAGATCCAGATAATAAACATGAGTCAAAGACATGTGGTCAGCTTTCCTAGATCCCAGAAATGCTCATGCACCCATTTTCTCTATCTGAGCCTCTCTGTGTTCTCATGATGTCATCTCTACTCTCTTCTACTTCTTTCTTTCCTCTTATTCCACAGACCAACTTTTGTGGTTATTTATTGACTTACGCATAGCCCATCCTGGTTACCTCAAAATTCTCACAACTGACAAGCTTCCTCTGTGTTTCTAGGGACAAAAGGTGCTGTGACAACTTGTGGGTCATTTTCAGGCCTTTGGAGGAGCAACCAGTTTCATAAATGTCAATTTCTTATGTCAGAAGCAGTTTATAGAATTGTAAAAATAATTTTCATGTTGTCAATTTCATGTTGTCATGAGACATGACGCCGAAACTCTTTACGATTTGCACAATATTTATAACCCCCTTAAACAATGGGGAGTTTTGGAGACACCAATACAGCCACTTTATTTGTGCAAGCAGCGATGTCCTCACCTGAAAAATAAGGACAAGAAAAAGTACCCATCGCAGAGAATCACCAGCAGGATGAAGTAAATCAGGAAACATAAGCCCAACCCCTAGTATATGCCTGGCGCAAAGTAGGGAGGGCTTCACAAATGATCATTCCGAGGACCTCAGAGTTTCTCTTACATAAACTACACTACCCGTGTTGGCAGTCTCCTCAGTTGCCTAACATAACCGACCACACCAAAAATTTAAAAAAACAAAATCTTAGAAGCTGCCTTGGTAACTTTACAAAGAAACCTCCTACAAAATCTTGCACAGTTGCCCAGGGGAATTGTCTGTGAAGTTTATCATCCAAATGCGCTCATCTTATGTGACTGTTCTCCCAAAACAAATCGCTTTTATAGTCCACACCACAAATTTAGACCTTTTGATCAATACCCCCATTTTATGAGCTGTCTATAGAGAGATCTGGAGATGCTTCCCTGCTTGATTGCCTAGGAATAAAGATTGATCCGTCCAGTATCTCCCCATGTATAGATTCTAGGTTGATTCACATACTGTACACAGGCCCGGCAGCCATAATCCATCCCTCTGGAAAATTACATAGTCAATACCTTTTCCACTCAGCATATCTTACAAAGGCTTGAAGGGGATTATGATCCCCCAATGCAGACTTTGGAAAGGAGCAGGGAATTCACAGAAGTTAACTTTGCATCCAACAGAGACCTAAGGTTTTGACTTCAAGTTTCTTAGTATCACAACGCAAAATATTTTTTTGTATTTCACTTTGAAGGTGACTCTGTGGTTTAAATCTTCAACAGAGACCACAAAGGACAAAACTAAAGGACAGAAGCTAAAGTCTGTCCATTCTGTTTTCTAAAATCTCCTTTTTCCCTTATAAAAGAGGGAGTGCCACACCAGAGTGGCAGCAATGACCAGTTACTGGTTCCCACTCTCTGAGTCCAGTGAGGTGGTCACTGCCGTATACCTGAGACAGAGCAGGGGCTCAGTGATTGCTTGAGTGATGGATGGACTGTACATTGTGTTATCTTGTTAGAATGTTCTAATTTTAAAATTCTCAGTTACCCTATAGCAGAGGTTCTCAAAATTTAACATTCATCCATATCACCTGAAGGTCTTGGTAAAACACAGATGGCTGGCCCCCCCTCCAGAATTTCTGATTCAGTAGTTATGGAGAACTTGCATTTTTAACAAGCTCCCAGGTGACACGGGGGGCACATCTTGAGAGCTTGAGAAAGGTTATCACAGAGTTGGCATCCTATGAATAAGTTTTAAGGGTCAGAACCAGAAATGTCTACCATGCGTGAAAACCAAAAATGGAAGACACTTTTCATCTCTTGATTCGAGGAGTGAATAAAGGGCTGCTCCACTAATGGAAAACAGAACGTCACTCTTGCTTTCTGATTTATTGAGCAGGTAGTAGAGACTTTTGAGGCAAACAGCAGTGCTCTTCCTCTTAGATCTGAAGGTCCTTGGTTTGGGTACCAGTTTTCTTCATTAAGTTGAAAAGAGAAAAATTTATTTTGTTGTTGTTGCTTTAATGTCTTAGGTGATGTGCAGGTTTGGGGCACAGTGTAGGAGACAGAGTGTCTGTCACTCCACCTGTCATTACCACTTGGCTTCCTTCAGAGAATGCCATATGAAAACAAGCAGTGTCAAGAAACCAAAACATCTGTTTCCATCTGGAAGAAGCCTGATTTTAAAAACATGACATTCAAATTGATTTATCAAATCATAAAAATGAAGCAAAATAAAAGGCACCAACACCTTCAGCTTGGAGCAATTAGAAATATATGGCTGTCAGAGGGAAGAGTTGTTTTCAAAGTATCTTGTGTAAAATATCTCATGAAGTAGAGAGACAGAAAGAGGAGGCCACTCGAGGCATCAAGAGGAAAAAGTATAATCACTGAGATAAAACTGGGGAACGATTTATGGATCAACTTGCTTTTTTATTAATGTCTTGTGACTTTTATTTTGAGGATACAAAAAGGTAAAACAAAAAAAAATCTTATTGACTGAAGGACTTCAAGGCAGCCCTTGGAGCTTGTCTGAGGCTGGAGGTGTAGGCAACTTGTGTGTGTTTAATTGTCTTCCTGTGGATGCAGAGATGCTGCCTTGATGATATTTGCATCCACGTCTTTCAGGTCTTCTTTGCAATACAGAATGCTAATAGGTGTCTGTCAGGGAAAGAAATTAGGAATGTGGTTTTCCATCTTCTGTGTCTCCATTTGTCACAGTGCACAAAGGAATCAGCCAGGGTCAGAGTCTACAGATAGAGATGGAGCTCATTTCTTTGCTCACCACCCCTCTTCTCTCTGCAACAGAAAGAAAAAAGCCACTCCTCCGAGTCAGAAGCCAGGGGAGAAAACACACACACACACACACACACACGCACACACACACACACACAGCTTTGTGTAATGCACAGTAATGATAGCCCTTGAAAATGTCTTTGCTTTATCTACTAAATGCCAGCCTCAGATGCAGAGTGGCTGAAGTGGAGGAGCTGGCCTGGGTAGAAAAATATATTTCAGGAGTGTCAATTCTGTCCTCAGCTGTTCCTGAATCCAAGTGTCACATGTGTGCTCTTCTCAGCACATTGAGAGCTTCGTTATCTGTTACCTGGGCTATTGAAATGCTTTTCGGACATTTACCCAGGGTATTTTACACACAGCTGCTTGATTAATCCCTCTAAAGCGCGGTTCTGGGCTTGCCTCCTTCCGAGTGAAAAGCTTCAGTGGCCTTCCATTGCCTTCTGAGCAAATTGGAATCCTGCTGCCTAGCAATCAGGGCCCTTTGGGACCTGGATCTAACCTGTATTTCCAAACATTTAGTCCATTACAGCTGTTCAAGCACAGAACAGGTCATTCTGCCATGCCTTCCCACACAGAGTGTCCCCACGTGCCTAAATTCTTTCTGGTTTTCAAGCCAAATTCAAATGCCTTGACCTTGGCATGTCTGCTCTGTCATCATCCCAAATTCCTGTGATACCCGAGGGTGCAGAGGAGCCTCCTCCCTTTTAATGTCCTCTGGGTTCCACCACAGTAGCAGGTGCAAGTGATGTCACCCAGCCCCAGCCAATCAGAATGCTCAACCTCTTGGCCACAGTGATTGGTCAGGGATGGTCATGTGACTCAAGCATGGCCAATGAAATTCCATCCCAGGACATTGGCTGGAGCTATAGGGAAGCCACCCATCTTTCCAGTGGGGACCTGGAACTGGTTTCTCTTAAGCCCCCAGCTTCCTTTCACCATCTTTGAGAGTCTGCTTAGAAATTGAGATAGAGAAAAGCAGAGCCAAGAATATGTCCTGATGATAAAGTTTCAATCCTGGATTCAACCATGTTTGGATCCAGACCCACCCTTTGAATTTCCCAGTCATATAATCCAACAAATTACTATTCTTTGGTCTAAGCCAGAGTTGCATTAGTGTCTGTTTCTTGCAAGCACTTACAGAAACAATACTTATTTTATCTGTTGGACTTTAATTACAGATGCATATTTTAAATTTTATTCTGTTATTCATTTGACGTATATTTTTATTAGGCACCTACCGTGTGTCAGATCACAGATTCAGCTCTGAGGAACTGTTCCTGCCTTTTAAGGACTATTCATCCAACCAAAGGGGGAGATGTAAATAATTACAGCAGTGCAGAGTAGGTCAATAGACACCTTGGAGAACTTACTCTGTTCATGCAAACCTGGATATATCTGCATAGTCTTCCTGGAGATGGTGACGATGAAGCTGAGTGTTGAAGGATGAAGATGAGCTCCGGAAACAAGCCACAGGGGAAGGATGGAAAGAGCATTCAAGCCTAAGGAAATAATACATGAGAACAAGTAAGCAATGAGCAGAGTGAATGGGAAACTGCAAGTCATTCATCATAGTCAGAAGACTGTGTGCTGTTCCCTCTTGGAGCCTGAAGTGCCTGTCGAACAGTGTCTTCTCCAGGGAATGTACCTAATAAGTGTGTGTTAAGTGAATGAGCTAATGAGTGAACATTATTGGCAAGTGTTATTATAGGTGATAGAGGATTCATAACAGTTGTTATGAGGAGCAATGATTAATTGAGGCTTAGCTAAAATAATTGTTATTTAAAAAGGAAAAGTTGCCAGGCACAGTAGTGTGTGCCTGTGGCCCCAGCTACTTGAGAGGCTTAGGACGGGGGCGGGGAGGATTGCTTTAGCCCAGGAGTTCAAGGCTGCAGTGAGCCATGATCGTGCCACTCCCTGCACTCCAGCCTGTGTGACAGAGTGAGACCACATCTCTAAAAAAAAAAAAAAAAAAAAAAAAAAAAAAGGAAAAATCTACCAGCCACTGTTATACCAGTTCTCCGTGTAACACCAACTTTCTAGTGACCTTCATGAGAGAGCAGAAACATTCTTCTTTGTCATTTATTTGGAGTGAATCTGCAGAGAATAATGATAACAATAACAAAAGCATTATCAATAGTAAATCTATAGTGATGACTTCTTCTTGCTTGTTATGTGCTAGGGAATGTGCCACGCAATTTACTTGCATTGTGTCAAACACCCTTTACATTAATCCTGTGCCGTAGATACTATGAATGTCTCCACTTTAAAATGAGGAAATGAGGGCCAGGTGCAATGGCTCATGCCTGTAATCCTAGCACTTTGGGAGGCTGAGGCAGGTGGATCACTTGAGGTCAGGAATTCGAGACCAGCCTGGCCAATGTGGTGAAACCCCGTCTCTACTAAAAATACAAAAATTAGCTGGGTGTGTTGGTACGTGCCTGTGATCCCAGCTACGTGGGAGGCTGAGGCACAAGAATCACCTGAACCTGGGAGGCAGAGGTTACAGTGAGCTGAGATAGCACCACTACACTCCAGCCTGGGTGACAGAGCAAGACTGTCTCATAAAATAAAATAAGGAGTTCACTCATGATTTGGCTCTCTGTTTGTCTGTTATTGGTGTATAAGAATGCTTGTGATTTTTGTACATTGATTTTGTATCCTGAGACTTTGCTGAAGTTGCTTATCAGCTTAAGGAGATTTTGGACTGAGACAATGGGGTTTTCTGATATACAATCATGTCATCTGCAAACAGGGACAATTTGACTTCCTCTTTTCCTAATTGAATACCCTTTATTTCCTTCTCCTGCCTAATTGCCCTGGCCAGAACTTCCAACACTATGTTGAATAGGAGTGGTGAGAGAGGGCATCCCTGTCTTGTGCCAGTTTTCAGAGGGAATGCTTCCAGGTTTTGTCCATTCAGTATGATATTGGCTGTGGGTTTGTCATAGATAGCTCTTATTATTTTGAGATACGTCCCATCAATACTTAATTTATTGAGAGTTTTTAGCATGAAGGGTTGTTGAATTTTATTGCTTCAAAGAGAATAAAATACTTAGGAATCCAACTTACAAGGGACGTGAAGGACCTCTTCAAGGAGAACTACAACTCACTGCTCAATGAAATAAAAGAGGATACAAACAAATGGAAGAACATTCCATGCTCATGGGGAATCAATATCGTGAAAATGCCCATACTGCCCAAGGTAATTTATAGATTCAATGCCATCCCCATCAAGCTACCAATAACTTTCTTCACAGAATTGGAAATAACTACTTTAAAGTTCATATGGAACCAAAAAAGAGCCTGCATCGCCAAGTCAATCCTAAACCAAAAGAACAAAGCTGGAGGCATCATGATACCTGACTTCAAACTATACTACAAGGCTACAGTAACCAAAACAGCATGGTACTGGTACCAAAACAGAGATATAGATCAATGGAACAGAACAGAGCCCTCAGAAATAACGCCGCATATCTACAACCATCTGATCTTTGACAAACCTGAGAAAAACAAGCAATGAGGAAACGATTCCCTATTTAATAAATGGTGCTGGGAAAACTGGCTAGCCATATGTAGAAAGCTGAAACTGGATCTCTTCCTTACACCTTATACAAAAATTAATTCAAGATGGATTAAAGATTTAAATGTTAAACCTAAAACCATAAAAACCCTAGAAGAAAACCTAGGCATTACCATTCAGGACATAGGCATGGGCAAGGACTTCATGTCTAAAACACCAAAAGCAATGGCAACCAAAGCCAAAATTGACAAATGGGATCTAATTAAACTCAAGAGCTTCTGCACAGCAAAAGAAACTACCATCAGAGTGAACAGGCAACCTACAAAATGGGAGAAAATTTTCGCAACCTACTCATCTGACAAAGGGCTAATATCCAGAATCTACAACGAACTTAAACAAATTTACAAGAAAAAAACAACCCCATCAAAAAGTGGGCGAAGGATATGGAGAGACACTTCTCAGAAGAAGACATTTATGCAGCCAAAAGACACATGAAAAAATGCTCATCATCACTGGCCATCAGAGAAATGCAAATCAAAACCACAATGAGATACCATCTCACACCAGTGAGAATGGCAATCATTAAAAAGTCAGGAAACAACAGGTGCTGGAGAGGATGTGGAGAAATAGGAACACTTTTACACTGTTGGTGGGACTGTAAACTAGTTCAACCATTGTGGAAGTCAGTGTGGCGATTCCTCAAGGATCTAGAACTAGAAATACCGTTTGACCCAGCCATCCCATTACTGGGTATATACCCAAAGGACTATAAATCATGCTGCTATAAAGACACATGCACACGTATGTTTATTGCGGCACTATTCACAATAGCAAAGACTTGGAACCAACCCAAATGTCCAACAATGATAGACTGGATTAAGAAAATGTGGCACATATACACCATAGAATACTATGCAGCCATAAAAAATGATGAGTTCATGTCCTTTGTAGGGACATGGATGAAATTAGAAATCATCATTCTCAGTAAACTATCACAAGAACAAAAAACCAAACACCGCATGTTCTCGCTCATAGATGGGAATTGAACAATGAGAACACATGGACACAGGAAGGGGAACATCACACTCTGGGGACTGTTGTGGGGTGGGGGGTTGGGGGAGGGATAGCATCGGGAGATATACCTAATGCTAAATGACGAGTTAATGGGTGCAGCACACCAGCATGGCACATGTATACATATGTAACTAACCGGCACGTTGTGCGCATGTACCCTAAAACTTAAAGTATAATAATAATAATAAATAAATAAATAAATAAATAAAAAGGACAGGGATCCCAGGACACAGGCCATTTTGGGTTGCTTATGTTTTTTGCCACATGGAAAGCTGAGATAGGCTTACCTGTGAATGTGAAGTTTAAAGATAATGATTATTACTACATCTGTCAGTATTTCTGGAGACCCAAAATAAAACGGCACTCATGAATGCTCAAAAAAAATAAAATAAAATAAAATAAAATAAGGAAATGAGGCTCCAAGATGTTGTGCAACTTCACACAGTTCCCTCATCTTCTAAGTAGATACACTTATTCAGAAGCTCATAAGAGAGAAAAGCAGAGTTTGATTCTGGACAGCGCTGTGTAGGTTCAGCGCTCTTCTCCAGAACAATCTGATAGACTGTCTTGGAAACAAGTGATGCTGTCTAGATTCAGTTTTCCTGTGTGTGTCCCTTGGATCAGATTCTTTAAGACTTTCAAATGTTAGGGTCAGTTTGAAATCTCTGGAGTTTATTGTGGGCTCCGAGAACTCCCAGGCTGGGTTCATTGAGTCTCAGGCAAAAGAACCTACCTCTCTCTTTGCCCTTCTCATACAAGCAGTGGGAGACACGAGACTGGCCTGCTTATGGAAGACAAGTCTTATGGCGTGGAAGGCTTGGAATCCAATGGGTTAATTCTCTATTCCTCAACCTCCCATTCTCAAAGTCCCATTTGTAATCAATTTGAAATTATTAATTAGACAAAATAATTATTTACTACCATATCTCAAGGGTAGCCAAAATTTAAGTGCCAGAGCCTTGTTTGTGCAAGCAATTTCTGTATAACAAAGAGGAATATTTAGTGCCATTGTGAAATTAATTGGGTATGTTATACTTCTCCCCCCACAATAGTCAGAGGGCTGTCAAAGTGGTAGTGTGAATAGTGTTTGTTAACTACATAGCTTTGATAATAATGTCCTTGTAGGAGCAGTGGTAAAATCCTGTCCTAAGCACTGTAGAATTTTTATCTTACAAATGTGAAAATTAGAACTCAGATTGTAACAATTTTTTTTTGTCTGTAATACTATTTCAATTTCTAAAACTCCTTGCTGAGTCTAAGGTGAAAATCAAGCCATACTCCTTTCTTCAGGATACCTTTGAGCGTCTCTTTCTGTGTTCCTATCTCTGACTCAGTCTGTCTCCCTGTCTCTTTGTTTCCCTGAGCATCTCTTCCAATGAAGTGTGCTTCCTAAGTGCGTCTTTATTCCACATCCCTGACACTCCCTTTCATCAATAACTTCAGAACAAGAAGCGCCTTTAATAATCTTACCCCAAAGATTCACTCTGCCTCAGTTTGTTTATTTCTCCCCTTCTCTCCCACCATTCCTGTCTAAGGACTTTTCTTACAGTAGAAAAGCCTGGGTTTTTCTATTATTTAGAACTTACTCAAATCACAGCTCACAGCCTGTTGGCTCTGTGGCCTTGAGTGAGTTATTCAAATCTCTTTGCCCAATTTTTAAAATCTGTAACATGAGATAATAATACCTATCCCCTAAGATTTTCAGTCATCCAAGGAGATAAGCTTTGTGGAATTCCTAGAATGTCTCCTTGTTCTTTCTTAGTCTTCCTGAACTTATCCGTATTTGGTAACAGTATTCATGCATGTGTGTACCCATGTGGCTATTTCTCTATCTATGTACCTGCTGATTATCTATCTACTAATTAGCTATCCCATCCATCCATCAGTCCGCCCGTCCGTCCATCCATCCATCCACCCACCCACCCACCCACCTCTCTACCTACCTTCCCGCCTACTCATATCTTTCAATCACCTATCACTTGGTTCCTCTTTTCTCCTCTTTCCTTGGTCTCTTAGCTGAGCTCACTCATATGTTCAGCTTCTCTAGTCTTCCAGTTTGATGTGAAGACCTGTAAGAAGATGAATAAGTCAAAACAATGATGAGATCCTAGATCAGTCTATTCATGTGATACAAGGAAAACTAATCTGTCTTGTTTTCCTGAGCTCTCTTTGTCTTCTTTAGTTTTTCATACCAGTCCGTCTTCATCTTTCTACAAACTAAACCCTTCCTCTCCCCTCTTAGGCGGCTGGGCTAGCAGAGCCTTTCCGTCTGGTTTCTCAGTCCACATTTCTACTCCTGTTCTTTGCCATCTGCATCCCCTGAGATTCTCAGGTACAATTGAATACCTGGGCTTGGTTCCCAGAGTCCCCTTTCTGGGTCCTTCTCCTGGCTCTTGTCATCTTCCTGGACTGAGCCTTTCACCCTGGGTAAGATCTCTTGAGCTGCAAGCCTCTGTGGTGGATTTTTCTATTCTTCCCCTCCTCCACCCAGCTCATTCCTTCTGCACCTCTACTCTTTATAGTTCATGTTGACTGTGGCCCCCACCACCCTCAACCCTTATCAGCAGAGTAGCATTAAAACTTCCAGCTCCGCCATGATTCTCACCCATACTGGGAACCTATACCCATGTCAAGGGTCACTAAAGTCCACCTCTGGCTGCCAGTATCAGCATAACCCACATAATCCACACTTGATATCCAGTGATGTGCAGTCACACATTTGCTTCCCAGATGCACTTTGGCTTCTGTGTCTCTGGCAGTCTGGATTGCCTTTAAATCCACAGTCATCTGTAAATGAAGGTGCCCATCAGTGCCCCAGTGGGAAAAAAAAAGTTCTTGATGATCCCCTTAAGCCATTAACTAACTGAATTGCATAAGGACTAATCACACACACACATAGAAACACATAAGAAACATGTCATATATAGCACTCTGTCTTCAGAGATCCATCCCTGGCCATCGTCATGTGGTATTTGGCTCTCCCGAATGCAAACTTTTTAATAGGAGCTAACATTTTTTTGAGCGCTAACTGGATGCCCAACGCAGTTAGAACTCATTTATATACATTAGAGAATTTAATCTACTGCAGTCTCATGCCACATGTGCTAATTATGATGCCATCTCATGGATGAGAGAACAGTCACACAGAGGTAGGTAACAAGCCCATCATCACAAAGCGGGTGTGTTCTAATAGATGTCACAGCTGCTACTCAGACCCAGGCAGCCTGAGTTCATGTTCCTATGCAGGAATCCCTTCCTGACATTTCTCAAGGACCTTATCCGCTTTTTCAAATCTCCAATCCTGGAAATAATCAGTGGAGAAACTGAGGAGATGTGTGGCAGTTCTCAAGTGTGAATGAAACCTTAACTATCCACAGAGATGTGTCTAGATCAGAAGAATCCACAGACATCACGGGAATACACAAGCACAGGGAACACAGAGAAGGGCATCCAGCATCAAAGTTAACATTTGGGGTCACTGGGACAGGAGCACGTAGAAGTAGAACCCGTATGATTTCATGGGTCAGTCTTGCTTGCAGTTGTGGCCGTACTATGACGTCTGCTGGTGGCTCTGTCTGCTGCCAAAAGTGAGTCATTGTTGCTGATAAAAGAAAAGCTAATACACTTACAGTCACAGTATACTTTATACACATTCCAGGAAGGATGTATCAAAAATGACACACCTTGGAAGCAAGTAAGTCCCTAAATTGGCAATTTTGACACCCAGTTCTATGCTTCTATGCATCACTGCTAATCTTAATATGAAATCCTAATAGGACGTTTTCTAGAAACTGATGTTTTACTGTGTTTGAATGCGTGCTGGTGTTTTACAGTGTTTGCCTGTTCACTATAGGCTACAGATATTTGTAAATGCAACTTAATTGAATATTTCCGATCTGTTATACATGCATAAAAGTGAGTAAAAAATATGAAAGACATTAAAAATGTTTTACGAATAACCCATGATTTCGTGAATCCTTGAGAATTCCCGGGAATTTCCTTTTCTTTTCTGAATTCCAAATATTTACATCCCTTAAAATTCAGAAACACTAACTTGAACACAGAGGCTTGCTCCTGACCACTTCTCTAGAATTCCTCTTGGCCCACTTTTCTCATTGTTCAAAATAAGTATTCCCATCTGAAATGGAACGCATCTTATTATGGTCTGTCTTGCTCACTGGAATGGAAGCTTCAGGAGAGAAAGGCTCTGTCTGTCTCATTACCTGCATAGCGTCAGTACCTAGAACAACTCCTGGGAAGTTCTCTGAGCTCCATAAACATTGGAGAGATCAGTGACTGAATTTGCATGACTCATTGTTAAGTGTGTCCAAAGAAATCATCGCAGAAGAGGAAAGATTTTCTAAACCTGAAGACTGCACAAAACAAATGCTTTCTTGATATTTTCACTGCAGACAGGCTCCTCTCATGAAAGTCCAGCGATTACCAGGCCTCACCCTGCCCTCATTTCCAGGTGCAGTGCTGAGCCGTCCTGGAACATTAGTCAAGCAGGGTCTAACCATGAGCCAAGGTGAAGGGAAAGTCACAGAGACCTTCAGGGAGGAGGGAAGAAGTGTTCCTGGTGCCATTACAACCCGCTGAGCACAGAGCCCTGATGTGCTTATTCTGGAAGCATGTGATGTTCCAAATCTAGTTCAGCAAAAGCTAGCCTTAGGATTTTTCTTGGTAATTGAGAAAAATGCCTTTTCTTTTTCTGTATAATGGAGAGAGTGGAGACTGAGGTTTCTGAGATGCCTTCCAGCTCTGACATCCAAGATTCAATGGGTCTTGGATACCACCCCGTGAGCTGAGTGTCATCTCTCTCCACTTCAACTGGGTGAAACTGTGTCAGAAATCGAGAGCTGATTTACGTGTGTGCTCCTTCCCTGTCTTCGGTGCATCGGCCGAATATGAGCCTGCTCAGGGAAATAATTTAGCACCTGCTAGGGGCCCTGTCTGAATTCCATTGTTTAGCCCACTGCCAATTTCCTGGACTATTTAATTCCTAGCTGTAAGGTTGTGAGTTCAAATCCCCTTAGGTCCAAGTTTCATTAGCGGTTTTTGCAGATCTATATCTCTCTCTGTGTGATGCCCACAGTCTCACTGTGTAATTATCCTTATCAGACCAGACACATCTGATTAAACCATTTGAGAAGGTCTTATCTTAGAAAAAGCAGCAAATCTTAACAAATTTAGCTTGTGTCTTATGGTATCATTATCAGTGAACTTAAACTCTATCTAAAAGACAAAAAAAAAACCTCTGCCCACTCTGATATAGGCAAATGCTAGCTTGTGAAAGGCCAACACCATTTTTTATTGTTTATTTTAAATTTTTTATATCCTTTGCAGTGGAGAGGGAGGACTTACACCCAAAGATTAGTGAGCCCAGCTGAGACTTTTGCTCCTTTTATTGTTGTTGCAGTCAAGAACTCAGCAGAGAAGAGAAGAGACACTCAGCTAGGGAATAGAGGAAAATTTAGTGGAGGGACCATTTACAGAGATGTGGGCACCATGTAAGACCCAAGAGGGGACGTTGAGGCACCAGAGACTAGAGGAGCTGTCTCCTTTGTGTCTGAAAGGACAGGGGAGAGTACAATATTATCAGAGGCTCATCAGAGCTGGAGGCCTGGAGGAAGTGCCCGTGGGTAGGTGTTTCTCTAACCATGGAGAAGCACAGCTACTGTCCAAGATCAGGCAATGCACCAGGGAGGACGTGGGGAATCCATGCCTGATATGGTTTGGATCCATGTACCCACCCCAATCTCATGTCAAATTGTAATCCCCAGTGTTGGAGGGGAGACCTGCTGAGGGGTGATTGAATCATGGGATCAGACTTCCGCCTTGCTGTTCTCATGATAGTGAGTGAGTTCTCTTGAGATCTGGTTGTTTGAAAGTGTGTGGCACCTCCCTCTTCACTCTCTTTCTCTCTCCTCCTCTGCCATGGTAAGACATGCTTCCTTTTTCTTTGCCCTTCCGACATGATTGTAAGTTTCCTGGGGCCTCCCAGCCATGCTTCACATATGGCCTGTGGAACTGTGAGTCAATTAAACCTTTTTTCTTTATTATTATTATTATACTTTAAGTTTTAGGGTACATGTGCACAACATGCAGGTTTGTTACGTATGTATACATGTGCCATGTTGGTGTGCTGCACCCATTAACTCGTCATTTAGCATTAGGTATATCTCCTAATGCCATCCCTCCCCCCTCCCCCCTACCCCACAACAGGCCCCGGTGTGTGATGTTCCCCTTCCTGTGTCCATGTGTTCTCATTGTTCAATTCCCACCTATGAGTGAGAACATGCGGTGTTTGGTTTTTTGTCCTTGCCATAGTTTGCTGAGAATGATGGTTTCCAGCTTCATCCATGTCCCTACAAAGGACATAAACTCATCATTTTTTATGGCTGCATAGTATTCCATGGTGTATATGTGCCACATTTTCTTAATCCAGTCTGTCATTGTTGGACATTTGGGTTGGTTCCAAGTCTTTGCTATTGTGAATAGTGCCACAATAAACATACGTGTGCATGTGTCTTTATAGCAGCATGATTTATAGTCATTTGGGTATATACCAAGTAATGGGATGGCTGGGTCAAATGGTATTTCTAGTTCTAGATCCCTGAGGAATTGCCACACTGACTTCCACAATGGTCGAACTAGTTTACAGTCCCACCAACAGTGTAAAAGTGTTCCTATTTCTCCACATCCTCTCCAGCACCTGTTGTTTCCTGACTTATAAACTGCCCAGTCTCAGGTAGTTCTTTATAGCAGTAGAGAAAAGTCTAATACAATGCTCCCTACTCTCTTTTCTTTTATCTGTTAATATCCTGCTAGTATTTTCCTCTGGCTGAAACCAACCAGAAGCACAAAACCAGGAACCCGAGAGATGCAGCTCGTAGAGGAGAGAAAACAAGAGTGGACTGGGAGGACCATTGGGTGGATGAGGAATCAATAGAGAAACAAACAGTTCCATCTGCCGTTTATGGGTAAAAGAGAGCAGATGAAGAAGACATGGTTACCTATGGCTTGGTGATTTGGCCACTTCCCTTTTCTGGGACAAACTCAGATTGTCAATTTTGTGAACAAAGAACAGTTTTTATTCTACATGCATCATGAGAGCCACATGGAGGGACAGCTCCATTTGCCCCTGGAAGAATCTGGCAGACACTGGGAAGTCAGCGGTAAGAAAGAAGTGAAGATATTTGGGTTGGTCAATGTCAAGCCATAGCATCCTGGGAGACAGCTTCACCAGGAGTGGGAGAACTAGAGACTCAACTTCCATCTGTTCTCTCTCCTCAGCCATGGTCACTGGATTATAATAATAATGACAACAGTGATAAAATTGGTGGTAACAGCAGGTAACGTTTGCTGAATGATGTCCATGTACCTGGCACTGTGCTCATATACACTCTTATTGGTGATCTTGAGAAAGGACCACTAAAGTTATCTCTAGTTTAGACATTCAGAAATGGCATTAGTGGGGAGAGTAATATATACACACACGATTAATAAGTGGCAAAACCAAAGTCTAAAACAGAATTTTTTATTTTACTTCAAAGGTTTTGTTTTGACTTCTCCAATATCCTACCTGCCCATCCACCCAGTCACATGGTTCTGTCTGCTAACATCTCCTGAAACTATTCACCTCCTGCCATTGTATCTTGCCTGGATTATTGCAATAGCCACTTAAATCATCCCCCTGCCTCCACTGTCTCTCCTCTTGAGTCTATTCTTCACATAGAGAGTAGGGTTGTCCTTTAATTAAAAAATGGAGTCAGTGTATAACCCTGTATTAAAACTCTCTGGCTCCCCAGAGGACACAGTTTAACCTCCTTTTTATTAGACACGGTGTCTTCTAATATGGTCTAAACCTATTTTACAAGCAGCATCTCCAGACATGCTCTTTTATGCTTTCTAAGCTCCAGCTGTACATTGAGCTTCTTCCAAGACACATAATGTGCTGCTGAGCCACCGTGCCTTTGCACACACTGTAATTCCTATCTACAGTACCCTCCTTCCCTTTCTGTCCTTGGAGAATTCCTGGTAATAATACAATACCCAGTGAATGGTGCCCTCCTTAGAAGCCTTCCCCAGATGCCTCTCCCAAAGCTATTTTCATTCTCTTTCATGTTTTTACTACTATTTATGTTTTGTCATCAAATTGCATTATAATCACATTATATACATGTGCTTCCCCCTCAAATCTGTGTTCTTTAGAAGAGTAACTCTATCATCCTACATATATCATCTCATTTGGTTCAAAACCATGATATAAGATAAATGCTATGATTATCCTTAATTTAAGTTGATGAAATAGAGACTCAGAAAGGTTAAGTACCTTGTCCAAGGATGCAAAGCCTGTACATGATGGAGCTGGGGTCTGGATCCAGAATGTCTACCTCCAGAGCTCTGCTCATTCCTACTACCTTAAGGCGTTGTTCTTGTCTCAATGCTCTGAGTGTCTTATTCCCATGGCTTTATAGCCTGTCTTTGAATACACTTTCATAATGCTGGAACCTAAGACCATGCTTATTGGATAGATGCAGTTTCCCCTCCAGAATCAGCAGCAGAATTATTCATTGGTGAACACTCTGAGCTTTTGGTCACATGCATCTGTCTGCTGCAGAGGTACCACATGTTGTCCTGAGAGACGGGGCTGAACCATGAGTGTTGATTTTCTCGTGGACCCTTTTTAAGCTTTCTTCGGGTTGACTGTTAATTAGTTGGGTTTCTTCCACTTACATTTGGTTGTCCTTAACTAGAGAAGGGAGGTCACTACCAGGATATACAGCCATGGAGTTCATCAAGGAAAACAGACTGACTGCCTGCCATCTTGGATTGTAATGACACTTATGGATGGCTCAGAGCTAAGTGATGACAAACTGGAGATGAGAGGCAGAGACACGGACAGAAAGTCAATCCTCTTATGGTGGAATCAGTTCTTTTGTAGACCCCGCTGTCCTTGGCTCCTGCAACAGCTAAAAAGGTGATTTCTGAAAAGAAACCTCTTACTGTTTTGAAATGCAAATGCAAGTCTTCTTAAGCTTGACTTACACATGAACTCAAGGGCCATTTGGTTTTGCATGTTGTTAAAAATATTGTTCACTTGCCTGTAAAGTATCATTGTGTCTTGGATGCCTTAGCTTAACCATCTGACAGCTCCTTTATCCCCCAACTGGAAGAAAAATAGGAGACTTCTTAAAGCTAGTTACAGCCCCTTATGGGATGTTCTCACAAGGAAAAGTCTGAATAAGAAACCCCTGCCTTGACTTCCTCTCTGACATTATTGATCCTGTTGGCTTTGGTTCCCACATCTGTCACCTGAGCCACACCCTCTACACCATTAACATGGAAATGGAACTTTGATACCGAGAGGAGTGCCTTACACCAAGACCTCTAAATCTGAAGTCTAATCTTTTCCAGAATTCCATAGTGTAGTCTCAATAGCAATGCTTGAACCTGTCATTCAGTTAAGTGCATAGTATTCAGTGCACTCTGCTTAGCACTCGGTAGGAAACAAAGTTCAATGAGACACAAAAGCTAACCTCAAAGAATTAAATTCTGGGCAGAAGGATAATCAAACTAGACAGAGATTTATAATACATGGTGTAAGCCAAGTGGTGCCATAACATGAACATTGCTGTAGTTGCTGCCTGGTACCCATTTTAGAAGATAACTCCAACTGGTCTTTGGAAAACCATCCTTCTCTTACTCTCAGTTCATCTGGTTAAGGGATAACTGCCACTAAACAAGTTTTAAGGCAGATGTGAGAGCAAGGTGACACCAAACAGAACATCACACACAGACTCATACACAGACACAGGAACACGCAGATGCACACACAGTAGTAGCAGTGATTAGTTCAAGAGGCAAAGAGTCAATGTAGGACCCAAGCCAAGTCAAGGAGAGACAATGAGAATCAATTCTAAAACTGTTAGGGAGCAAACAAAGAAGAGACATCTTCAGTCCTTGGATCCAAGATCACTGAAGGTGGAGCCTGGAGCTGCCGGGGCCTGCCCACAGCAGTCAGCGTTCGTGCACAGGTGAAGTTGGAGAGAAGACAGCACATCCTCAATACAACCAGAACCTTTGGGTCCAGCCACTGCTAGAGTTTTTCATCACATGTCAATAAATCCCTGTATAAATTACTTTTTTGACTTCAGAGAGTGTGAGGTTTCCATCATTTGTAGCCAAATAATATAAAAAAATGTGCTGTTAGTAGAAAAGGACCTCTCCAGTTGAAAGGAGCAGACTTAGCCCTTTCTTTGAATGCAGTTTGGATTTAGAAAGGATGGGACCCTGCGGGAGGGAATTCCAGGCAAAGAGACACCTTGAGCAGAAGCCAGTAGCCCATGCTGCAAAAGCCAGCAGATATGGGCTTCGTTTAGTAGGCACGCCTTCTTAGATCAGCTAAAACAGCGGTCCCCAATCTTTTTGGCACCAGGGACTGGTTTCCTGGAAGACAATTTTTCCGTGGACTGCAGAGAGGTGGGTGATGGTTTCAGACTGTTTCAAGCACACTACATTTATCATTAGATTATGATAAGGAATGCACAACCTAGATCCCTCGCATACGCAGTTCACAATAGGGTTTGTGCTCCTATGAGAATCTAATGCTGCCCCTGATCTGACAGGAGGCAGAGCTCAGGCAGTAAGGCTCGCTCGCCTGCCACTCACCTCCTGCTGTGGGGTCCAGTTCCTAACAGGCCACCAACCAGTATGGGTCTATGGCCCCGGGGGTTGGGGACCCCTGATCTACGACATGTCTGGATTTATACTAAGATTGGGGATACAAAGATAATTTTTAAATATTACGAAAGAAACTATATGTTATACCTGATTTAACTATTGCACAAGAAGAAAGTGCAGGGAGAAGGGTAAATCAGACTAAATTGGCAGAAAAATCTGCAAATTTGTGCCTACCCTTTTCTCTGTCTCTCCCTCTCCCCTCCTTTCTTCTTTCTTTTCTTCTTTTTTTCTTCCTTTCTTTTAAAAATACTCTCACCAGAAGCCATGGATCAACAAAGGTTTTAGAAAAAGAACAATTATCAAATTATGAATTCCCAGGATGTTCACATTAGGACAATGTTAGTGCTGACCTGGTAACCCCCTTAATTTACCTGTACATTGACAGGGACCCTCAGTTGTAGACTTGGCTCCCAGAGTATCACTGATGAGGTGTGACAGGGATGAAGCCCCTTGCAAGAATTAAGTCAACATTCACTAAAACTAAGAGGAAGGAATGTGAGCCGAATCACTTTGTAAACACGGAAGATGAAACAGCAGCTACTTTTTCAGAGATGGCTTCCAGGTTTTACTGATCAACTAGAAAGCAGGTTTGAAATGTTTGGTTCTCAATCTGTCAAACCCAAGTACGTTCATAGTGGTCCTCATAATTAGCAGAGAAATGCCTTTCTTCCAGTGTTTGGCATGCTATTTATTTTTTCCAAGACAGGCGCTATTACGCACTGCCCTTTTCTCAGGCAAAATCCAATCATTCTCTTCACTGTTCTGTAAAGTGGGCCAAATGGAACGGTGTAAAGGTATCATCTATCATGATTCCTGCATGGTGTCTCAGAGATGAGGAGCCAGGAAAAATTCACCAAGGCTTAGAAATAGCATTTCGTCTCTTTAAACTGACCTCCAGGAACCCAGATTCAAGATGTCCTGTGTATCCTGGGCTTTATGTCTCTATGGCAGATTGCTACTTGCCTACCCACCATCTTTTCTGCCCTTCATCCTTACTCACTGTAAGAGGTAGCAATGCTCCCAGGTAAAACAACTTCCAGGTTCCTTTGCAGCTAGTATAGCCGTGTGACCCAGTTCTTGCCAATCAAGTGCAGGTGGAATTTTCTAGGTGAGGCTTCTAGAGGGATAGTTTTCAGTGGCATACTCTTTCTGCCTTTGCCCTTTCCTCCTGCCTGGGTTTCTGTTGATATCATGAAGCTGCCATATCAGTCCTGGCTGTCTTTTCTCTGGATTTCTTGTCACATGAGAATAACCTCAATTTGGGCATGCCTCTGTGGTCAGGTTTTTAGTTCTTGACATCTTTAATAAATCCATTTTACCTCTGCTTTATTATTCAAATTTAGTCTTTGGCTTTACATATTTTATCATGAGATTTTTTGCTTAGTATCCACATACTAGTTCTATTTTTCAACATTTCATTAATTTACATGATTTATTTCCCTGTGATTGCTACCCAAACTTCTGTATAAAGCATCTAGTCACTGTAACTAATGCTCATTCTGCAGGAACCAGATATACAGCAAAATGTTCACATGAGAAAGCAAGACACGTGTAGGGGTGCAGCTATGCAGTTGCACAGATCTAGGCTTTAGCGACTCATCTACCATGATTAATGCCTGCTTATCAGAGTTCTAACTTGCCAGCTGGGTAAATTCTGGCAGATTTGTTTCTGTTGTATATTTTTTAAAAACTCTTTTCTAGCATCTGTGCATTTTATTTACCTTAGCCAAGCTTCACATTGTAGGAAGCCCATGAATTGAGCATTTCTGAGAGGGCAGCACCGTCATTTGGATTTCAGTGCATCAGGAAGGAAGAGACGTCACACTTCCAGAGCCCAAGGAGGCCTCATAAGAAGTGATGAAAATTGGCCGGGCGCGGTGGCTCATGCCTGTAATCCCAGCACTTTGGGAGGCTGAGGAGGGTGGATCATGAGGTCAGGAGTTCTAGACAAGCCTGGCCAAGATGGTGAAACCCTGTCTTTACTAAAAATACAAAAATTAGCCAGGTGTGGTGGCAGGCACCTGTAATCCCAGCTACTCGGGAGGCTGAGGCAGAGAATTGCTTGAACCCGAGAGGCAGAAGTTGCAGCGAGCTGAGATTGCAGCACTGCACTCCAGCCTGGGCGACAGAGTGAGACTCTGTCTCAAAAAAAAAAAAAAAAAAAAAAAAAAAAGAAGCGATGGAAACTTTTGGTTGCTGAAATGCCCTTCTGGGTGCTCAGTGATTGCCTGAATGGGCTCTCATGGGGACCCTGTTGCAGGGATGCCAACAAACTTGCAAATCCTGGTTTCACAGCTGTTGCTGCCAATAGCACATAAATGTCAATATTTTTTGAAGCAGAGTACTGCTTGTTTTTTTCTTTTGAAACTAGAGTGCATTTTACTCTTACTTGAAATTTCATGTAGCCTCTTCACTTACATGGGATTAGACTATGAAATCCAAGCATCACTGAAACTCTTTTTTAAAACTTTTATTTTAAGTTCAGGGGTGCAAGTACAGGTTTGTTTCATAGATAAACTTACGACATGGGGGTTTGTACAAAAATTCACTCAAGATGGATTCAAGACTTAAATGTAAAACCCAAAACTATAAAAACTCTGGAAGAAAACCTAGGCAATACCATTCAGGACACAGGCACAGCAAAGATTTCATGACAAAGACGCCAAAAGCAATTGCAGCAAAAGCAACAATTGACAAATGGGATCTAATTAAAGAGCTTCTGCACAGCCAAAAGAAACTCTCAACAGAGTAAACAGACAACCTACAGAATGGGAGAAAATGTTTACAAACTGTGCATCTGACAAAGGTCTAATATCCAGCATCTATAAGGAACTTAAATTTACGAGAAAAAAACCCGTGCAGAAGTGGGCAAAGGACATGAAAAGACACTTTTCAAAAGAAGACATATATGTGGCCAACAATCATATGGAAAAAAGCTCATCACTGATCATTAGAGAAATGCAGATCAAAACCACAATGAAACTCTTTTGGAGTCAAAATTGTTTTTGAAAATCTTTTGATCACGAGACCCACGGACTCACTTCAAACTGATCCAACATATCCATATGTCATCCAGCACCGAACAGACCATTGCTTCTGTCTGGGGAGTCGGGGTTGCTGTGTTTTGTCTGTGTACCTGAGGAAGTAGTTGGCTTTCCCTGAGGACCACACAATATCAAACTTACAAATTTTAACATACTGGATTCACACTTGGTGTGCTGAGATTTTTCACACAATGAGACACTGGAAAATGGGACATGACTTCCACCTCCTGTCACTCCTGGTGTTGTATGATTTAGAGAATGACTAGCCAGTGGTCGATACCATCTGAAGTTGAATTTGGACAAGTAAACACTCAAGTGCAGAGACTCTGTGTACCCATATTGCTGTCTAGCCTGACCAAGGAGAGAACTACAAAACTCTGAAGCTGTCAATATGTGTTGCACCACAGTACCTAGAACTCCTGCTCTGCAGGCTCAGAAAGTCTGGCGGGTTTAGTGGAAACTTAGACTACAGCCTTACCTAACTCTGCACGGTGATTAGAAGCTGAGCTGGCTGGTTACTCATTCCTTAGTTATTCATTCCTTAACACCAGGCAGGACTAAGCACGGCTCTAAACATCACCTAACTTATTCTCAAAGCATTCCTAAGAAGTTGATTTATTTTCATTTATATCATCGAGTAGGTAAGGGTCCAAGCGCTTACACAGTTTTCCCCAGGTCAAACACTGATGCGGTGACTGCTCTCACATTTGAACTCTGGAGCTCCTAAAGCCAATGCATAGGGTCTTCCCTCTTAACAATACTCCATTCCCATTGTGAACCATGAAATCTCACTTTATCCGGAAGATAAAAGAAAAACAAACAAGAAGGTGGCCTGCAGGTAAGGCAGAGCTGCAAAGTCTTCACCGTTATCTTATTCACTACTGATGCCTGGGTGGAATTCCAGGAGGCATTATCTTTCTTTCAGAGAGATCCAGGACACCTACTATGTCTCACTACTTTTGAGCATTTAAAAATATTTGATTTATGATACGTTACTGGCACTGGGACAACTAGTAAATATAGTGTAGAAATTACTAATATGCTTCATGTAAATTACTTCAAAATACTTTAGGCTTGGAGCATCAGATGAGCAAACATGGTAGAACTCATATGGCTGTTAACATGCAGGGCAAGTGTTCATTGTATCAGCCCCTCTATTTTTCCTGTATGATTAAAGTTTTTTAAAATAAGAATGTTTTTAAAATACACTTCACTATTTATTATATACTTTGAAAAAAATTGAAATCAACGTAAATGCTCACCAATGACCGACTGGATAAAGAAAATGTAGCATGTATATGCCATAAAATACTGTGCAGCTTTGAAAAAGAACGAGAATCAAGTCCTTTGCAGCAATATGGATGGAGCTGGACTCCATTATTCTTAGCAAACTAATGCAGGAACAGAAAATCAAGTTGTCTGAATGTTCTCACTTATAAGTGGGACCTAAATGATGAGAACACACGGACACACTGAGGGGAACAGCACCCACTGGGGCCTACTGGAGGGTGGAGGGTGGGAGGAGGGAGAGGATCAGGAAAAATAACTAGTGGGTACTAGGCTTAGTACCTGGATGATGAAATAATCTGCACAACAACTCCCCGTGACATGAGTTTACCTGTGTGACGAACCTGCACATATACCCCATAACTTAGAAAAGAAAAGAAAAAATCATTTAGCCAGCCTAAGCCTCAGTTTCTGCATCCATCAAACAAACATAATGGGCACCACACTGTATGATTGTAAAGAATAAAAAGATTAATGAGTGAGGTGCTTGCTGAAGTGTCTGACATAGACTACAGTCCGTGGGCCATATTCCCTCATGCATTCATTCTGCAGAAACTTCCTGAGCATCTACGAAGCCAAGCACTACGCTGAAAACGCCACAGACGATCTCATTTCATGCTTATCCTGAAGATATAGATAAATAAGACATAATTCTTGTTGTCAAGCACTCACTGTTTGCTGGAGGCTGAAAGACACCTTGCAGATTATAACAAATCAGATAAATAGTACCCAGATGGGCCAAGTGATTAAGCCGGCATCACTCAGCTCCTTAGTGGTGGAGTCGACAAGGAACCAAAGTCTCCTGAACCTGATGCTGTTTCCACATCACCACACACTCTGGTTTGCGGAAGGACCGTGCATTTATTTTATTGCATATGTAGAAAACTTCACTACTACCCCAGTGTTCTTCAAAAGAGAGTGAGCTAATTTGTACAGTGCGCAGACATCACTTAGATAGCAATGAACATTTTGGTAAGAAAGTTAACCTCTTTTCAGCTTTTTTCCCCATCATTCTGGTTTCCTCAAGGAGAAACGCTTGTTCCATACAAGATGTCTTTAAATCCTCATGTTTGCTTACGTTATTCTTCATGGGAGGGTACGAGTCCAGACGCGGAGCCCTCGGCAGGCAGTATGTAGTTAGGATTAATAACATCGCTTTATTTTCTTATTGGTTGTGTTTAGGGCTCCCTTCTATTTATTGCAAACGATACCAGTTTTCATTTAACAGTAGTGTAATAATGCTTCCTTTCAAAATGAATGTATTGGTAAAGAAAGCAAGTGAATTGAATGAAAGAGTTATGTTTGCATAATAGTGTCAGTTACAATGACTGAAGTGAGAAGACTGACCTAGACAATTTCCTGAGATAGAAATGCCTCTTCAGTAAAAAAAATTGGATAAAGTGCTGGGTTTTGGACGGTGGTTGGAAAAGCAAATTGAGAGTGTGACTGCAATTGTTTCTACTCCACCAAGTCACTTTCCCAGTGTCAGGGAAGATGAGAGGAGAGAGACAGAGAGATAGTTGGTTTGGGCTGAAGGGCAGGTTCTGCTCTGGGGACTCTGGTTTGAGTAGCAGGATTCTCTACACTGCAGATTAGCTTGTTTTAGATTTGAAATGATGGTTAGATAATGCTCTGTGTGGTCCGCTTGGGGACTTTGCTGTGTGCTTGCTAATACTATGCTCCATATCCGAGGCATTTATTTCCTAAAGACAGTTAATGCCAGCCGGGTCTCACGGCCAGGCGAGTTGATTAAAACTTGGCAGGCACAATTGCTGTTTCTAATAAAGAAATCACCACCGCAGCATTTTTTCCTCCTTTAAGTAAGAGAGGGGGAAATTGTGAAAAATCAAAGCCTGGAATATATTTTTGACAGCAGCTCTTAATTTCCCTCTTTTAATCAGTTTTACGCAGCACCTGTCCTCACCATGGCATGGTGTGAATATTTTTATCATTCATCTCCGCTCAGGAGGTAGGGAGGACTGAGATCTTCAAGAGCAGAGATTTGAGAAGTGTTAATGGGACAAAATGGACATTAAACATCAATTAATAAACATGGGTTATGTGTGTAAGGATTTAATGCCTTTATTCCCCATAAGGACAGAGATCTTGTCTCTCTCATTCCTGCTATGACCCAATTCCTGAGACATCGTATTCTCCATAAGTATCTTTGAATGAATACGCCAGAGTGTTTCTGCATAAGAATTAGCAGGGAGGCTGAGATGCACAGTTCTGGAGGGTACAGTGCACAACACCTGTTGCAAAAAGCCTGACATCAATATTCTGCAGGGATACCTGATATTCCTAGGAATTAGGGATGGAAGGGCTAACCAAGTCACACCACATCCTCTCTAACAGTGCCCCCTTCTGTGTGCCCTCAAGGACTCAGCGTACCATGGGTGAGTGGCTTTGTGACCACCCAGTTCCACCAGCTCAGTACTCTGGTTCTCAAATCCCCCTACATCCACCAGCTGCTAGAAGCATTGAGAACCAACGCCTATCACCTGAGCCCCTCTTTTGCACTTGCCCTCAACAGCAGGGAGCCACCTTGCTCAAGCTTCCCTCCCTTTTCTGAGCCAGCGACTGGTAGAGCTGTATAAAGTCCCAGCCCCTGGTACCAATTTGGAGTAACCCTGCAGGGACACCTCAGGTCTACACCTGCCCGGGGATACACTGAGGACTTTGCTGCACCGGCATCACAGTCTGATTTTTCCCTCTACCTTGTTCTACGTCCTTCATTCCCCTGCAGAGGTTTATCCCAATAACTTCCTGCACATAAATGCATCTCAGCGTCTGCTACTTGGGAACCTGACCTGCAACAAGTAAGAATACAAATTGCCAATGGAGGTGATACTGTGAACTGTGACTATGGGTGGTTTATCTGGGTGAACTCCAGGGCTTTAAGATGGAGGTGACAGAAGTCCAACCCATGCTGGCTTAATGGACCCATGACCTGGAAAATTCAGAGGGAGGGGCTTCAGGCACAGCTGGATCCAGGGGTTCATGGGATGAGATTATAATTTCACCTCTCCCCTTCATCTCCCTTTCCTTTAGCTTAGCTTCAGTCTCAGACAAACATACAAGGCAGTGAAAAGACAGTCCCCAGAATCTAGAGGCTTACAGTCTAGTACCTTTTTATAAAATTTAACTTAATTTGATTTTGAGTTCAGGGGTACATGTGCAGGATAGGTAAACTTGTATCTTGGGGGTTTGTTGTGGAGATGATTCAGTCACTTGGGTATTAAGCCTAGTATTCGTTAGTTATTTTTCTTGATTCTCTCCTTCCACCCACACTCCACCCTCCCATAGGCCCCAGTGTGTGTTGTTCCCCTCTTTGTGTCCATGTATTCTCATCATTTAGCCCCCACTTATAAGTGTGAATATGCGGCATTTGGTTTTCTGTTTCTGCATTAGTTTGCTAAGGATAATGGCCTCCAGCTCTATCCATGTTGCTGCAAAGGACATGATATTGTTCTTTCATGGTGTGTATATACCACATTTTCTTTATCCAGTCTTTCACTGATGGTTGTTTAGGTTGATTCCATGTCTTTGCTTTTGTGAATAGTGCTGCAATGAACATTCATGTGCATGAGTCATTATAATAGAACAATTTACATTTATCTGTGTATATACCTAGTAATGGGATTTCTGGGTCAAATAGTAGTTTTGTTTTTAGTTCTTTGAGGAATCATCACACTGTTTTCCACAATGGTTGAACTAATTTACATTTCCACCAACAGTGTGTAAGCATTCCTATTTCTCCACAATCTCTCCAGCATCTGGTAATTTTTGACTTTTTGATAGTAGCCATTCTGACTGGTATGAGATGGCCTCTCGTTGTGGTTTTGATTTGCATTTCTCTAGTGATCAGTGATGTTGAGCTTTTTTCATATGCATGTTGGCTGCATGTATGTCTTCTTTGGAAAAGTGTCTGTTCATGAGAATACATGGACAAAGAGAGGGGAACAACACAACTGGGGCCTGTCAGAGGAGGGCGGGGAGGGGGAGAGCATCAGGAAAAATAGCTAATGCATGTCCAGCTTAATATCTAGGCAATGGGCTGATAGGTGCAGCAAACCACCATGGCACACGTTTACCTATGTAACAAACATGCACATGTATCCCAGAACTTAAATAAAATAAAATAATGTCTGTTCATGTCCTTTGCCCACTTTTTTAATGGGGTTGCTTGTTGTTTTTCTTCTAAATTTGTTTAAGTTCCTTATGAATGCTGGATATTAGGCCTTTGTCGAATGTATTGTTACAAAAATTTTCTCCCATTCCGTAGGTTGTCTGTTTACTCTGCTGGTAGTTTCTTTTGCTGTGCAGAAGATCTATTAGTTTAATAGATCCCATTGGTCAATTTTTGCTTTTGTCACAATTGCTTTTGATGTCTTCATCATGAAATCTTTGCTGTGCCTATGTCCTGAATGGTACTGCCTAGGTTTTCTTCCTGGGTTTTGATAGTTGTGAGTTTTACATTTAAGTCTTTCATCCATCTTGAGTGAATTTTTCTCTGCAGTGGAAGGAAAGGGTCCAGTTTCAATTTTCTGCATATGGCTAGCTGGTTATCCCAGCATCATTTATTGGGGAAAGGGGAGTCCTTTCCCCATTGCTTGGCAATTTTCTTGAAGATCAGATAGTTGTAGGTGTGTGACCTTATTGTACCCTTATTCTTAAGAAAGCAAATCTTTTCCTTGTCAATTCAGAAAACTAAAATTTGCAGTTTTGATGGCCGCAGTCATTTAGGCCACGTGGCCATACCAAAAAACAATCATTATCGACAAAGAATGTGAAACGTGTATTGATCAGGCCTGGCTTGCACACTCATATTCAGATCTGAGAAGGACACACATCCTCTGAACTACGTGCACAGAAGCAGGGAGAGATGGTACTCTAGAGAAGGGGGAGCTGAAAGCAGGGAAAGGGAGAATAATGTTGTTTAGGAAATTAAGAAATATATTAACTTTGGGAGAGAGATGAGTGAGGGGTGAAAGGAAATGGAGATGGAAAGAATAGAGAAAGAGGAAGGGAGAAGGGGGAGAGCCAGAACTGGAGCCAGGGACGACAAGTCCAGGAGCGGGAGGGAGGGAGATGGAGAGGGTATCCAAGGACAGCCTTGCGTCACGGTTCCTCGGCTGTGGGCCATCGCTCACCAAACTCAGCTTTTATCTTCTCATATTTATCGTCAGATCAGAGTGTGTATAAAGCAGTTTTTGATGATATCAGAATGGGACTTAACAGTTCAAATACTAGAGACCTGCGACGCCCAGAGATTGACATAGACCTTGAGGTGTGGGATACGGTCGGGGAGGCGGCTCACCTTCAGAATCTCGCTGCTGAAAAGACACACTTGTCTTCAGAGGAGTTGCGCAGGAAGCAGGCTCTGAGATGGAGATTTGTGTGCAGGGTGCTTTGGGGGTTTTACCCTTGGAAGCAACTTGTAGAGGAGAGGAGGAAGCCGGATTGGAAAGAGGCAGGAGCTGAACTCTGAGGCAGTTTCAACAACAGCCTCAGCCGACCCCAAGGGGAGCTCTGGAGTGGGCTGGCCCTTCAAAGATGCCCCACCCTGAAGCAAGGGTGCCTGGCCTCTCCACCCCACCCTGAGGAGTCACTGGAGGATGTGTTCACCTGGGAGGGAGCATGATCTTGGGCGAGGTATGCTGTCTTCAGCTGGGGGAGATTTCAGAGGTTGTCAGCCACCGTCACCTCCCTCCTACAGGAGTGACCTCGGCAGCACACCATGGCGTCCAAAACAGTACCTCTTGCAGACACCAAGATGAATACACGTAAGGCGTTTGAAGGACTCTGGGTCATCCATGAGATGTATTTGACTCCTTTCTGGTCCAGTTTTAGGCTATATCCAATCTTACCCAAGTATGACTTACATGAGGCTGGGCATGGATTCCAGTATTATTCATCAGATAAATGGCTTTCTAGATTTTGCTAAGCTTTGAGACTATAACCACTTCTAGCACATCCCACTCCATGCTGGTCATACCACTCAAGATACTCTGTGACAAGACGGAAGGAGAATGGGATGCATATGCAGTAGATATTCAGAAGACTCTACCACTCACTAACCACTTTCGGAGTCCTAGCTTCCCCCTTTAATTTGCATATTTCATCTCTCAGGAGGTCGGGACTCTTGAGTGACTTACCTGAGGTTTCAGCATCTGGAAAGGGTAGAGTCTTGGGACTCTTAAGTCCAGGATCGTTTCTCCATTAACACATACGCATGGAGCCTTCTCCCAAGAGCAAGTGCACTAATTACCTGGGTAGGTGTAGGACCAGGTGTTGCCTGCACGGTGCTCACATATCCCTTCTCCACACCTTCCCTTCTCTGCTCTGAACCTAACGGAATGTGTCAATGCAAACTCTGATTCTCAGGATCCATCGCCCACTGGCTGCTGGAAAGATTTGGCCAATGAAAGACAAGCGTTGCAGGCTTTTGTTTTTCTTTACTTTTGTTTTAGATTCCGGGGGTACATGTGTAGGTTTGTTACATGGGAATATTGGGTAACACTGGGAGTTGGGGTGCAATTGAATCTGTCACCCAGGAAGTGAGCATAGAACCCAATGGGTAGTTTTTCAAGCCTTGCCTGTCTCCTTATCTCTTGCTTCTAGTAGCCTCCGGGCCTACTGTTGCCATCTTTATGTCCATGAGTACCCAGTGCACCGCTCTCATAAGCGAGAACATGCATTATTGAGTTTTCTGTTTCTGCGCCACTTTGCTTAAGGTAACAGCCTCCCACTGCATCCATGTTGCTGCAAAGGCGATGATTTCATTATTTTTTATCGCTGTGTAAGATTCCACAGTGTATATGTGTGACATTTTCTCTATTTACTCCACTGTTGCTGGGTACCTGGGTCGGTTCCATAGCTGCTATTATGAATAGTACTGCAGTGAGCATATGGGCACAGGGGTCTTTTTGGTAGAACAACTTATTTTCCTTTGAGTATACACCCAGTAGTGGGATTGCTGGATCAAAGAGTGGGAGTTTAAAGGGCAAGGAGAAAGCAGAAGTCAGGCTATTTCTCTTTCTCTGTGTTTTGGACAGTGTCTCACACAGTGGCTGTATCTCCTCTGTACCTCCAGCTCCCGCAAACAGTCTCTGGTTTGATTTCAGCTCCTCGCAGGCATCTCTAGTTTCTGGTTTGGGATCACCTCCTGCCTGTTGCCTTCATCGCTAGAGATGCGCCATTCACAAGTGGCCTTAACGGTTCCTCTTATGGTTTCTAGTTCTTCTCATACCGTGCGGGCAACACCTGGGTCTACATCTACCCAGGTAACTAGTGCACTCGCTCTTGGGAGAAGGCTCCTTGCATATGTGTTAATGGAGAAATGATCCTGCACTTAAGAGTCACGAGACTCTACCCTTTCCTGATGCTGAAACCTCAGGTGAGAGGTTGTTTGGAAGTTTTTACAGAAATGCTGCATATATACAGGTATGTGCATGCAATCTTGCAAATCTTAGTGAACATCCAGCATCTTCTAAACCAGTGCCCTGGATTAAATTCGCTCTATTGAACTCTAGATGGTAGCTCGACTAGACCCTGACTTATATGTCACCCAATGCATCAAAGCACTCATCAAAGCTGGACAAGTGAAGACCTCAACGATAATTGGTAAATGCCATAATAATGGATGCACATCCGATCTAAAAACCCACATGAACAAGACTTCACATGATGTTTCCGTGGTTATTTTTAATTTCTGTTGCAAACATCCACTCTGTTGCCCAGATGCACATCAGTCTCCATTCTCTCAGGTTCTTCCACGCACTCCCCCTGCCAACCCAGGCTTCAAGCCTGTGTGTAGAACTCTCTCTACATCCTGCGTAGCTTGCCATTGTCAGCGTTCGAGAGGGAAGTAAAAGGGTATCTGCATCCGTCATGTAGCCAGCAGACATCAGCAGGCATCTTGTGTCTGCCTGGGCTTCAGCTGTGGGTTGGTACAGATTTATCTACACTATGGATATTTCCCATCCACAAGTCACCTCCAAACCTAATAACCTCTTAGATATGCCCATGCTATTATGGGATATATGAGAAGTGTATTCTGCTCTTAGGTCACTGAGCCTAGAGAAACCCCACACTGTTGTTTAAGATCTTGTTTGCCTCCACGCGCCACGTGATCATTTCCTGTCTGAGTTCTGACTTCTAAGTAAAAAGTGAGTCACAGAATGGCCGTCTTTTCACTCTCCAGATCTCTTCAGAGTTTGTAGCATCCTGTCTCTGGAACACAGAGAAACAGAACTGGCCTTTTGGCTCAGACACTCACCATCTCCATTACCCCCTTGTTTTCCTCTCAAATATCCACCTTGGCCCTTTTGAGGAGGTGTTTTTTCATCCTGAGAACAGAAAGTCCCACTCTCATGTTATCATGGATACTCCAAAATCTTTTACTTCTTCTGTGCTCAGAAGCATTTTGTTTCCTCTTGGACTAGCTTTGGTAAAAGTGAGTTTAGGTAAGAAGTGTGCTGGAATCACGGAGGCTCATGACAACAGAGGTTGGCATTGTCCTCTCATTGCACACCCGTACTTGGTCAGGCTTCGCCAGATAACACCTCTTTTTCATTCTGGGATGAGAGCAAAATAGCTCCTCCCATTGGGGACATGTTTGTCTTGGGGAACACGGAAAACAGAGATCTTGGAACCATGACATAATCCTTCAAGCATCTGCCCCAGATGCCATACGTCACTTTCGCTCACCTGTCATGGATTAAAGCAAAGCACACATCCAAGCCTGATTTCCACAAGGCAGGAAAGGATAATCCTACCAAAGAAAGGTCAGCACATATTTGGAAAATAAAATTTAGTAAATTTTACTACACTTAAAAAAACCTCCAGGCCAGGCACAGTGGCTCACGCCTGTAGTAATCCCAGCACTTTGGGAGGCCGAGGCAGGTGGATCACTTGAGGTCAGCAGTTCCAGACCAGCCTGGTCAACATGGTGAAACCCTGTCTCTACTAAAAAATACAAAAATTAGCCAGTTGTGGTGGCGGGCACCTGTTCTCAGCTACTTAGAAGGCTGAGGCAGGAGAATCACTCGAACCCAGGAGGGGGAGGTTGTAGCAAGCTGAGATCATGCCACTGCACTCCAACCTGGGCAATAGAGTGAGATTCCGTCTCCGTCTCAGAAATAAAAAACAAAAAGCAACTCCAGTGCTTGGAGAACAGTTTATGTCCATTCACCTTTATGCTGGACATTGAGAACAGAATAGAATAGTTGATGCTTGAATGGAGGAGAGAAAGGGGGTAAAGAGAAAAACAGGAAGGAAAAACTAAATGTTTCAAAATAATGACTCGTAATAAAATACAAACAGAATGTTGGCCGTCAGATATTTCGGCTGAGCTATTCTTACTGGGATTTGTCTGTTACCAGATATGAGCATTTAGTTTAGACAGAAGCTCTCTGACTACTCTCATTTATTCAGTAATTCCCAGTGTCCCAAATCCTCCTTCACTCTCTTTTCTACCTGGCTCCCAGCAACATTGACTGTCGAGGAAAGTCTTGCAAGGAAAGTGTACATCTTGTAGCTACTGGACTATTTTTAATCCTATGCTGGACATAAAACCTGGAGGCTTAGAATGAGAAGATCACGGACAGCAGAGATGGCCAAAGTGATCCTGCAGAGAATTGCAATAAGAAACCTTCAAAGCAGATTCCATGTGTCCTATTGTACATGGAACTGATGAATAGATTTATTGCTCTGTGAAATTATGTCTCAGTGATCCTTTTCATGTTTTGTTTGCAGTTTTATTTCTTTTTGACACTTAATTGAATGGTGATGTAGGGATATTTTTTAAAATTACTTATCACTGAGTTATCCCATGTACAACACAAGCACAAAAGCCGTAAGTATGCAGTGCAATGAAATGGAACATATGATGCAATCGCTTATACAGGTGTCAGATCTAAGGACAGAACATCTCCTTCTTTCCAACAGATGCCCTCATGTCCCCTCCAAGCCAGTACCTACACCCACCCCAGGAAAAGAAGTATCCCGACCTCTAAATCCAGGGACTTGTGTCTCTGTTTTTGGACTTCATACAAATGAAGTCATGTAGTACATACTATTTTGTGCCTGGTTTCTTTTTATCAAAATAGCATCAGGGAGATGTATCTCTGTTTTGTATAAATGAGTATTTTCATTTTGTTCTTGTTGCTGCATAGTATCCATTATATGAATACACAACACATTATTTGTCTATTCTATGGGTGGATATTTGAGTTGCTTCCAGTGTGGGACTGTTATGCATAACTTGTCTCTGCACCTTTCTGCACATGTGTCTTCAGGATCTAGAACCAGGAATACCATTTCACCCAACAATCCCATTACTGGGTATATACCCAAAGGATGATAAATCATTTTACTCTAAAGGCACATGCACACGTATGTTTATTGCAGCACTATTCACAATAGCAAAGACTTGGAACCAACCCAAATGCCCATCAATGATAGACTGGATTTAAAAAAAATGTGGTACATATTCACCATGGAATACTATGCAGCCATAAAAAAGGATAAGTTCATGTCCTTAGCAGGAACATGGATGAAGGGGAAACCATCATTCTCAGCAAATTAACATAGAAACAGAAAACCAAACACTGCATATTCTTGCTCGTAAGTGGGAGTTGGACAGTGAGAACACATGGACACAGGGAGGGGAACATCACACACTGGGGCCTGTCGGGGGGAGGGGGGCTGGGGGAGGGATAGTATTAGGAGAAATACCTAATGTAGATGACGGGTTGATGGGTGCAGCAAACCACCATGGCACAAGTATACCTATGTAACAAACCTGCACATTCTGCACGTGTATCCCAGAACTTAAGGTATAATTTAAAAAAAGAAAAAAAAAAAGAAGTGAGCGTTCAGCTCCTGAAGGTATGTACTTAGGAATGGAATGTCTGTATCCTATGGTATAGGGATGTTTAGCTTTAGTACTGCCAAACACTTTTCCAAAGTGGTTATGCCAGTTCACATTCCCACCAGCAGTGTAAGAGAATTCTCATCACTTCACATCCTTACCAACATTTCATCATGTCAGAAGGTATTTTCCAAAATTTATTTCTGAAATTTGAGAAGTATGAAAACGTGCAAAGTAGAATTAACCACTGGCCATGCCCCTTCATTCATACTTAACCTCTATTAACATTTAGACATTGTGCTTAAATAGGCTGTTATACCCCAAATACTTAAAAATACAGTGGCTCTAAGCAGACAAAGTGTATTTCTCTGTCATGGAGCTGTTTGGGGGAAGGTGCAAGGACTCTGCTCCCTGGGAGTATTCAGGGCTCCAGGATGGTGGGGAGGCTCTGTTATTCCTAACCTGTGGCTTCAAAGTCATTATAGTTGCTCCGTTCCCAACTGGCAGAAAGAGGGCATCTACCTCCTCAACTTCCTGGGCAAAGGACCTTATCATCCATGAAATGATTCAAATTCTCACATTCCATTGACCCTAACTCTCAACAGCCACACCTGGCTGCAAAGAAGTCTGGGAAATGTGGACTCTGGCTAGAAGACATGTCCCCAACTTAAATCCAAGAGGTTTTATGATGAAAAGGAAAAAGAAACAAAGGGATTAGTGATGGAGCAGTCTCTATGATAGACATTTATCTTCAGTAATTGTTCTGTGTATAAATGTGGTAAATACATTATTTACTATTTTTTAAATGTATCAAATTACAGGAAAAACGAAGACTTTTTAAATCTCATTCTTGCTTTTTCCTCACCTGACCCAAGCTGAGGAGGTAACTATGATAAGTTGAATGTATGTACTTCAAGTTCATTTTTATATCAGTATACATGCATGTGTACCATTATAGAAAAATCACAAACGCACACACTTGGTTTTCTATAAGTGACGTGTTAAAATATTTTAAAACTTGCTTTCATCCCTCCTAATATGTTTTGGAGATCTATTCATGTGGATACAAAGGCATCTAATTCATTCCCTTCATCTGCAAAAGAGTATTCCATTATAGAAATTGTTTAAATACCACTCAGAAGTCCCCTCTTGATGGAAACTTACAGTGTTGTTGAATCGTCACTATCACAAGTAATGCTGCAACTAAAAGTCTTGCATATCAGTGCTCATCCTCACCCAGCTGCCTCACACCACTGCTATGCTTGGTCTTTTGAAATACAAATAAGACCATATTATCCTGTTTTAAAAACTCTTGAGTATAAAATAAAATATAATTTTATATATATGAGAATGTCATACCTTTCGATGATGCATGCGGTAGCTATGATTAGTTTTGACACCATGTATCAGAAAACCCAAATAACAATTTTTTAGAAAATGGAGTGATGGAATACTATTCTCTCGTAGGAAAGTAGTCTGGATACAAACTTTCAAGGGATTCCAGGACTGTTTTATGGTCTTCATTAAATCATCAGGATACCAGATTCTGAGAAGATAGTGGCTTTTTCCTCTGCCAGATTTAGGCTGAGATTCTCGTCCACGTGCCCCTCAAGATAGCTGCTGTGGCTCCGACCCTCACAGCTGCACTTCAGACAGGAAGAAAGGGGAAGACTGAAGAGTAAATTACACATGTCAGTTGAGTCATCCATATTCAAAGAGCTGTTCCTAAAATCCATCCAGTGTGGTCTCCCCACTTGTATCTTATTGACCAAAATGATATCACAATTGTTCCTAGCTACAAGGGACGCTGGAAAATGTAGTTTTTGGCTGATCAGAGTAAAATCAGAATTCTCCTAGTAGAAAATACATGAAGAAACGATATTTGATAATCATATTGTAGTCTCTGCACTGTCCTCATTCCTAATAATATAGACATTCCCTTTTTATGCAGTGCATTGGTCAGAATTTTAAGTACAAGCAACAAATGTCAGCACTGAATGACTTAACCATAAAATGAAGGTTAAGAAGCATGGAGAATCTTCAGGGGAGAAAAACTAGGCTTGGGATTCATCATCCTGGAACAGAGGTAAACATCGTACTGCAGAAGCAGGATTCCTTTGCTGGAGGTGGCAAGCAGAAAATGCTGAGGTTACCTGGCTGATCATCAAGGCAATGCCAATCAAAACCACGATGAGAAATTGTCTCACCCCAGAATGGTTATTATCAAAAAGACAAAAAATAACAAATACTGGCACAGATGTGGAGAAATGAGGACACATATACACTGTTGGTGGGACTGTAAATTAGTATAGCCGCTATGGACATTAGTATGTAGGCACCTTAAAAAATTAAAACATGGTATGCACGTAAGATGCAGCAATTCCACTTCTGGGTATATATGCAAAGGAAATGAAATCAGGATGTTGAAAGGATTATCTGCACTCCAGTTTTTATTGCAGCAGTATTCACAATAGCCAAGATATGGAAACAACCTAAGTGTCCATCAACAGATCAACGGATTAACAAATGTGGTCTATATTATACACAATGGAATGCTAGTCCACCATTAAAAAAGAATAAAATCCTATCTTTTGCAACATGGAAAAACCTAGACATTCACTCAATAGTCAGTGAAATAAGCCAGGAACAGAAGGACAAATACTGTACATTCGCACTCCTGTGTGGAATCTAAATAAGCTGATCTCATAGAATTACACAGTAAAGTAGAGGTTACCAGAGGCTAGGGAGGGTACTGGGGCTGGGGGATGGTGAGATATTGGGCCATGAACACAAAGTTACAGTAAGATGGGGGAATAAGTTCTGGTGTGCTATAGCACTGTAGGGTGATATAATTAACAATGGTGTAGTGTATATTTCAAAATAGCTAGAAGAGAAGGTTTTGAATGTTCTCACCAAAGAAATGACAAATGTTTGGGGTGATGGATATGGGTGATGGATATGCTAATTACTCTGATTTGATCATTATGCAAAGTATGCATGTATCCAAACAGCACATTGTACCCCATAAATATGTGCAATTATTATGTGACAGTTAAAAAAAAAAAAAACTACAACGTTAAAAATGTCTGCGTCTCCTTTTTACATGGCTAAATCCTGGATTCGTCTCAGGACTTACCTTCTCTGGGAGCCTCCTCTGCAGCCCTGGGTTAGGTGGCCTGGGTCAGTACTGAGACACGCCCCCTTAGCATGCCTTCTGTTGTCAGGCTGTGTTTTAAGAATTTTATGTAGAACAACTTGTAGTAGTCACAGCAAAGGTATGAGGAGGGTATCACTATTGGCACTCTCAAATACAAATGAAGAAACTGGCACCGAGATTTTAAGTAACTCGTCCATATTCATTCGGCCATGTTCATTCAGTCACAATTTGTGCTCAAGCTGCCTGACTCCAAATTTCATGTTCTCATCCGTTACCTGATGTTATCTCTTGTACACCATTAAAGCAGGTTGGTCTATTTAACATTCTCATTCATTAGGGGGAGAAATCCCAGAAGGGAGGGAGTTTGTCTCTTCCGTCTTCTTCTGTCGCTGGACCTCCTCTTCCAACCTAAGTAGAACATTTTTCCTCCTACAGGTCGCTCACCTCTGTTATAAACGAGATCTAGAATGTTGATCATGTTTGCATAATCCTAGAAATAATATAAGGAATGACGTTCCAGCCTGTTTCCCTGCGAAAGCATCCCTAGTGACACTTCTCTTCTTCCTTAGTTACAAGCTCTGAATCTCAAGTCACAAATTTAACAGTGCGAGAAATATCAATTTCTCTGTTTTCTGCAACTCAAATTAATTTCTGCCTCCAGACTCTGACTGTCAGTTTGGTTTGGCATATGGTCTCTTCAGGCCCAGTAACTCTCAGATGCACTCCTGCCATGAGCAGCTGTTATCCAAGACTAGGGAACTCCATCTCCGTGTGTCCCCTCCTGCTGATGGGCATCCCTTCGTGGGGTTTCACCACCTCCCTTAGCACCTCCTGGCAGCCACGCTCTGGCCTTGCTCTTGGAGACCCAGGGTCTTCTCTCTGCTTCCCCAGTTCTGGGGAATGTATTTTTAATTTCTGGGGGATACTCTTGCTTCTCTAAATGTTTCTTTTAGTGGCAACAAGTATAATCTCCACAAAAGCCCAAACTGGATGAAAGAAGTACCAGCAAGGGAAAAATTGTAATTATATTTGGGTTATTTTTTGCCCATGTGTCAAGCTCTCCTGACACAAGGAGGATCAACTTGAAATGCTTGAACCAGGTGAAGGAAAAGAAAGCAATGAGGGGAAATAAGCAATTTTATATCAAATATTACCAATTCATTGAGAGTGCGGAATTACTGGAACCTTCATACACTGCTTCTAGGAGTTTAAATTGGTATTAAACATTGGAAAAGTGTTTGGTAGTAATTACTAAGGTTAAACAGAGGCAGTCTCAATTACTCAGCAATTTTACTTCTATATGTATACCCAAGATAAATGTGTATGTTTGTTTACCAAAGACATGGGCAAGAATGTCCCTGGTATCACTATTTGTAATAGCTAAAACCTGGAAACAACGTAAAGTCCATGACCAGTAGAATGAATAAGTAACTTGTGGCATAGAACAGTATGCAGCAAAGATGAAGTGTAAGTGATGGGAATCTAGATGGTTGAGCCTCAGAGACATCATGTTGAGTACAAAGGAGCGAAATACAAAAGTGTACACATCATGTGATTCCACTTCTATAAAAGTTTCAAACAGACGAAACTACCCTATGTTGCCAGAAGTCAGGGTAATGGTTACCCTGGGGGTAGGTTCTACCTGTAAGGTGACCCAATGGGCCATGGGTTTCTGGCAGAGTTCAGCTTGAGGTATGTGTGTTGGTCTGTAACATTGTTCACCTTGCACTGACCCATCCATCTGCACACGAATGATTCATGCATTATATGTTTATTATACAAAAAGAAAAGTTTCCATAGAAAACATGTATCCTCCTTAATTTGCCCACATAGAATTAATACACGTTTCTTTTACCTGGGCTAGGGGTAATTGAGACTTGAGTATTTTTTAAATTAATTAAAAGGAGGTGGCCCAGAAATGGTTACTGCAAATGTCTACTCTTGGTATATATTACTTGAATTTCATGCCAAAGATGTCTCACACTACAGAGTCACATAAGGGAATGCTGAGACCACTCTCATTCCTTTATGGCCCATGCCAATGAAGAAAAGTTGTCTTACTTATACACCAGTATTTGGCAAATGACTGCTATGTCTCAGACATGATTTAAGGCACTTGTAGATGCAGCATTCAACAAACACAAACAAAAACCCACTCTTCTCTCGTGGAGCTCACATTATAGTAAATGGAAATAAAATCCATCCACCCATCCATCCATCCATCCATCCATCCATCCATCCATCCATCCAAGCATCCATCCATTGATCCATTCATCCTTCCATCCATCCAAGCAACCATCCATCCATCCATCCAAGCATCCATCCATCCATGCAACCATCCATCCATCCATCCATCCAAGCATCCATCCATCCATCCATCCACCTATCCATCCATTCATTCATCCATATGCAACATAATTGTAGTGATAAGAGTCTAGAGATGGGTACAGCAAGGTGATGATATAGAATTGTGGTCAGGGTGAAATGTTGTATCAAGTGATAGGGGACGTTCTCTCTGATGTTGCAACATCTGAGCAGAGATCTAAAAGATTTGCATATATGTGGGAGAGGAACACTAAAGACAGAGGAAACTGCAAGTGCAAAGGTCCTGGGGCAGGTATGTGCTTGGTGTGTTCAAGGAAAGCAAGAAAGCCAGTGGGAGGGTGCAGAAGAGCAACAGGGTGTGAGGGGAGGTGGACCAAAGACATAGGCAAAGACTAGACCTTATAGGGACTTGAGCAGGTTGTGCAGGTTTAAGTTTTTACCCAGAGTGAGATGGGAAACCCATGGAGGTTTCCAGCAGGAGAGTGGCATAATCAGAATTCATATATGGATGCTGCGTGAACGGTAAATTGCTGGGCTCAAAGGTAGAAGCAGCATGAACAGGCGGCTGTTGTAAAATGCAGGAGGGAGGTGACCTTGGCTTGCACCAGGGCAGGAGTGATAACGCTGGTGCGATGTGGTTAGAACCTGGATCTACTTTTGTGAAGTAGAGCCCACAGTATGAAACTCAGTCCCCAAAAGGCATCCCATGTGCATAGTTCTGGAGAAGCCAAGAGACACTTCGAGCATCTGGATGTGCAGGCTCTCAGCCTAGATACGACAGATGTGTCTTTGCCATAAATCCCCTGTGAGAGATAAACAGGGAAGAAATTTGGCTTCTGGAAAATCTGAAGCAGAGAGGGAGAACGATTTGGGAAATCCAGAGATGTAGCACATGGCAGTGGGAACAACACAGACTCCAGGCTTAGCTGCTGGAACTGTCGAGTAAGTTGCTGAAGCTCCGCGTCCTTATCGGTAAACAGGGAATAATGGCAGGAGCTACCTCAAGGGCTACTTGTGAGGACTAAATAAGGTAGAGGCTGGAAGGGAACCATCCCAGGTGCTGTTATAACAATGCGTAGCAGCCGCTCTCATCTCCATTCCTGGAAGCCCCCTGCACAAGACAGAGAACACAAGTCTGCATTTCTGGGATTGCACCCAATGGGCCTCAGCTGACTGTGATTGATATTTAATCATAGAGCAGATTCCCTCCACCAGGCATGTGCCTGGAAGCCCAGACAGAGGATGATGCCGGTATCCAACTAATTTGGTTTAAAAGTGTACCTGTCTCCCCCACTCTCCTGAGCTCTTTCCCTATCTACCTCCCCCATTTTAAGGAGTGAATAAAAGAACACCTTTTTCTTTCTGTAAGCCTCCATCTCATCGACTGCAATTATTGGCAACTGGGTAAGTCTGAGGCGCAGGGAAGGCCAAGTTCACCAGCGTTTATTATGCATCTGCCTGATGTCAGGGACTACTGAATTCTCATAATCAACCCTCTAATGTCACCATTTCACAGATGAGAAAACTGAGGCTGAGTGGGATTTAGGGATGTTACATACTAGTTAAAGAGTAGAACTGGGCTGGGTGTGGTGGCTCAATCCTGTAATCTAGCTGTTTGGGAGTTCCAGGCAGGAGTATCGCTTAAGCCCAGGAGTCTGAGACTGGTGGGGCCCCATCGCTACAAAAAATAAGAAAAACAAAGGGCTGATATGCAGAATCTACAATGAACTCAAACAAATTTACAAGAAAAAACCCCATCAAAAAGTGGGCGAAGGACATGAACAGACACTTCTCAAAAGAAGACATTTATGCAGCCAAAAGACACGTGAAAAAATGCTCATCATCACTGGCCATCAGAGAAAAGCAAATCAAAACCACAACGAGATACCATCTCACACCAGTTAGAATGGCGATCATTAAAAAGTCAGGAAACGACAGGTGCTGGAGAGCTTGTGGAGAAATAGGAATACTTTTACACTCTTGGTGGGACTGTAAACTAGTTCAACCATTGTGGAAGTCAGTGTGGTGATTCATCAGGGATCTAGAACTAGAAATACCATTTGACCCAGCCATCCCATTACTGGGTATATATCCAAAGGATTATAAATCATGCTGCTATAAAGACACATGCACACATATGTTTATAGTGGCACTATTCACAATAGCAGAGACTTGGAACTAACCCAAATATCCAACAACGATAGACTGGATTAAGAAAATGTGGCACATATACACCATGGAATACTATGCAGCCATAAAAAAGGATGAGTTCATGTCCTTTGTAGGGACATGGATGAAGCTGGAAACCATCATTCTCAGCAAACTATCGCAAGGACAAAAAACCAAACACCGCATGTTCTCACTCAGGTGAGAACTGAACAATGAGAACACATGGACACAGGAAGGGGAACATCACACACCGGGGCCTGTTGTGGGGTGGGGGGAGGGGGGAGGGATAGGATTAGGAGATATACCTAATGCTAAATGGCGAGTTAATGGGTGCAGCACACCAACATGGCACATGTATACATATGTAACAAACCTGCACGTTGTGTCCATGTACCCTAAAACTTAAAGTATAATAAAAAAAAAAAAAAAGAAAGAATTAGCCGGGTGTGCACACACCTGTGTCTCAGCTACTCGGGAGGCTGAGGTGAGACAAAGGTTTCCCAGTTTTCCTGTTTCCTTCTGGAAGCCAAGGCACCAGCTCCCTGGGGGGGCCTCTTCTTTGGGGTTTGTCTAGAAGTCATCCCTAAATCCCAACCCATAGCCTGTTTCTTCAACACCAATGACAAACAAACAAACAAACAAACAAAAAAACTATAAAGCAATTTCCTCTATTAAATCCCTTTCTGCTTACACTACTAGAGTGGTTTCTGTGAATGGCAGCTGTCCCCTGACTGACAGATTCAGCTCGTCTAACTCTGAATCCAGGCTCTTCCCATCAAGTGCAGAGCAGAATCCACAACTACTTGGTCAGGCCAACTTGAAGGACTTTGGACTACAGTGAGTAACTTGAAGGACTTTGGACTACTGTGAGTAACTTGAAGGATTGTGGACTACAGTGAGTATAAACTGCTTAGTGCAACTAAGTGGCAAAATTCACACTTCCTCATTTACTTTCAAGGAGTCTTCTGTTTCCAAAGATTTCTGCAGCTATGCCCAGGCCAAATTCTGGGAGCCTTCCAAGCAATTGCTGAAGCAATTTTCCCTGGTCCCCTCTCGCTCAGTCGTGATATTAATTCATGGTTCTCATCAAGTGCTTTCTTAGGGAGTAAGGACTAAGTGATGAAACAGCTTTTCCCTTGAGAAAATGCCCAAGACACACATTTACATAAAACACATAATGCCTCTGGAAGCCAAATACCGTTTTATATCAGCTACCATGAATATGTAAAATTGAGAGCTGATGCTTGCTAATATATTTCTCAGCTAAGGAAAATAAGAATTTTGTCCCAGGGCTACAAATAAACAAATAAATAAAAAATCAAAGTCTCTGAAATCTCTCCAGCGTACGTAGTGGTGAAATTCCTCCTCCAAGTAATAACACAGGTTAAGAATTCTTTAACATGTGTCACATTAGACACAAAGTTGCAAAATAGAAAAATGCAAATTGGAATCCTTCAGTGCCTTGGCATTCAGCCTTTCAATTTCACACTCCAGCCTTGATGGTTTTTGTTTCTTGTTGTTACTACTGTTGTTGGTGTTTTACACAACAAACAGATTTTTCTGAATATTCATAAAAGTAAAAAGATGCTGTTGTGCTGTAACATCTTTATGTAAAGCACACCTGGATGCTGAATTATCCCATTTAAACAATAACTTTTAAAGTATCCAATTTTAAAATGGATTTCCATATTTGTAAGAAAGAACAGATTTCTTATTTTCTAGGACATCACCTCTGACCTTTCATCTTCCTGGTTTTCTCTTTTGTTTTTGTTTGCTTGTGGTCCCTGTTTCCTCTCTTCTCTTTATGGATTTTGTGTTTTTGTTTATTGGGTAGGTGGAATAATTCATTATTATATATGAATTTTTATAGAAGTGTAAATTTCCCATGGAGAAATTTCTGTTTATCCGAGAGAGGATTGAAAACACAGAGCAACTGCAGGAGAGATAAGATGAGAAGTTGTTTCGGATCAACTCAGCGGGACTTAATACCTGAAAGATCTGTTAATACAGCAATTAAAGTAAAATTTTCCCTTAAAGTAGAATCAGTCTTAATATCTATTGCATTGCGGTACCCTAAGACCTGGTTTTGTTTTGTTTGGGTTTGGTTTTGGTTTTGATTTTGTTTTTTGTTTTTTTTTAATTTTCCTCCTCTAGAAAATTTACAAGATTTTCTGTCTTCTAGGAATGTGATTTTTAAAAGTGCACTTTAGTTTTACCTTTTACTAACAAAAACTGGGATGCATAGTGCATCCGAATGACTAGGACCAGTCTCAACACAGAGGCTTCCTTTCTTTTTTTAATTAATTTATTTATTTTTATTATACTTTAAGTTTTAGGGTACATGTGCACAACGTACAGGTTTGTTACATATGTATACATGTGCCATGTTGGTGTGCTGCACCCATTAACTCGTCATTTAACATTAGGTATATCTCCTAATGCTATCCCTGCCCCCTCCCGCCACCCCACAACAGGCCCCGGTGTGTGATGTTCCCCTTCCTGTGTCCATGTGTTCTCATTGTTCAGTTCCCACCTATGAGTGAGAAGGAGGCTTCCTTTCTTGATGCATCCTTAACATTGGACTTCATCTGAAAAAGAGAAGGAATGATGCTGCGTGATTATGATGCCCCACCTGAGGCTTCACTCCCTATGTTATTTGTTTTCCTGTCTTTTACCATCCATATAGTTTTGTTTTAACTCTAACTAGGATTCAAATCTATACATATAGATGGTAAACGTGAAAACAAGAGTATATTTGAGCACTGACAAGGCAAGGATCATCCAGCATGTGTGCTTCCCATATGGGATCGTATTTATTTCTTGCAAACATCCTTTGAGGTTGGCTCCACTGCCCCTGTCTTATAGGAGCGAATTAAGCTTTAGTAAAGGAAAGGGACTTTCCCAAGGCCCCATAGCTCTCTAGCTGTGTATCGTTAAGCTAGCCTGCACATTCCACTTATGAGAGGCCACGGGTGAGAATGAGTAACACATGCGCTTTGAAGGCGTGCTGCATGCACAGTGCCACAGCTCCCGCTTCTGCCACCTCCTAGCTGTGTGACTTTGGGGGGATTACTTCTCTGTGCCTCGGTTTTCCTCTTTGAAAAACGGTGATAATAATCCTTCCCTCCTGTGATTGTTGTGGGATTTAAATGTAGTTAATATATATAAAGAGTTTGGCTTACAGTAAGCACATGTGTCAGCTGCCATTGTTGGTATTATTATTATTTCAAACCTTATGCTCAATAAGCGCTTGCTCCAGTGTCTTAACCGTCTGAGACATGATGGAGAGGGAGTGTGCTCAGCCTCTTGGCACAGTGATGGAGATTCCTGAGATAGTTCTAGGACCTTTGGAGCCTGAAGATGACCTGACTGAGACATCAGTGTGGCAACCACTGCCAATTGCTTTCCCCAAACCCTGCTATCCTTCTTCTTACTTACAGAATCCTGATTGTGTGCAGGAGAATAACAGGCATTTAAACTGATTTATTTCTGAGCCTCCTTGCTCCTAGGTGTGGTCATAGGAAACAGTTCCCCAGCGGTTTCTGGAGAGGTTTTGCTTGTCTGATTAGGGAACCTCCTTTCTCCTGCTGTTTTCTTCCTCATAATCTCCCTTCCTAAATATTGGCAGGGGGAGGGAGATGATGTAGCCATCTCATAACCATGAGGCAGTCATGGAATGAAAACCATGCAGGGAAGACAGCAGGACATGAAGACAGAAGGAGCTGCCATGCAGACCCTTCGAGAAAAATGAGTTCTTCCTCTGATATGAGTTACAGGCAGCTGAACACAATCTCCATCTAATACAAATAGCGATCTTCAGTGCAGCTGGCTGGAGAAGTGGTTATCTTTCTGCTGCCAGTGTTGTGGGTCCTGCAGATACTGGGCACTACACATAGCAACATCCTATTCTCAAAGCATCTGCCATTTGTCATATTGTCCTGCCAAAGCTTTCGTGATAGAACAGCTTTTCTTTCCATGTTGGCTCGTTGCTCCATTGCCTATGTGGTGTTGGGAAGTCGACTCAACTTTTCCAAACATTGGTCTCCAAGTCTGTAGACTAGAGACGATTATCACTACTTCACATGGATCTTTACTGATTACACACAATGAAGCAGGTAATGACCTCAGTAGAAACCTGCTCTTAGAAAATGTTCAATAAATGTCAGCTGCAAATACCACATACTCTCCCCAACATCAGAGTTCCAGTGTTACCTCTATTGATTGGCTGTGTCAGATAGGAGCAACATTCCACTCCAGAAACAGAAGGCATTTTAGGATGTATTAGGGGGTTGTGTGGCCACTTTGTTCTTGACTGCCAGGTTGTTCATTAGTCATATGCGTGTTTATTGTGTTTCCAAAATGTTTTGCAAAGAACATTAAGCCAGTCATGTCAATTAATGTAAAGTCAGGAAGACTGTAAATGTTTCTACTATGATGGAAGCAAAAGCAGGGATTAGAAAAAAAAAAAAAGTGCAAGCATCTGGGGAAACAGGAGCCCACGTATGTTGCTGGTGGGAATGGAAAATAGTGCAGCAACTTTGGGAAGCTTCCTCAGTTTCTTAAAACATTAAATACAAAAATTTCCCATATGGGCCAGCAGTTTCAAGTGCTAGATATCTGCACAACAGATGAAATTACAGATCTACCTAAAAACCTGCGTATGAACGTCCTTAGCATCATTATTCATAATAGCTGAAAACTGGAACGAACACAGATATTTTTCAGTTGATGTATGTTATATCCATAAAATGGAATACTATTCAGCAATACAAAATAATGGATTATTTATACATCCTTTGACATGGGTGACCTCAAACTCATTACCCTAAGGGAAAGAAGCAGACACCAGAGACCACATGTCCAGAACAGACACATCTATAGAGACAGAAAGTAGATTGATTAGTGGTTGCCTGAGGCTGCAGGTGGGGAGCGGGATGGACTGTAAATTGGCATTAGGAATCTTTCTAGGGTGATGAAAACGTCCTAAAATTCACTTAGGATGATGGTTTTACAAGTTGACGAGTTTAAAGTCTTTTTATATGCTTTAAATAATTAAATAATGTTCTAAATATGTCTCAATACACTTGTTTTATAATCCTCAAACAGATTCAAAGTGAGGAGTTCGTTATGTGTGTTGAGATGTCTTTTTTTTTTTTTTTTTGAGATGGAGTCTCGCTGTGTTTCCCAGGCTGGAGTGCAGTGGCGCAATCTCGGCTCACTGCAAGCTCCACCTCCCAGGTTCACGCCATTCTCCTGCCTCAGCCTCCCAAGTAGCTGGGACTACAGGTGCCCACCACCACGCCCGGCTAATTTTTTTGTATTTTTAGTAGAGAGTAGAGACGGGGTTTCACCATGTTAGCCAGGATGATCTCAATCTCCTGACCTCATGATCTGCCCGTCTCGGCCTCCCGAGATGTCTTTGAAAACAGAAAGCATCCTGCAAGGTAGAGAGTATCATCCAATGGGTGGAAAATGCCTTCCTAAGCAAAAATCATGGAGAAGGAAAAGAGGATGTATGGGGAAAATTTTGAGTGCGTGACTAGAGAATGTGACCACCTACATTCTTGGTGTGAACTAAGGAGAAACTAATACTTTATTGAGAAACAGTGTTTAAAAACTATGCTTCCCGATCATGCAATATTTGTCATAGATTTTTTTTTTTTACAAAAAAATTCACAGATCGCTTCTTTGAAAGTAAATCATCCATACAGAGAGATGCTCCTACATTTCATTAGAATTATTAGTATGAATTATAGTTATAATGATATATGTTAATTAATAATAGTCAACCGTCATTAGTATCAAAAAATGTAGTACTTATAGAAGACAATAAAGGCTTCTTTGCTGAACGGGTAACAAAAGGCTGGAAAATTTTTATGTAATTTTCTAAAAATGTCAAATATTTTCTCAGCCAAAGCTACCTGGGCGGCCTAACCTATGAGGCTGTTACGAACTGAAGGAATTTAGGACTTATAATTTCTTTGTCATTAATGAAATTTATTTCATGCTCTAAATTGCTCTGATTGGAAAACATTGCTTTTTAAAAATTAGGAAGCAGTGGGTGGTAGCTTTCCTTGTCAAAAGCTGTGACATATTTCTAGTCCGAGTCAATGGGTATTACCATAAATAATATTGAAAGTTTGTGTTGAGGAAGGCATTTTCTAAGGGTCTGTCCGTATTAGCATACTAGCTCTTCTACTCATGAGTACAAGCGCTTCCCTTTCCCATCATAGAATGCCTACCTGAACAGCATCTTGGGCTAGGTGAGTGACACACACTCTCATTCACCAGTCCCCTTCCCCTCCTGTGGAAGACATTGATAATTAATCATGGTGTCCTTTTCCATAGAGCCCTACAACCCCTACATCCCCTACAAATCATCCAGATTTGGCTCTTGGAATCCATTTGCTAACCCAACCCTAGAAGAACCAGATCCCCAGTGAGCGTGTTGCCGGATGTTGCAGAAGAGAGTGGCTTCCTCTGACAAGGCAGTGCAGACACAGTTATCAGTGGCTATAGGCACTCAGCCAAGTTATTCCACCTTGGCTGATTTTCCTTAGTTTTATTCTAGTTTGCAGAGCACTGTTTCCTGTTTATGTGTAGGAAAAGGAAAACAAAGGAAATCCTCACGTGATAGATTTCAGACTTAAAATGTCAGACGTGTGACTCTAAATGAGGGTTTGTATATGTGTGTATGTGTGTGCATATGAATTGAGATTTAGTTTTTTAATTTAGAAATTGTTCTGTGTACTCTTCCAGGTAAATATATAGAAATATCTATATTTATATAAATATGTACATATATATATGTATATACATGTATATGTGCTTTCTCTGATGAGGGAGTGAAGACACAGTTGTCACTGGTTGTAGACAGCCATGTTGTTCCACTGTGGCTTACTTTCCTTAGTTTGATTCTAGTTTTCCTTGGTTTTATTCTGTATGTATGTATGTATACATAATACGTATATGTATACATATATATATATACATATATGTATGTATAGAGAAAGATTGAATTCTTTCTCTTTGAAATACCTGCATAATAATCAACAGAATTATTTTATCATAATGTATTCAATCATTTACCTGTTGACAGTAGTCTTTTCCTGATATTTTTATCAGTATAAATAATTCTGCACTTATCCTTACTTACTGGTGATTTTCTTTGTGTAGATAAATTCACAAGTGAGATTTATGGCTCAAAGAATATGTAAATTGTTGACGTTGATAGACATGGCGAGATTAATTTCCAGAAAGTTAATGCAATTTATTTGCCTGACATTGTTGGCAAGACACTAATTTATTTGCAACTTTTCAGACCTAGATGTTAATCTAATTCTTGCTAATCTGATGAGGGAACTGTTATCTTTGTGGTTTTATTTTGCATTTATTTGACCACTAATGAGAAAGAGCGTTCTTCAGATGTTTACTGGCCTTTAGCAACTCCTCCTCTGTGACTTGCCCATTGACATCGTGTGCTAATTTTTTGTTCTATCAAGTTATTTATCTTTATCACTTTGGAGGTGTTCTCTTCTTATTATGTGAGAAGCAATATTTGTGACATTGATACTGCAATAATATACCCCTCTTTCTGTTTTGTTTATGGTGATTTTTGCCAATAAAATTTAAAAAATTGTATGGATATTCTTTTTTTGTCCCTTGCTTAGAATGTTTTGTCAAACCCAAATATGTAAACGTTCCCTTAAATATTAACATTAGTGTCAGTAGGAGATGAGAAGAAAAGTAGAAAAGCTTTTTTTTTTTTTTTTTTAACATTGCTGTATGGTTTAATTGCAATGAGCATGAGTGAATTTTATAATTGAAACTATAGTTTTAAAAAGGGAAGATGGGGAAGGATTTGACCGCGAAGGCACAGGAGAAGGAAAGAATCTGGGGGAACGATGGCATTGTTCTGTACCTTCACTTTGGTAGACACACACCTGTGCATTTGCCACAACTCAGACTGAATTTTATTGCATGCTAATTAAAATTTGCTTTAAACAAATTTGAGATGAGGAAAGATTTTCCATTCCTGTATGAGTCTATCTTTACCATGATGACAAAACTTGGCAGTCATTCAAAAATGAAGAAAAATGTTTGCTATGTCATTTATAAACACGAGTACAAAAGCCATACATAAAACATGAACAAACAAATCCAGCAGTGTATCAAAAATATAGCCAAGTAAAGTTTATTTTAGAATGTAGCCCATTAGGAAGTCAACATTAGGACATCAGGGCTACTGGTAGAAAATCTATTGATTCAGGTTTCTTAATCTCAGCACTGTGGACCTTTTGAAATAGGTAGTTCTTGTTTCTAAGGGTTGGGAGGATAGTTGTTCTGGAAACTGAAACATGTTTAGGAACATCTCTGGTCTCCACCCAAGCAATGTCATAGCATGCTCCCCCATGGGGTGTGACAAGCACAAATGTATCCAGACATGTCTCTAGGGAGAGCAAAAATCTCCCTCACATGAGAACCACTGGATTAGTGTAGCTGATTTGTGAGGTAAATGAAGAAACCTTTGGTTATTTTAATGGATGCTGAATACAATTGTCTGGTAATACATACTATGATCTCCTCACTTTAAAAATAGATCCACTAGGCCAGGCATGGTGGCTCACGCCTGTAATCCCAGCACTTTGGGAGGCTGAGGCAGGCGGATCATTTGAGGCCGGGAGTTCGAGACCAGCCCGAACAACATGGTGAAACCCCATCTCTACCAAAAAATATGAAAATTCGCTGGGTGTGATGGCGGGAGCCTGTAATCCCAGCTACTCAGGAGGCTGAGGCAGGAGAATCTCTTGAACCCGGGAGGCAGAGGTTGCAATGAGCTGAGATTGCGCCACTGCACTCCAGCCTGGGTAACAGAGCGAGATTCTGTCTCAAAAAAAAAAAAAAAAAGTAGATCTACTAACAGCTCGGACTGTTAGATAAATAAGAGTAGAGGGGAATTAGCCAGTTAGAGATTATATAAAAAACCCACATCAAACTCCATACCTAACGATTATATTGGAAACACAAAAACATTCCTGGGTTGTCTCACCAGCAAATACATTCCTACGGAGTGTTCAATGTCAAAAGGTATTAGAGGTTACAGTTAACTTTGTGTGATTTTAGTTGGAGACAGATTTCAGAGTGAAGCAAAAAAATGAGGGTGTTCACCAGGGGTCTTTATCACTTGCCAGCTTGCTGAGCGCTGGTTGGGCTCCACACATCCTTGGCAGTGGGGTTAATTATTTGCCTTTGTAACTTCCTGCAGGACTTCAGATTCTTGAGACGCACACAACCAACCCAGCACAAGAAATTGCTTTCCTTTTGCCTGTTGCGGCTGTTCTGTTGGGTAGAATTTTTCCCCTGCTGATTTCTTCATTTATTTGACAGCCTTCGATGATACTCTGGCTGGAAACTGTGCTTCACGGTATTTGAGATGGTTTGGGACCGGACAGCACTCATTTGTAAACCTGTCAGAAGCAGGTTTTGTAGGAAAGATGATTGACAGTTATCCTTACAAATGGCAGTGGCCCAGATATTGCAAAAAAAAAAAACATGTAATAATTTGAAATTAACTTCATAATGTTGTTTGGGATACTTAGAGAATATGAAACACGGTACAGTCTTGGCTGTGTGTTTTCTATAGCCGGGACACCATCGGTGGGAGCATTCTTCCTGCTGATGCTATCACAGACACCAGCAACTGCCCACAGCACACCTTTCCTCTGAGCTGGTGTGGGCTCAGGTCCTCCTCAACACAGCCCCCTGGGACCTCAGTACCAAGCTCCAAGTGTGGCCTTTTAAGATGAAACTGATTCACCCAATGTGCCTTAAATGTATATTTACAATAATGTTAATTTTCTGAGTTCATTTTGGGCAGGTGATGAGCTACGGTCAACTGGGAAAATTTTAAAAACTTCCCTAGAAAATAAATTAGCCTCAAGTGACCCACCCCCTCCCACATAAATTAGTTTACCTTAAAATCAGTTGAGACACAATTATATGAAATCTCTAAACATAACTTGCCACATCTAAAACAAAAGGCCATAGACTTGGCATTTTATATTCATGTAGCAGACAACTGCTTCCAATGGGGCAGGATTCAATTATAGATGCAGTAAAGACATCACAATATAGACTTATTCAAAAGACATTATATTTAGTATTCTCTTCATTGTAAGTAGCAGAAAATGCAACCGGAGGCAGATTAGTCATAAAAAATTATATTATTAGCTTATGCAACTGAAAAGTTAAGTGGTATTTCTGGTTTCCAGCAAAACTTTAATGAATATTTTAAAGGATGTTATCAGGAACAGTCTCTCTCTCTCTCTCTCCCTCTGTCCCTTACCATCCTCCTTCTGCTAAAGTTTTCATCCTTACACTGTGCACAGTGCCCCTCCTAGTACCTGTCTCCCTCATGGTGGCAAAATATTTGCTGCTGTTCCTGCACGCTCATCTTCATCCCCCAATACACAGGGAAAAGAGCCTCGTGCAGGAGGTCCCATGGAATTGCTAGGATTTACTCTTGCTGGCTGAAACTGGTCACATTCCCATTTCTGAACCCATCACAGTCATTACTGATTGGCCAGGCAGAGGTTCGGTGACCCCACCCCCAAGAACATGGGGACAGCCTGAGTCCCACCCAAACTTGAAGGTGTAGCTTGGAGTTGGGGACTCTCAAGGAAGTAGAAGAAATAGGGTGTATTAGTTTTCCCCACCCATTTTTTACATAACAAAGTCCCACAAACTGGGTGGGAAAAGGCAAGAGAAGTTTAGTGCCTCACTGTTCTGAAAACTAGAAGTCTGAAATCAAGGTGTCAGCAGGGCCCTGCTCCCATGGTAGGCTCTTGGGAGGTTCCTTCCCTGCGTCCTCAGGCTGCAGTGGGGCAGCCCTTGACCTGTCCTGGCTGCCGTTGCTTCACTTGATTGTCACTCGGCATGACTCTGCTATCACATTGCCCTCTGCCCTGTGTCTCTATCTGTATCTCTGCATCTTTACCTGGCCTTCGTATAGGAACACTGACTGTTGATTTGGAACCCACCCGTATACAGCATGGCCTCATCTTAACTTAGCTAATTACAACTGTAGAGGCCCCACTTTCTTTTATTATTATTAATTATTATTATTATACTTTAAGTTCTGGGATACATGTGCAGAACGTGCAGGTTTGTTACATAGGTATACATGTGCCATGGTGGTTTGCTGCACCCATCAACCCATCACCTAGGTTTTAAGCCCCACATGCATTAGGTATTTCTCCTAATGCTCTCCCTCCCCTTGTCCCCCACCCACCAACAGGCCCCGGTGTGTAATGTTCCCCTCCCTGTGTCCATGTGTTCTCATTGTTCAACTCCCGCTTATGAGTGAGAACATGTGGTGTTTGGTTTTCTGTTCCTGTGTTAGTTTGCTGAGGATGATAGTTTCCAGCTTCATCCATGTCCCTGCAAAGGACATGAACTCATCCTTTTTTATGGCTGCATAGTATTCCATGGTGTATATGTGTCACTTTTTTTTATCCAGTCTATCATTGACGGGCATTTGGGTTGGTTCCAAGTCTTTGCTATTGTAAATGGTGCTGCAAATAACATACATGTGCATGTGTCTTTATAGTAGAATGATTTATCATCCTTTGGGTGTATACCCAGTAATGGGATTGCTGGGTCAAATGGTATCTCTGGTTCTAGATCCTTAAGGAATCACCACACTGTCTTCCACAATGGTTGAACTAATTTACAGTCCCACCAACGGTGTAAAAGTGTTCCTATTTTTCCACATCCTCTCCAGCATCTGTTGTTTCCTGACTTTTAATGATCGCCTTTCTAACTGGCATGAGATGGTAGCTCATTGTGGTTTTGATTTGCATTTCTCTAATGACCAGTGATGATGAGCTTTTTTTCATATGTTTCTTGGCCACATAAATGTCTTCTTTTGAGAAGTGTCTGTTCATATCCTTTGCCTACTTTTTGATGGGGTTTGTTTTTTTCTCGTAAATTTGTTTAGGTTCCTCGTAGATTCTGGATATTAGCCCTTTGTCAGATGGATAGATTGCAAAACTTTTCTCCCATTCTGTAGGTTGCCTGTTCACTCTGATGATAGTTTCTTTTGCTGTGCAGAAGCTCTTTAGTTTGATTGGATCCCATTTGTCAATTTTGGTGCTCTTTTGCCATTGCTTTTGGTGTTTTAGTAGTGAAGTCTTTGCCCATGCCTATGTCCTGAATGGTATTGCCTAGGTTTTCTTCTAGGGTTTTTATGGTTTTAGGTCTTTTGTTTAAGTCTTTAATCCATCTTGAATTAATTTTTGTATAAGGTGTAAGGAAGGGGTACAGTGTTAGTTTTCTGCATATGGCTGGCCAGTTTTCCCAGAACCATTTATTAAATAGGGAATCCTTTCCCCCTTTGCTTGTTTTTGTCAGATTTGTCAAAGATCAGATGGTTGTAGATGTGTGGTGTTATTTCTGAGGGCTCTGTTCTGTTCCATTGGTCTATGTATCTGTTTTGGTACCGGTACCATGCTGTTTTGGTTACTGCAGCCTTGTAGTATAGTTTGAAGTCAGGTAGTGTGATGCCTCCAGCTTTGTTCTTTTTGCTTAGGATTGTCTTGGCTATAGGGGCTCCTCTGAAATCGAGGCAGTAATTAATAGCCTACCAACAAAAAAAGCCCAGGACCAGATGGAGTCACAGCCGAATTCTACCAGAGGTACAAAGAGGAACTGGTACCATTCCTTCTGAAACGATTCCAAACAATAGAAAAAGAGGGACTCCTCCCTAACTCATTTTATGAAGCCAGCATCATTCTGATACCAAAACCTGGCAGAGACACGCCAACAACAAAAAAGAAAATTTCAGGCCAATATTCCTGATAATCATCAATGTGAAAATCCTCAATAACATACTGGCAAACTGAATCCAGCAGCACATCAAACAGCTTATCCACCATGACCAAGTTGGCTTCACCCCTGGGATGCAAGGCTGGTTCAATATATACAAATCAGTAAACATAATCCATTGCATAAACAGAACCAATGACAAAAACCACATGTTTATCTCAATGGATGCAGAAAAGGCCTTCAATAAAATTCAACATCCCTTCATGCTAAAAATACTCAATAAACTAGATATTGATGGAACATATCTCAAAATATTTATGAAAAACCCATAGCCAATAACATATTGAATGGGCAAAAACTGGAGGCATTCCCTTTGAAAACCGGCACAAGACAAGGATGCCCTCTCTAACTACTTCTACTCAACATAGTATTGGAAGTGCTGGCCAGGGCAGTCAGGCAAGAGAAAGAAATAAAGCGTATTCAAATAGAAAGAGAGGAGGTCAAATTGTCTCGGTTTGCAGATGACATGATTGTATGTTTAGAAAACCCCATCATCTCAGCCCAAAAACTCCTTAAGCTGATGAGCAACTTCGGCAAAGTCTCAGGATACAAAATCCATGTGCAAAAATCACAAGCATTCCTATATACCAATAATAGACAAACAGAGAGCCAAATCATGAGTGAACTCCCATTCACAATTGCTACAAAGAGAATTAAATACCTAGGAATACAACTTACAAGGGACATGAAGGACCTCTTCAAGGAGAACTACAAACCACTGCTCAAGGAAATAAGAAAGGACACAAACAAATGGAAGAACATTCCATGCTCATGGATAAGAACAATCAGTATTGTGAAAATGGCCATACTGCCCAAAGTAATTTATAGATTCAATGCTATTCCCATCAAGCTACCATTGACTTTCTCCACAGAATTAGAAAAATGTACTTTAAATTTCACGAGGCTCTATTTTCAAATAAGGCCTCATTCTCAGGTCCTGAGTAGGCATGAATATTTGGAAGACACCATGCACCTCAGTACAGAAGTGGGAAGAATAGCAGTGTTAAGCCAAGCAGAATGTGCCTCTAAACTGAGAATGGCCAATGATTAGCAGAGAAGAGCAAAGATCTGAACTCCCCAAAGGAGAACCAGGCTCTGGTTGAAAAGGAAAGGGAGGGTTGGGTGCTGGTGTCAGCCACCATGCCAGTCTGATCCATGGATTTCCCTGTGTGGATGGTCCTTAAAGACGGGCATTGTTCGCCCTCCCTGCCATCCTCAGTGAGCTTTTTGACCTGACTGGAAACCGAGATAGAGAACATCATTGCAGAGGAGGTGTTTCTGTGGTACCACCTAAGCCCTGACCTGAGCAGATGGGATGTGCATAGGTAGACTCTGCTGAGAAAGAAAAGCACTTCCACTTTGGCCTGATCACAGCAGGCATCTTGTGAGTCACAGTTCCCGTGGGTCAGATGTGGTTTGAGAAGCGAATCTCGTCTCTGGCAGAAAATATTAGATATCTATGTCCGTTCACTTGTGTTTCTTATGTATTTTTCAAATGGTAGGAACAGAACTTCTTTTTGGCCTGGACAATTTTTCTATCAAAAATGGCCCGTATACCAATCCACTATGAGATAGCCCCTCACATACCTGTTAGAATGGCCGTTACCAAAAAGACAGAGGAAACAAGTGTTGGTGACAATGTGGGGAAAGGGAAGCCTTGTACACTGGTGCTGGGAATATAAATTGGTACAGGCATTACAGAAAATGGTAGGTAGGTTACCTCCAAAATTAAAACTAGAACAACCATACGATCCAACAATTTGACTTCTGGGTGGACTTCCACAGGAGATAAAATCAGCATGCTGAAGGGACACCTCCACTCCCACACTCATTGTTCATCACAGCATAATTCACAATAGTCAAGATACGGAAACAACTTAGGTGCCCATCAGTGGATGATGCATAAAGGAATGGAGTGTGCACACGTGATGGAATTTTATTCAGCATGAAGTGAGAATGAAATGTCATTTGCGACAGCATGGATGAACCTAGAGCGCATTGTGCTAAGGGAAATAAGCCAGGCACAGAAAGACAGATATGGCATGATCTCACCTATATGTGGAATCTAAAAGAGTTGAATTCACAGAAACAGAGAGTAGAATAGTAGAACGGTGGTTACCAGAGACTGGGCGGGGTGGGTGGGGGAACAGATACAAGGAGATGCTCGTCAAAGTGTCCAGCAAATTTTCGGTTATAAAATGAGTAAGTTCTGGAGATGTAATGTGTGGCATGGTAATGATTGTTAATAGTCATGTATTGTAAAATTAAAATATGCTAAGAGAGGACATCTCAAGTGTTCTTACCAGACCAAAAGAAAAATGGTAACTAGGTGAAGTGATGAATATGTCAGTTATCCTGATTGTGGTCATCATTTCACAACATATGTGTCTATCAGCACATCATGCTGCATCCCCCCGTCATAAGGAGGGCACTTGTTTGTTTTTCTTAAGGCTAGGTTCATTGCCAACCCAAATATATACAATTTTTATTTGTCAATCATTCTTTAGTAAAGCTGGGGGAAATGGCCTCTGTGTCAAACAAGACCTTCTAGTTGCAAAGGAAGGAGTGACTTCTGAATAAGTTAAAAAATGACTATCACATATTCACAACTTTGAAATTAATTCATTTTATCCACCGTATAGTTATTGAATGCATCTTATGTGTTTGCTGCTAGGAAACCATAATGAGCCGGAAGATTCATTCTCTCTCTCATAAAGGTTTCAGTTTAATTAGGGTAATCATCACAAAAACAAATGTATAATTTAAAATTGCCAGTAAGTGCTAAGAAGAAGAAAGCGTATGGTGTTGAGAGAAAGAATAACACAGCCACCCACTTTATGCGGAGAGATTCAGCAGGGTGCTCACATGGTAACTGAGTTGAAGTTAGCACGGCAAAGAAGTTTAATTTTGGTGACCTGATTTTGTTTCTGCATAAGAAAGCACCACAGTGCCCTTGCATTCATAGATTTGTGTAGGTTGTGTTCTGGCTGGAAGTAGGGTCAAATATTTTAATTTCATTTAATTGTGTGAGCACACACTGAGTATGAGTTATTGTTCATTCATGCCCAGCTAAGATGTTTCTAATATTTTGTATGACTTTTCATGAAAGGAATATTACTTATTTCTGGATATTTCAATAGTGCACTGTGCAAATCTCTATTATAAAATTTACCATATGGTTTGATTGTCCCCTAGAATTGAGTGTAAGCTCCCCAAGATCAAGATAAGAGTTTCTTACTCATTTTGCAAAGTACCTGGCACACAGTAAATATTTGTGGAACTCAAAACTTTAGGAAATGTATTATCATTTTCAAAAGATTAATGTTACTAGGAGGGTGCTTGCCAAAAAAAGAAAGGGATGTATCTAATTCTCTCCAATATCACCTATATTTCTCTAGGGTGAGAAAATCACACCATCCTCCCAAATCCATTTTATGCCCAAATTGTTGGAAATGACGTCACTTATTATATTAGTCTGTTTTCATACTGCTGACAAAGACATACCCAAGTCTGGGTAATTTATAAAGAAAAATAGATTTAATGGATTCACTGTTCCACATGGCTGGGGAGGCCTCACAATCATGGCAGAAGGCAAAAGGCATGTCTTACATGGTGGCAGGCCAGAGAGAAAATGAGAGCCAAGTGAAAAGGATTTCCCCTTATAAAACTATCAGATCTTGTGAGACTTGTTCACTACCACAAGAATAGTATGGGGGAAACTGCCTCCATGATTCAATTATCTCCCACCAGGCCCCTCCCACAACATGAGGGAATTATGGGAGTTACAATTCAAGGTGAGATTTGGGTGGGGACACAGCCAGACCATATCACTTATGTTCCTTAGAAATGTTAAATCTGAAGCTGTTGAATATTGAATAATTACTAGGGAATGTGTTAATTAGATACTATTTGACTCTCAGTGGCAGAAACTGGACTACTGTGGTCTATCCTAAGAGAAGATTATTTTTCTCACGGAAATGAGTCCATGTGAGGACTGCTCAGAACGGGCACATGAGTTCCTCAATATCATTGGAGGTTGGCTCTGCCTTTCCATTCTTCCATCCTAAAAGTGTGGCTTTCTTCCTCATGTGTTGTTGTTGTTGCTGTTGAGATGGAGTTTTGTTCTTGTTGCCCAGGCTGGAGTGCAATCACATGATCTTGGCTCACGGCAACCTCTGCCTCCAGGGTTCGAGTGATTCTCCTGCCTCAGCCTCCCGAGTAGCTGGGATTACAGGTGCCCACCACCACACCCAGCTAATTTTGTATTTTAGTAGAGATGGGGTTTCACCATGTTGACCAGGCTGGTCTCAAACTCCTGATCAAGTGATCTGCCCACCTTGGCCTCCTGAAGTGCTGAGATTACAGGCGTGAGCCACCGCACCTGGCCCCTCATGGTTTTGAGATGTCTCCGTCTTCTTCCTTCTCTGTAGGAAGAATGAGGAGGAGGGGGTGGCACTTATAGCAGGAAAGCAAAATGTTTTCAAAATTCCCAGTAGACTTCTGAATTTTAAAATATTAGGCAAAGCCACACCCACCCCCCATCATAAAGAGGGCACTTGTTGTTTGCTTTTCTTAAGGCTAGGTTCATTGCCAACCCAAACAAAATTAATGTTCATTTAGTAAGGGGGAAATAAGAAAATGGATTTTGCATAGACAGCTAGCGATGCCTTCTACAGAAGGTTCCTGAATAAACAAATCAATTTATTTAAGCTGTTTATGCTTCAGGAGACAACCCCATCACATCCCGTCATATTGTCTTCAGGTTAGGAATCTGGACTCTGCACAAGCAATGGGTGTTTTTTCTTTTTTAAATAAATTTGAATGACAGAGAAATATTTTGTATTTTTTTTAGAGTGGCTTTGAAATAGGATTTTCTGATATCTTGGCTAATTGTTCTAACATTCTAACATAGATTACTGGTAACAGAGTAATTTTCAAAAAAATAAAAAATGTGGATTATTAGAGTATTGCATTACAGTCAGAATTTCATTTGGTAATTCTAGTTGAAGGAGGAGGATTAAACAACCCTATTCACATCCTACCCGGCCAAGGTACCATATGCAATATAGGAAAGAAAGGAAGAAAGCAATGAAGATAACACTATGAAAACAATGGGAGTGAGAACATTAGGGAAGAAGTGATCTCGAAATATTTGTGGAAGACGGACTGCCGATGAAAGCGAGATGATGATGTCACAGAATGAGGGGAGACAAGAGCTGAGAGATGTTTTGTCCCCTGAGAGCCTCAGAGAAGGTTATGGCTCAGAAATATCAACTCTAGCTGAAATCTGCTGTTTAGAATAGCAATAATTAGGCTGGGCATGGGGGCTTACACCTGTAATCCCAATATTTTGGGAGGCCCAGGTGGGAGGATTGCTTGAGTCCAAGAGTTCAAGACCAGCCTGAGCAACATAGCAAGACCCCGTCTCTATAAAAAAAAATTAAAAATTAGCTGGGCATGGTCCCAGCTACTTGGAAGACTGAGGCAGGAAGATCCCTTGAACCTGGAAGGTGGAGGTTGCAGTGAGTCAAGATCACACCACTGCACTCCAGCCTGGGCAACAGAGGGAGATCCTGTCTCAAAACAAAACAAAACAAACCCAAACCAAACAAAGCTAAACCGATAACTAACTAAAGCAGAGTAGTTTACTAAACTCAGGAACATAACAAAGGTATCTGCTCTCTCCACCATCATTTAACACTGGGTTGGTGATAACGAATTCATCAATCAGAGAATTAAAAGCAATTATAGGCATAAGAATGGGTAAGGGAAATGTAAAGCTATCTCTCTTATAGGTGACATAATTATGTACCCAGAAAATTGCCGGGAATCAATGGGAAACATTAAAAAGCAGACAGAAACATTAATAAAATAATGAGTTGATAAAGATCAGCATGAAATTAACAGCATTCGTATTTATAAACAACACAACAGTTAACAAGACCCCACTTAAAATGATAAAAAATTTAAAATCAAGTTCTTAGTCATAAACTTAAAAAAATTCAACGTCTAAATATAAGAAACTAATAAAATACCCTTAAATGTCCAACAAAACTGCTAGAAATGAGATGATATTCATGTCCTTGAATTAGAAGTCTTAATATCATGAAGGTGTCAATTCTTAAGATACCAGAAACCCCATGACACAAGTTTATGTATGTAAAGTATGCACATGTAACGTATGCACATGTACTCCTGAACTTAAAAGTTAAAAAAATATAACATATAAATTCAATTCACTTCCAATAAAATTAACATCAAATTTTTTTTCTGGAGTCAGACAAGTACATTAGAAGTTCATTGAGAAGGCCAGGCACGGCGGTGGCTCACGCCTGTAATCCCAGCACTTTGGGAGGCCGAGGCGGGTGGATCACAAGGTCAGGAGATTGAGACCAGCCTGGCCAACATGGAGAAACCCCGTCTCTACTAAAAATACAAAAATTAGCTGGGTTTGGTGGTGCGTGCCTGTAATCCCAGCTATTTGGGAGGCTGAGGCAGGAGAATCACTTGAACCCGGGTGGCAAAGATTGCAGTGAGCTGAGATCGTGCCACTGCACTCCAGCCTGAGAGACAGAGTGAGACTCCATCTGAAAACAAACAAACAAACAAACAAAAAACCTTTTTTTCTTTTTAAATTACCCAGTCACGGGTATGTCTTTATCATCAGTGTGAGAATGGACGAATACACTAATGTTGCATGCCGGTAAACTCTGTACTGTGTTTTCCTGTGTGGAAACCCCTGTCCCTCTGTGGTCATTTAAGTCAGAATTAACTAGAATGAAAAGCTCAGATCCTCGGTGGCTCTGGCCACCTCTCAAGTGCTCAGGATCCACATGGAACTCATGGCCGCCATAGTGGATGGGCACACTTGGGACACACCCATCATGGGACAAAGCTCCACTGGGTAGCAGTGCTCCAGAAGGAACAAGGCAGAGGAATCCATGTTTCTCTTTACAGGAGGGTCTATGTTCTAATGAAGCATTTAGAACCTTTAAATGACGTTCCTAGGCATACGCATACTAAGATTCAGAAGTCTATGTTAACTCATAGTCCCCATCAAGCAGAGTCTCTGCTATGTCTGCACGTGTGCAGACATGGAACAGCTTTCTCATGCAAGCATGGTGCAGCTTCCTCATGCAAGATTTTGCAGATCAGAGGTATTTACGCTCCCTGGAATAGGCAATGGGGAAGCTCGGTAACATAACAATATGAAGTAATATTGAGTTCAAATATGTGTATTTACTCTTTACTATTTATAGGTACCTCTTGTTTTCACACTCTATATGCAAAGAAATGCTTTTATTTATTTTATAGGAGTTAGAACAATATAGGAGCATCTCATAATGTTGGTGACAAATCAGCCTCTCAAATTGCTGAAAGTGGTAATTCATCATTTACACGAGTGATTCACCCACCGGTTCTCAGCTCCCACAGGATGAAAATTTCTCTCACATGGTGTGTTTAGCTGCTAGAACGGAAATGATTAAAAAACGTAGAAAGCTTTTACACATTCTTTGAACATTTTCTCCAGAAGTGCGTCAGAGGCTTGTCCTCTTCTAGGCGCGTGCGTGCACGTGTGTGTGTGTATAAGGGAATGTAGTGTTGTGTGAGGGTCCGACACACAGATTTTTACCTTAGCTTTATGCCTTTCTTTTGTCCCAGGAGAGACCTGAGTAGGCTGGAATACAGACAGACCTATGTAATGAACACTTCAAATAAAAGAGAATTTCTCTGGCCGGGTGCGGTGGCTCATGCCTGTAATCCCAGCACTTTGGGAGGCTGAGGCGGGTGGATCACCTGAGGTCAGGAGTTCAAGCCCAGCCTGGCCAACATGGTGAAACCCCGTGTCTACTGAAAATACAAAAATTAGCCAGGCATGGTGGTGGGTGCGTGTAATCCCAGCTACTTGGGAGGCTGAGGCAAGAGAATCGCTGGAACCCTGGAGGCAGAGGTTGCAGTGAGCCGAGATCACACCATTGCACTCCAGCCTGGGCGAAAGAGCAAGACTCCATCTCAAAAAAACAAAAAACGAAAAGCAAAAACAAAAACAGAGAGAACTTCTCTCTTTGTATGTGTCCCAGTCTCTCTCCTTAAAAAGTATTGCAGCAGATTTACCTAAGTGTGGTAGATAAATAGGCTTGGAATCCATGAAACTCTGACAAAATATGACACACAAACACACATTTGTGCACATGAGTGTATATACAAACACAGATAGATATATACATACCTTTATTATTACAGAGAGTTCATAAATATCGTAAACCCTCTTATTCTCAAATAGGTTCGTGACCCAGAAATTTTGGGACCCATGGATTGGAGCATTTTTTTTTTTCTGAATAGCTCTCAATGGTATATAAAAATTGCCTTGTGGAAAAATTTAAACTACCAAAGAATAACCTCAAGAAAAACTTTTTGAAAACAGTAGAAAAAAAGCACTCCCCAACTTTGCTAAAGGGGATAAGGATTAAGACATCAGTATTGGCGTTTCCTATTCTGAAATGATAAAAAAAAAAAAAAGCTGCTATCAAAAAGTGATTGACTCACCACAAAGTAATCTATAAATGCAATATGACACTCATTCAAATGCTAGCAGTTCAGTGTTCTTACTATAATTTTAAAAAATTCTAGCAGGGTTTTCAGAAAAATAACAAAATAATTCTAAAATTCCTCTAGAAAAACAGATGCTTAAAATAGCCACAATTAGTTATAGAATAGACATAATGAAGAAAAAGCATTTTCTCCAAATAAATTATAAAACTACATGCTTTCATGCCATTGATACAGCGATAGAAAAACTCCTGTTTGGTGGATGTGTGTTAAAGGCTAATGCATGTCAGGTGCTATCCTGGGTCCTAATATTAAACCAGAGGGGCGAGATCACTTAGATTCTAATACAGGCAGATGGAGGGACGCAGGCAGCAGAAAGACTGTGAGAGTATCGTGAAGCCCCAGGGTAAGAAGGAGGCGGGGTGAAGTTAGGCTACAGGTGAAAGCTCTCCAGTCTTTTCCAGTATGGAAACCACTGTCCATCTGTGGTCATTTACCTTAAAATTAGCTTTTTTTTTTTTTTTTTTTTTGAGTCGGAGTCTCGCTCTGTCTTCCAGGCTGGAGTGCAGGGGCGCGATCCTGGCTCGCCTCCCGGGTTCACACCATTCTCCTGCCTCAGCCTCCCGAGTAGCTGGGACTACAGGCGCAAGCCACCACACCCGGCTAATTTTTTTTTTTAGTAGAGACAGGGTTTCACCGTGTTAGCCAGGATGGTCTCGATCTCCTGACCTCATGATCCGCCCGCCTCGGTCTCCCAAAGTGCTGGGATTACAGGTGTGAGCCACCATGCCCGGCCAAAATTAGCTGATTTTTAACTTAAAGATTAAGAAAAATGGGTCCCTGGCTTAGATTTTCAAAATCCAGAAACAGATTCATGTATTTTAATAATTTAGTATCTATTAGTGGTGATATTGAAGGTCATTCCACTAAGGTTATTTAGAAATTTTTATACTTAGTTCTGATAAAATAAATAACGGAAGTTAAAGCTCCACCTGGTGACTTCCTCTAGGCTTCCCAGAGACGGAGAGAGGATAGGACCACTTCCCATTTCCAAGGATCCCAGAATTCTGACAGACGAAGAAGTGACAAAGAGTGTTACAAGTGTTGTGTTGTATTTTAAAGGTTTATACTTCACAGATTAACATTTTTCTCCTCTGTATTCATTGTATTAATTCGATATGGAGTTGGGCTGCAGTCTTTGTGTTTTTCCTAAGAATTAGCCTGCGGTTGTAATTATAAGCTAATGTTGCTGAAGTGCTATGAAGCAAACTAATTTAATAATTTTAGCTTCATTGTCCAAGTCTTAATCAAAGCTTTAAAAATTTCTTTTCATTTTTGACTTTGAAATGTTGGAACCTGGTTTAAAATACATTCAGAGTAGCCTTTTCCTGTAGCGGTTATTCTTTGATCAAGTACCTTCTGCTTTATCTAACAGAGACCATTGTCAAAGGAAAATAAATCTGTCATTAATATGCATGGTGGATTGGAAGCAGGCAGACACGAGACAGGGAGGAAAATTAAGAGGCTGCAGACAAAATCTTTAAGTTTCGTGCATAACCAGGGATACTTCTGCTGGGCGAACAGGCTGTAGGATAGCCGTGCACTTGCACAGTTCAGAGTGAGTGGAGGCGCAGGGCTGCCATCCACACTGGAGTCTAATTTAATTACACAAGGCATAGCCTATGAGGCATACGAAGTAGCCCATTTTCTGTTATCTCTTTAGTGAAAGTCCGTGTGCTTGCCCAGTACATGGTGTGTATGTGTGTACCCATGTGTACGTATCTTTTTTTTTTTTTTTGAGGTGGAGTCTCGCTCTGTTGCCCAGGCTGGAGTGCAGTGGTGCCATCTTGGCTCACTGCAACCTCCGCCTCCCGGGTTCACGCCATTCTCCTGCCTTAGCCTCCCGAGTAGCTGGGATTACAGGCACATGCCACCACACCTGGCTAATTTTTTGTATTTTTAGTAGAGACGGGGTTTCACCATGTTAGTCAGGATGCTCTCAATCTCCTGACCTTGTGATCCACGCGCCTCGACCTCCCAAAGTGGTGGGATTACAGGCGTAAGCCACCACGCCCAGCCCACGTGTGTTCCTATCTACATTGCATATACATATGTGTACACATGTATATGCTCATGTATGTGTGTTTATATATGGATATATTTTTGTAAAAAATACGTCTTGAAGACTACTTACAAAACTTTCTTTGTGTCTCATTCACTTGGTGAATGTATACAAACGTGCTGTTTTCAAAAGGTGTATGTTGTAAAGCTGAAGTTGAGTTGTTCTAAGATGCAAATATCTGACTTATGTCTTAACATGTACAATATTTTATTTTAATCGAATCATCATGAAATGAATGTGTGTTTATGAAGAAAGAATACTTCTATTTTTATAAGGTTTCGGAGTGAATTAATGAATTGGGTTTTATAGATGTTTGAGGGATTTAATTGATTTGTCTAACATGCTATTATCTAAAAAATGAGTGAGAATCTAATGAGATTTTCCCTTCAGGCAAAAGAAAGCTTACCAAAGAAAAAGACCTGGTATCTTTCATGAAATCTTGCCCCCCAGTTTTTTTAAGATTCAAGGACAGTCACCTAAATATTATAGTAATGAACGATGGGAGGGGTTGCAATGGAAGCAGGACTAGTCTTCCTTATGAAATCCTCCATCTCTTCTTATAAGGGCACCAGAAAGAAATCTGGAGGTCTTTGAAGGAGTCATCCTGACTACTCCATGTACCCAAGCCCACAGAAAATCCTGCTGCTTCTGCTCCCAAAAAGATACCCCAAGTCTGCTATTCATCATCTCCTCCCAACAGCACCCCTAGTCCACACTACAGCACCTGCAGTGGGGCCACTCAGGACCCCCTGACCCACCTCCATGCCTCTGTCGGGGACCCACAGCCTGCTTGCCCCACAGCAGCCAGGGGATCCTCATATTTATGTATTTGTTCAATCCCTAATAGTTATGGGCTGAATGTTTGTGTCTCCCCAAGATTTACATGTTGATGCCCTAACTCCAGTGTGGGGTGTTTGGAGATGAGGGCCTTTGGGTGATTAGATTTAGGTAAGGTCATGAGGGTAGAGCCCCATGATGAGATTAACACCCTTATAAGGAGAGACACCCGAAAGCTTTCTGTCTGTCTCCCCTGTGAAAGCACACAATGAGAAGCCACCTGTCCACAGGCCAGTAAGAGAGCCCTCACCAGGAGCCGAATCAGCAGAACCTTGATCTCGGGCTTCTAGCCTTCAGAGGTGTTAAGGAACAAATTTCTGTTGCTTAAGCCACCGAGCCTCTGGTATTTTGTTATAGCAGCCTGAGCTGACAAGAACACAAATACATTTAAATTTTCAAAAATTAAAATGATATTGAAAGATATACATGGAGGAGTCCTATCCTCATTTCATTCACATCCACCCTGTGGTCCCGCAGTCAGTTTAGCTTATAGCCCTATGCTTATCTGACATCCATGTTCATATTAAAAAAAAAATGATCTTTTTAGCATGCAAGTCAGGCAGCTTCCTGATGGGGTTTGGATCTGTGTCCCTGCAAACCTCATGTTGAAATGTGATCCCTAGTGTTGGGGGTGGGGCCTGGTGGGAGGTGATCAGATCATGGGGACAGATCTCTCACGAATGGCTTAGCACCATCCCGTTGGTGATGAATGAGTTTTTGCTCAGGTAGCTCACAGGAGATCTGGTTGTTTAAAAGAGTATGGCATCTCCCCTACACCCCCCTGCTCCCCGCCATCTCTCCCTTGTTCCCACTCTCACCGTGTGATGCCTCCTTCTCCTGCTGCCATGATTGGGAGCTTCCCGAGTCCTCCACAGGAGCAGATGCTGGTGCTATGCTGTTTGTACAGCCTGCAGAAACAAACCGATTAAACCTTTTTCTTTTCTTTATAAATTACCCAGTCTTGGCCGGGCATGGTGGCTCACGCCTGTAATCCCAGCACTTTGGGAGGCTGAGGCGGGTGAATCACTTTAGGTCAGGAGTTTGAGACCAGCCTGGCCATTATGGCGAAACCCCATCTCTACCAGTAATACAAAAATTAGCCAAATGGTGGTGGGTGCCTGTAGTCCCTGCTACTTGGGAGGCTGAGGCAGGAGAATCACTTGAACCCGGGAGGTGGAGGTTGCAGTGAGCCGAGATCGTACCACTGCACTCCAGCCTGGGCAACAGAGTAAGACTCTGTCTCAAAATAAATAAATAAATAACTAAATAACCCAGTCTCAGGTATTTACAACGATGCAAAATGGCCTAATACCCTTCCCTACTAATTTTCTTTTTAAAAAAGAAAGAAAAACCTCCAACTGCATCCCCATCCTGTGTTACTCAAGTAAAACCTTAAGTCTTTCCCGAGGCTGTACAATTTCTGGCTCATTTTCTCTCTGACCCCATCACCTATCCATCTCTTATTTTCTCATTTCTCTCCATGCACACGGGCATCCTTGCTGACCCTCCAACACGCAAAGCACATGCCAACCTCAAGGCCTTAGCTCTCGCCACTCCTCCTGCCTGGAACCAGCTCTTCTTGATATCCCTTGGCTACCCCTCACCTCATTTAGGTCTTTGCTTAAATGTCACCTCTGCAGAGTCTCCTCTGCCTACCTTCCTAGTAAGCACCCTCATTATTCTCTTTCTTCTTCATACATGTACTGCTATCATTTACTAGTTTTTTAAAATTAATTTTCTAACTCCATGCGAGTCAACAGAATGTCTGTAGCAGGGGCCTTGTTGCTCTCGTTTTCCCCGTGTTCTTCCCTGGCACAAAGTAGAGGGTCAATGAATGGTAATTTCATGAATATTAGCAGATTGCTCAGGAAGGGTCCTTGCTTTTGTCAGATCTGCTTTTGCCATTTCAAGTTCATTGCATTTCCGCAACAGATGTGTTCTTCCAAAATTGTGTGTGAGCTGAATTTTCCCAGGTTAAAATCTGTTTTAAATGCATTAATGCAGTTTCCTACTCACTCCACATGAATGCTTTGCAGTCACCCCTAACATCTGTGTTGCAAGTTTAGTCCTTGCTGTACTCTCTTCTTTCAGCGAGTTATGTGTGTATTCTAAAGTATGTGTCTAAATTCTCCTAAGTGAGACATGCCTGGGAGTATTTTCGAAAGCCAGTTGTTTTCCGGCATTCTAGATGAATGTTCTAACCTCCGTGGGCTGGAGCAATCACCTTCGCTGACAAGTCTTTGATATCAATGGAGAGGAATTACTCAAGTCATGGGACCTCTTTCCTCTGGACACTGAGTTGGTTTGGAAGGAAAGTTCCAGATGAAGAATATTGTTTGGTTATAACTAATTCCTCTAATTATTTGTATGTAGTACTGAGTTTGAATTTGCAAAGTGCCTGCCACAATCCTGGAAAACTTTTGTGTCAGTGGAGTCTTCTTCAGTGGCCCGTGGCTGAAAACACAGCCCAAACAAGCAAAACAAAGCAGAATTTACTGTTTTACATAAGTCAAAGTTCAGAAATAAAGGTGATTGTGGGTGCTGTGAGAAACACCCTGCAGGACCCAGTCCTCAGTCTCACACAAGCCATTGCTGCAGATGGTGTCTGTCCCACCCCAGGACCCTGTCCTCAATCTCACACAAGCTCTTCCATTGCTGCAGATGGTGGCTGTCCCACCAGACCCCTCACCCATCCTCTTGACATCACCATCAGTGAGAAAGAAAGAATTTCTCTACCCTTCAATTTAAAAAACTGACTTAGGAGGCTGAGATGGGAGGATCGCTTGAGTCCAGAGGGTTGAGGCTGCAGTGAGCTCTGATTGCGCCACTGCACTCCAGCCTGGGTGACAGAGCGGGACCCTGTCTCAAGACAAGAAAGAAAAAGAAATGGTGCCTGTCCTTGTACCAAAGGGTTAGGGCGTGCTGATGAGCTGAGATGTAACATTTCCAGCTGAGTGCTGAAGTAAGTAAGTCTCACAGACCCGTGTACAATGCAGTGACCCATCCCTCACTGGACACCTCTTCAGAGGGATTCTGAGGGATGATTGTAGCCGATCTTCCTACTGGGACGGATGATTACAGCCAATCTTCCTACTTTCCTGTGAAAATGCCGTCGAGCGAGAGCTGTACAGGCTCAAACAAAGGTTTGTTTCTAGACAACAGCTGGATTTGATTTCTTTTGTGCAGACCTCAGGGACATGCTTCTGGGAAAGCTGCTGAAGTTCACAACCAAGACCCTCAGAAGAGTTCCCCGTCCTTCTCTCTGCCATTCTCTAGCCATGCAGCAACATCAAGTTCCGACAGCAGATTATCGAGGTATGCATAGGAAACCTGAGGCTTCAACAGCACATTTCACCCTGGCAGCCTAAAGGAGTCGCTTCTTGCCTTTGGAGAGCTCGGGTTGTGGAAATGGAAGAAAATGCAGCCCTCGTAGCCAGGCTTCACTGAGAACGTGCCACCCTCCCTCATGTACCTGGTTGTATTGAATTGCAGCCACTCATTGTCACAGAGCCAGGGGACCTGTGGAGAGGAGAGGAAGCATGTCATTCCTCAGGCTGCCCTGGCTGGATCAATTCAAATCTTTACACGTTATCGAACACCTCCAGAGTACAGGGCCCTGTGCTAGATGCTGAGAGTGAGGAGGCAGGAGAACAGAGGTGGGGGTTGACGAGTGGAGAGAAGGGCACACAGACTGGAGCGAGAGGGCTGGGCTCCCATCCCAGCTTATTATCTCTGTGACCTTGGAGGAGCAGCTTCATCTCTCTGTGCTTTCACTTCCTTATTTGCAAAGTGGAGAATAGCCAACCTGTCTCATACGGTTAGGGTGAGGATTAAATGAGTTGATGTACCTAAACCACACCTTTTTCTTTTTCTTTTCTTTTTTTTTAAGGCAGCGTCTCGCTCTGTCACCCAGGCTGGAGTGCAGTGGCGTGATCTCAGCTCACTGCAGCCTCCACCTCCCAGGCTCAAACCATCCTCCCATCTCGGCCTCCCAAGTAGCTGGGACTACAGGCTCATGCCACCATGCTCGGCTAATTTTTTAAAACCTTTTGTAGGGATGAAGTCTGACTATATTGTCCAGGCTGGTCTCAAACTCCTGGCCTCAAGCAATCTTTCTGCCTTGGCCTCTTCATGTGTTGGGATTACAGGCATGAGCCACCATGCCCTGTCCTTATAAACCACATCTTATGCCAAGGCTGGCATATGGGGTGGTCCTGTAACTGTTGCGTTTATGTAAACACCTGCTCTGAGGGTATCTGCAGAATCTCAAGCCTTTCACTGTAGCCTCCCCAGTAGACTGTAGTGGTCACACATGGCAGTTTGAGAATGACATGCTTTAATTCTGCAGCCAAAAACCATGCAGCTTTGTGACGGCCAGGCTCAGTGTGGGAAAGGGAAATGGATGGTGAGATTCGGGGTGCATTTCAGTGGTTTAATGGAAGAGGAGAGTCTCACAGCCCCTCACTCCAGGGCCACAAATGGACACACACTTAATCATGTGTGCTAAACTTTTTCCACCTTTGCAAAATCACACCTGAATACATTTTGCTATATTTTTCTTCATTGAATACTTTCTAAATGACCAACGTGATATGACTCACATTTTTCACACCAAGATATTGGTTGCTTTCCCACTCAAATGGAACAACTTATAGTTAATTTGAAAAATATTATATATTTAGCTTGGCACAAAGATTATATATTTTCCCCAAGAATTTTTCTTTAAGAAAGTATAAATTTTACAACTCTCTTTTTATCATACTGATTGGAAAATGGTGGTGTTGAGTAAATTGGATGCTGAGGTTCATTAATTGGATTTTTGAGGGGCAGAACCAGTAGTTTTTGTCGTCAAAATAGTCCAGGCAGCTCTCCATGTGAAGAGGATGGAGGACCGTGTCTGGCAGGGATGTCCAGAGGAGAGAATACAGTCATGGGTTCTTAGTTTCTGTTTCTGGTTGGACCAGTGAAACCCTTTCCTCATCCCTCTTTTCCACTTATCACTGGAGACAGAAACTAAAAACCATGGCTTCAGGCTGCTAAAAGCCTAAAACAAAACAAAACAGAACAACAAGAACAAAATTAGCTGGGTTTGACAAGCTTGGCACTGTAAACCCACTGGCAGGCTACAGGTTTGCCAGGCCTAGCAGATACCAGCAGGTTCTAAAATTCAGAGGACATGCTCTTGACTAATGTGTCTGCGACTGGATACTGTTTTTGGAGTTTTGACCTTTTGTGTTTCTTCCCACCTCACCCTCTACTTGGCCTTTTCCCCATTCTGAATTTGGGGCCTCACTTATTTCTGGGACACAAGGTAAGCTGTCAGGGCTCTCCTCATTCCTTGGAACCTATTCTTGGAAAATACTAGATGAAACCATATTTCTCTGTCTAGAATGTATTGTTGTATGCAATTTGAGAAAATTGTAATTTTTCTTTTTGCATAATGATCTATCATCGCAATCACACTTTACCAAATATTTATGAAATAATGTTTTCCTACTAATTTTGATATCACCTTCTATAATATAAATAGTCATTATATGAAAAATGTATATACCCCCCACACACACACACACGCACACACAACTCTTTCCAAACTGTTTTCCCTGTTCATCAGTGTATATTTGTTCCTTTGAGCCACACAGTTTTACCTATTATGGCTTTGCAATATGTGTTAATTCCTCTCTCTTTGCTTTCTATTTTCAAAATTCGTGTAATTCTTAGTAGAACTGCATATCTTATTCAGGCATATAATTGTTATAACCACTTTTTCTCAAATTCCTTGTAAAATCTTACTGGAATTTTTTTTTTTGAGACGTCCTCATTCTTTATTAGACAGGTAAATACGTTCTGTGGTGTGAATGTGTTACCCAAAGCTCATGTCTTGGAAACTTAATCCCCAGTGCACCAGTGTAGAAAGGTGGGACCTTTGAGAGGTGAGAAGATCATGAGGGCTCTGCCATCACAAGTGGATTAATGCAGTTATTTCAGGAGTGAGTTACCTATTGCAGGAATGGGTTGGTTATCGTGGGAGTGGGTTAGCTATTGCAGGAGTGGGTTGGTTATCGTGGGAGTGGATAAGCTATTGAAGAAGTAGTTGGTTTTTGTGGGAGTGGGTTAGCTATTGCAGGAGTGGGTTGGTTATCATGGGAGTGGGTTAGCTATTGCAGGAGTGGGTTGGTTGTTGTGGGAATGGGTTGGTTGTTGTGGGAATGGGTTAGCTACTGCAGAAGTGGGTTGGTTATCACTGGAGTGGGTTAGCTATTGCAGAATTGAGTTGATTGTCATGGGAATGGGTTAGCTACTGCAGAAGTAGGTTGGTTATCACTGGAATGGGTTCCTGATACAAGGATAAGTTCAGTCCCCATGCCCTTGTCCCATGTGTGTGCTCCTTTGCCCTTCCACATCCTGCCATGGGATGATGCAGCAAGAAGGTCCCTGCCACATGTGGCCCCTTGATCTTGGATGTCCCAGCCTCTGGAACCATGAGCCAAATAGATTTCTATTTATTACGAATTACTATTCTCAAGTATTCTCTTATAGCAGCACAAAACAGACTAAGACAATCGGTGGATGGATGGATGGACGGATGGATGGATGAATACATAAATAGATATGCATTATCTAAGAGGTGTTCTCCTTAGGGAGAGAGGAGTAAACTCTCAGATTAAATTTTTTCATAATTAAAGCTTCCCCATGGAATGAATTGCTTGGTGGCTAGGATGTAACAGAAGATCTTTGTTTGGACATCCAATCTTCCCCAGCTATAATATTTACTACAATTACAATTTATATATCGTGTGTCTTTCCCTAAGGTGAAGATGTGATCCTCATCACGCATAGCCAACCCCCTCCTCCTTTGCCTGTCCACATTATTCGGGCCAACCCAGAACTTTTCCATCATCCCTTATGATAGAATGAACAAGTTTCCTGGTACTGCCCAAGGAGATATAAAGGCATGTCTGCTGATTGTCTTCTTGGAAAGATTGTGCTTCCCACATATCCCTTATGATAGAATGAACAAGTTTCCTGGTACTGCCCAAGGAGATATAAAGGCATGTCTGCTGATTGTCTTCTTGGAAAGATTGTGCTTCCCACATACGAGAAGTGAGCCCCAGGGAAGAGCTCTCTCTTGCTCTGCTCCCTACAGTTTTAGACACAGTCAAGTGAGAAGTGATGTCTGGCGCTTAGGCAGCCATCTTGCAACCATGAAGTGACAAGCTTCACGGGGAAGAAAACAGGCACTAAAGATAGTAGTTCAGAGGAAGGGAAAGATGATGGTATCACTGAGCTGAGACCATTTATCTCCAGACTTCTTTTAAACAAAAAATTTCTCTATGATTTAAGCCACCATATGTTGTGCTTTCTCTTACTTGCAGCCAAAAGTGTCAGAGGTGGGCAGAGTTTATATCAGTTTGCCCACAAACGTGTCTCCTGTCCTCAGCACAGTGCTTAGCAAACAATAGGAATGCAATTAGTGTTTGTGGCATAAAAGCAACATGGGGTGTTGGGTCTGGCTGAGAGAACTGAAGCACCTAACTTTCAGATGCTACATACACCTGTTTTTCTAGGATTTTCCCATGTAGAGAGGCTTTGGCCCCAAATAAAAGTCCCTAGTTGCAAAGGCCGTCGGTTCTGCCTCTGCCTGTGAGTTTTTGGTATCTTGAATGCTTTCTGGCTCTACAGCCTGAGATGAATCAAAGTAGAGTTCAGTGCAAGCCAGTGCAGGTGTGAATGCTCAAAACTGGATACTACTGTGGAACTTTCCTTTCAGTTCTATCCTAGGAAAATTTTGGAAAGAAAAGCTTTGACAGATAAAGGACAGTAAAATTATTTGTGAAAATCATTCAATCAACCAATCACAATCACTGATTATGTCAGACACATTTCTGGGCATCGGAGAAGAAATAGAAAGATACCATTCTTATAGTTTTCCTGAATTCTAAGTTCCCAGTTTCCTTTCTCTGCTTGTCTTCCATCCAAAGATGGGCTTAATGCAATCATCTGGACCCAAAAGAGAAAATGTGAAGTTTCTCATGGATTCCAGTGTGATCGCTTTCCAGAGCTAGATTTCATGTAGTTTTACGGTGTTCGTCAGAAAGTCTACATGCATAACATAATTTAGACTGGGCATGTTTTAAAGACTCTTGTTCATCAAGACCACAATTAAATCTAATTTCTGAACCCAAGTGACAAACGCACACTTGGTGAGTGATGGGTATGGCAAACTCGGTCTCCCAGACAAGCAATACTCTCTTCTGAAAGCTCACAGGGCAAAGAAGAATTTACAAAAGACCATTTGAAGAGATTAATAAACATCTATTAAGTTCTCTATGTTGAGATGTTCTGAGAGAGGTGAGCTGTTGAAGGTAGAAAATGGGCTCTATGTACATCTTTGAACCAGAAAAACAGGAGAATATTGTCGATATGCCTATGAGATTAAGAATGGGGTTATTTTTCTGCTCGGGACTTAGGAGAAGATATGAGATATTAAATAGATTCACCCATAAACCAGTAAGTATGTTTAGGTGATATATTCCTAGTGAAAACAAATTTTAAGTCACAATCTCAGGTGTACAAGCAATGTGACTGCCTTCATACTTCTTGGATACATTGTCAGGTTACAAAAACCTAAAGACATAGCAAACATATAGGCAATATAGGCATAGATTGCCTCCATAAAAATTAACAAGAATATGGCTTTTTTGTATTTGCTTTTGGATATTTTTAAGAAATAAAAAATTGGGGGTATAAAGTCATCTTTAAACATGCCATGCCTTTATGTAGAGTGTTGAGTTTAGGTGCTTTAAGAAAGAATCATTAGCAATGAGTGAGGAAAATCACAGGTTTACTTCTGTCTCTTAGGGAAACCCAGGCTGCTAAGCCCCCACCAAAGGAAAGCATGTCTATTCTCCATGCACTTCCAAAGCCCCAGTTCCCTGCATCCTGCGGGTCTCCTCCAGTCTCTTAGTGACCTTGTCCACGTAGACAACAATGGCCCAGCAGCGTTGAGTCTTCCTTCCAGCCAGTAGGAAAGGAAAAGAGGAAGTAGCACACAAGCCAGTTTCTCTTATGGATGTGACTTTGAAATTGCACAAATGTTTGTTCTCATCTTCCATTGAACTTGGTCACGGGTCCACCCCTAACCACGTGACTGTAGTGCATGTGTGTCCAGTCTACAATGTGGGGGCTTTAGTAGTAAAAGAGAGGATGGGAAATAAAATGGGGGAGATAATTAAGAGTGTCTGCCACAACCATCATCTCCAATCCCATGCCTCTACCCGCTGTTCCATTGGGCACTTCTGCCAGTATGTTTAATGTGTGTCTTTTACGTAAATGTGTTTATGCTAATTTTACATAAATAGTGAACATATCATTCCACTATTTTTTATTGAATTTGGTTTTGAGATTTATTCATACCAAGACATACCTATATCTGTATCTAGATATAATAGATATATAATATATAGACATATAATATCTATATAGTGTATAGCTATATAATTATATATATCTTATATACTGTATATTATATACTTTATATAATATACATTTATATGATATATATTATATATTATTTTATAATACATTATATATAGTATGTGTATAATATAATGTATGATAATAGTATATTATAAATGTTATATAAATATATATTTATAGCCATATGTACATATCAATGTATCCATATAGATATATCTATAGCAGTATGTTATAGATATATCTATATAGAAATATATCTAGATATATAGATTAGTATATAGATATATATTTTATCTATAGATATATAGATATCTATGTACATGTATGTAGATGTAGATATACAGATATATCTATGTAGATATACATATACAGACATAATAGTATTTTATCTTATAAGTACATCTCATATCCTTTTTATATGTAAATATATATATTCATTTGCAATCCACAGAAAAGAATACCCATTCTTTTATTGCACGTTTGCCTGTCTGGACATTTTTGTTGTTATCCCTTTTTCACTAGGATAAAACGTTTCAGTGAACATCCTTGTGCAAATCTCCATAAGAACATTACAAAAATATTCATAACCTGAAGTCCAGTAACCAAATATATACCCATAAGAAATAATTCAGATTGGGCATCAAGACCACAAGTAATTCTAGTTTAATTGTGGATGCCCATAAGAAATGGGTATATACTTAGTTACTAGACTTCAGGTTATGAGTATTTTCTGTTTTATCAAATACCGACAAATTCCTCTCCAAAGTGGCTTTACCAATTCCAAAACCCATCAGCCTCATATCAAGCACCATTCCTCATTCTCGCTATCCTTAATACTGTCAAACATTTCCATTTGCGCCCATCTAATGGGTAAAAATTGCTACCTCTAGTTTTCCATAATGAAAATTAATTTCTATTTTGTGTCTCCCATTATATTTGCTGATGGAATTTTTGAGGTAATTTGGGGGTACTCACACTTTTGGAGGAACACTTATAGAGGCATGGTGGAAGGACTACGTATAGCCTCCATGTGATTCTTTTTAAGAGCTTTATCAAAGCATAATTTACATTCCATAAAATTCACCCCTTCTGAGTATGCAAGTCAAAGACTGTTCGTGTATTTACAGAGGAGTGTACCTATTGCCACAATTCCGTTTCAGAACCTTTCTATCACCCCCAACAGATTCCCGTGAGCTTTTGCAGCCAATCTGTCACCTCTATCCCCAGGCAACCACTAAAGTTTCTGTGATAGATTTGCCACTTCTGGATGTTTTCTGTCAATGAAATCATACAGTATGTGGTCTTTTTAATGTGATGTGTTTGAGCTGGCGTGGTGTCATATGTCATTAATTTCATTTGTGGGCATTGTATGTGCACAGTCCAGCACCGCTGAGCCTTGCACGCCACCCAGCGTCTACGCAGCTAGACCTTGCTTCTCACAGTCCTCCTCACGGGTGTCCCTCTGTCTCCCCCTTCTCCAGGATGGCCTATATTTGGGAGTTCTTTATTCTACCTCTCACAGGAACCTCACAATCGTTTCTAAGAACTCATGCAGGCCCGGAGAGGTGTAGCTGTTTCCTTAGTAGAGATTAGGGAGAAAAACACTTATTGTCATTTTCGAGCCAACTGATCTCAATAATTGTATTGACCAACTGGGTCAAGGACTTGGGCTTCAGGGTAGTGTTTCCGCCCAGGCAGGCAGTCCTCACGGGCTCCCTTCATGTTCAGGGTTTGTATTCCCAGCTCTTACAAAAATGTATTGAGGGGAACAGTGGACAGCAGAGGATAAAATCTCTTCATGTATCTGAGCAGAAACTGTAATTGACAGTAAAAGCTGCAACTCCCGCTCAGAGGCCAGGTTTTTTTCCCACCCATCACTGAGGATTGTACAGTTTGATCAATGGCACAGCATCCTCCGCCTGTTGCTGAAAAACGTGCAGTGCCACAAAACCACTTTGAGAATGAAGCTGTTTAATTCCGTTTCTAATTTTGCCTTGTTAAGGGGGAAATGGTGACAATGAAAACATCGTTGCTTTTTTAAATATTAATTTTAAAATGATGATCCTGTCAGGAAAAATGTTTCTACTTGACAGTGGGGTGGTTGTCTTTTCTGAGAAGCCTGACAGATGAGTGGCGGAGTTTCTGGGGGGATGTTTATGTTTCCCAGGGAATGTCTCAGCCACAGTAACTTCAATAACATTTCTTGGCTCTTTCTGTTGTACACCTGTCACTGCAAGTTTTGATGGGCATTTCTGAGTGATGAATATTACCTGCAAGAGGAAAACAACCTCAGTTTGGCGTGAGTTGCTTGCTCAAGTGTTTAAGCTTGCTGGAGTTTATTTATTTATCTTCATGAGGGGAAGCCACTCAGGACTTTTCAGGATGAGTTTTTGAAAAGTTTCTTAGGGGAGGTGAAAGAGAGTGGTTCTTATTGAGCCAAGTTTCTGAGCAGCAGCCTAAGGCAATTATGTGAATTTGGCTCTCCTCAAAAAGAAAACAGGAAAGTCACAGACTGGCCTGTTGCTGTCCAAACTGAAGAGGGTTAAGTGTGCCTTCAGCAAACCCCTTAACGCACTCTCAGCCACCACCTTCAGCCCCTGTGATTCTGGAAAGAAACAGGAAAGCATCTCCAAGAAGCCACTGCATCTAAATTTTGATCCATTAAACCGGTTGCCCCCCCAAAAAGATGATTGACACTTTTAAACAACATCCTGGATAGGGCAGGCGTTGGCTCATTCATTCACTCACCTCACTCATTCACTCACTCATTCAACCAATGTGTATTGCAAACCTTCACAAGCACACACACTGGGCAAACATGGTAAGGAAGACATGGCCCTTGCCTTCAAATCAGAAATTTCTAGCCACGGGCTGAATTTGCTGCACAGATAAAGCTTTGACTGGCCTATAGAGTGTGGTTTGAGCCATTTGGAAATATTAATTACATGCCTTGTTTGAAAAATCAGGAACTTTCCCTCTAAATATCTGAGCTTCTAGCACCTTAGGGAAAAAAAAATCTGTTCATTCTAGGACTATCTTTGCACCTGTAACGTAGATTGGAGGCAAGTAGAGGTTGCTCTCTCCAGGTGGGATGCATACCCTCCAAGTTTATCATAATTGACATTGACAACAAGAGGGCCGTGCATCCTCGATGGGTCTTGTCTTTTATTTTCCTTGTATCTGGCCCTGTCTGTTCACTTGAATTACCTGGTAGTTTTTGTAGACATTCGAGTTTGCCATATTGGGTGTAGTGCAGATGTTTACAAATGGGAATATCACATCACAATGGTCCCAGAATATATATGCATCAAAATCACTGGGGTGAGGGTTGGGGGAGGGCTTGTTCCATCAAGGGTGGTGGGCCCTGGCCTAGGGTCCCTGATTTTGTATATATGGTAGGGCACCATGAGTCAGCATTTCTAACGAGGTCCCTAGCAACACAGCCGCCACTGGCCTGGGGACCACACTTTGTGAACCACTGACCTCTCAGCTTTTTTACAGGGACAACAAGCGCATGCTGCCTGTGGATGTGCAGGCCCATGAGACCAGAATCTCTTTGAGGAGGAAGGATCAGAGGAAAGGTCTCCAGTGTGCAGGTTCTGGAAATGCCTCCAGGGAACTCTGATTCCCCCAGTCTTGTTGTTCAGTCAGCTGGGAACTTTTAAGAAATACTGAGGCCAGGCAGGGGGAGGTGGCTCATGCCTGTAATCCCAGCACTTTGGGAGGCTGAGGTGGGCGGATCACCCTGAGGTCAGGAGTTTGAGACCAGCCTGACCAACATGGAGAAACCTTGTGTCTACTAAAAATATAAAATTAACTGAGTGTGGTGGCACATGCCTGTAATTCCAGCTACTCAGGAGGCTGAGGCTGGAGAATCACTTGAACCCGGGAGGCAGAGGTTGTGGTGAGCCGAGATTGTGCCATTGCCCTCCAGCCTGGGCAACAAGAGTGAAACTCCATCTCAAGAAAAAGAAATACTGAGGCCAGGCATGGTGGCTCACACCTGTAATCCCAACACTTTGGGAGGCTGAGGCAGGCAGATCACCTGAGGTCAGGAGTTCGAGACCAGCCTGGCCAACATGGCGAAACCCTGTCTCTACTAAAACTACAAAAATTAGCTGGGCATGGTGGTGGGCGCCTGTAATCCCAGCTACTCGGGAGGCTGAGACAGGAGAATCACTTGAACCCGGGAGGCAGAGATTGCAGTGAGCCAAGATAACACCACTGCACTCCAGCCTGGACAACAGAACGAGACTCTATCTAAAAAAAATAAAAAAAGATATACTGATGCCAGGGCTCTACCCCCAGAACAATTTAATCAAAATCTCTTGGAGTAGGGCCCAAAAGGATATGTTGAGTTTTTGTTTTTGTTTTTAAAGCACTGCTGATGATTTTAATGTGTAACCAGTGTTGAGAACTACTGGACTGGGGTATAACAAATGATGAGATCTTAGTCCACAGGGCGGGGGGAGAAATTCTGAATTCTGAGACCTCACTGGGCTTGTCCAGGCACCGCCCGTGCAGGAGAACCTTTCGAGGGTGAGGTTCTCTGTCTGTCATTGCTCTGGCCTAAATCTGCAGATTGCCATTTCTTTACTTTCTAAAAACTCTCAGTCCCTCTTCACATGCCTTCTCCCCTTCTAGAACTCCAGTTAGAGGCACAGTGGACCTTCTCCTATTCCATGTGTCTCTTTCTCTGCCTTCCCTCATGTCCCGAAGTTTGTTGTGGGAATCAAATCAGTTAATGCACTCAAGTTGAAACAGGTATATTGCAAGCACACAATAAATGTGATCTGTTGATCATTTTATTATTATTTCCTTATTGTTATCATCATGTGAGGAAAAGTGAGGGCTGGGGAATGAACGAGCTCACTTAAGGAAAACAATGAAATTGCAAGAAGTGCATTAACGACAAAAGATTGGGAATGACTTAGAACAAGGGAGGAAGCAGCTGTGAAGAGAATAAGGAGCTAATGATTCAATAGTTATAAGAATGAACAGTTATAGAGTACATACTGTACTGTGTGCTAGATACGCATGTGTGTGTACGAGTACTAGTGCATTTTAAATCATTTAAATCTCACAAATCCTGTGAGGGAGGGAATATGAAGCTCAATATTTTACAAATAAACTAAGATGGATATAATGAAAGTTATGAAGCCTACATCCAACCAATAGTATAGAGCCAGGGTGAGAATGCAGTAAGGCCCTTGAGTTCATGTCCTCACTCCTGAGGCCTCCTCTCCATACAGCGCCCTGGGATGGAGGGGGTTAATCAAGGTAGGGTCAGGTGACATGGACAGGGCAGAGCGAGTGGTCCCAGAGTCACCAGCAAGAAGAAGGAGGACCAAGGAGAGAGGCCTTTGGAAGCAGCAGATAGGAGGTAATCGCAGGCTTGTGGTGACCAGGGGACCTTCTGGCTCCTTCTATATCCAAAATCAGCATAACCCTGAACTTCTCAGGAACACAAAGCACTCAGTTCTTCTTTATGGTTGAAGCCAGTTTAAGTCGAGTTGATGGGCCTTTTATCCATATGCTTTCTAGCAAATTCAGAAAGATCAGAAAGCTGTTTCTGGTAAGGAGTGTGGACTCCAGCTTGCCATGGAAGGAAAGGTGGGAGGTGAGGGGATGGACATTCAGCCAGGTTATTGTAGACAAGAAATGGTCACAGAGTAAATATCTGGGGCTTTGTGGGGCACGTGGTTCCTGCCTCAGCTACTCAACTGGGCCATTGTAATAAGGAGCCATAGATGATCTGTAAATGGAAGGGTGGAGCGGTGTTCCAATAGAACTTCAGGCACAAAAGCAGACGGAGGACCCGAACTGGCCCGTGGGCCAAGGTCAGTCAGCCACTGGTGTAGACCATGATCTACAGAAAAGCTATTGGCAACTGGAAAGATAAGGAGCTTCCAGGAGCACTTGAAAGTGCCGCACACAACAGCGACAATCCCTGTCACACAGTCTTCTCCCTCCCCAGCTGCTCCTGTGACAGGATGACAACAAAACGCCAGTGTGTGCCGACAGGAGCGGCCATATCACAGCTCTCCTAGAAACGAGCCAGTGCGATGCAGGCATAGCTCAAACTGCCCGTGGTAGAAGAGCAACTAAAAGCCTCACCATGGAATCGAATGGACTGTTTTTCAATCTTTACTCCTTTCCTGGTCAGCTATTTGGCCTTGGACAAAAACCTAGCCACTCTCTGCCTCCATCTCTTCAACTCTTAGTGCAAGAAGTAATAGTCCTTACTTCAAAGAGCTGTTTATGAATGAAGTGAGTAAATACTCACTTAGCCCTAGACTACATACAGGAAAGGGTCCATCTCTGTTAGCTGTTATTATTTATAACATGGCATGACTGTTAGTATTTGCATTTGCATTAGTGCTGGCATGGTGTCAGCACTGTTGGTGTTAGTGTTCATATTAATATTAGTTTTAGTTTAAGTGTTAATGTTGGTATTGGTGTTTATATTAGTGTTGGTGTTAGTATTAGTGTTGGTGTTGGAGTTAGTGTTAGTGTTGGCACATAGCATTTGTGTTGGTGTTAGTGTTGGTGTTGGCAGTGACATTAGTGTTAGTATTAGATTGGTGTTAGTGTTGGTATTGTTGTTAGTATTGGTGTGGGTGTTCCACTTAGTGTTGGCACATAGTATTACTGTTAGTAGTTCTGGTGTTAGTGTTAGTATTAGTATTGGTACTTGTGTTAATATTAGTGTTTGTCAGTGTTGGTGTTAGTATTAGCCTTAAGGTTTGTATTAATATAGTGTCAGTGTTGGTGTTAGTATTAGTGTTGGTCTTAGTACTGGTTTTACTGTTCATGTATTAGTCTTGGTGATAGTGCTTGTACTAATATTAGTGTTAGTGTTGGTGTTAATGTTTATATTAGGATTCGTGTTGCTGTTCATATTATCATCAGTGCTGGATTGGTGTTGGTGTTAGTATTGGTGTTGCTGTTAGTGTTTATATTAGGATTCGTGTTAGTGTTCATATTATCATCAGTGCTGGATTGGTGTTGGTGTTAGTATTGGTGTTGGTGTTAGTGTTTATATTAGGATTCGTGTTAGTGTTCATATTATCATCACTGCTGGATTGGTGTTGGTGTTAGTGTTTATATTAGGATTCGTGTTGGTGTTCATATTATTATCAGTGCTGGATTGGTGTTGGTGTTAGTGTTGGCACATGGCATTAGCATTAACGTTAGTATTATTGTTAGTGGTGGCATTAGTGTTAGTGTTATATTGCCATGGATGTTAGTATTAGTGTTAGTGTTGGCATTGGTGTTAGTGTTGGCACATAGTATTAGTGTTGGTGTTAGTGTTATTGTTAGTGTTGGCATGAACATTAGTGTTAGAGTGGTGTTAGTGTTGGCACATAGTATTACTGTTAGTGTTAGTATTGCTGTTAGTGTTGGCATTAGTGTTAGTGATATGGTTGATGTTGATGTTAGTGTTTGTTAGTGTTGGTATTAATGTTGGTGTTTATGTTAGTAGTAGCGTTAGTGTCAGCACTGGCATTGGTGTTAGTGTTGGTACTGGTGTTGGTGTTGGCACATACTATTAGCACTAGTGTTAGTATTATTATTAGTGTTAGCATTAGTGTTAGTGTTATATTAGTGTTAGTGTTGGTATTATTGTTAGTGTTGGTGTTGGAGTTAGTGTCAGTGTTGGCACATACCACTGGTGTTGGTGTTAGTATTAGTGTTGGTGTTGGCGTTCATTTTAGTGTTAGTATTACATTGGTGTTGGTGTTAGTGTTCGTGTTGGTGTTTGGTGTTTGTCTTAGTGTTGGCACATAGTACTACTGTTAGTGTTAGTGTGAGTATATTGTTAGTGTTGGTGTTAGTGATAGTGTTAGCATTGGTGGTTTTGGTGTTGGTGTTAGTGATAGTGTTGGCATCGGCATTGGTGTTAGTGTTGGTGTTGGTGTTGGTGTTGGCATATAGTATTTGTGTTTGTATTATGATTAGTGATAGTGTTAGCATTGGTGGCGTTGGTGTTGGTGTTAGTGATAGTGTTGGCATCGGCGTTGGTGTTAGTGTTGGTGTTGGTGTTGGCATATAGTATTTGTGTTTGTATTATGATTAGTGATACTGTTAGCATTGGTGGTGTCGGTGTTGGTGTTAGTGATAGTGTTGGCATTGGCGTTGGTGTTAGTGTTAGTATTGGTTGGTGTTGGCATATAGTATTTGTGTTTGTATTATGATTAGTGATAGTGTTAGCATTGGTGTTGGTGGTGTTGGTGTTAGTGTTGGCATTGGCGTTGGTATTAGTGTTAGTGTTGGTGTTGGTGTTGGCATATAGTATTTGTGTTTGTATTATGATTAGTGATACTGTTAGCATTGGTGGTGTCAGTGTTGGTGTTAGTGATAATGTCGGCATTGGCATTGGTGTTAGTGTTAGTATTGGTTGGTGTTGGCATATAGTATTTGTGTTTGTATTATGATTAGTGATACTGTTAGCATTGGTGGTGTCGGTGTTGGTGTTAGTGATAGTGTTGGCATTGGCGTTGGTGTTAGTGTTAGTATTGGTGTTGGTGTTGGCATATAGTATTTGTGTTTGTATTATGATTAGTGATAGTGTTAGCATTGGAGCTGGTGTTATTGTTGGTGTCAGTAGTGTTGGCATTAGTTTTAGCATTGGTTTTAGTGTTAGTGCTGGCATTAGCATTAGTGTTAGCATTGGTTTTGGTGTTGGTGTTAGTACCCTCCTAGGGTTGAGAAGTAGACAATTATGTTGTTCTTATTCCATGGTACTTTAGTAACTGATAACAGTTTCCATTAATTGGGCAAGAGAATGTTCTCAGTTCCATTAAAGAGTGTCACATATCCTGATGTTAACATGAGATCAAGGGTGTATGCTGCCATAAGCTAGCTGGTCACTCAGGCTAGTACCACTGTGAGCCAGCAGGAAAGTGACTGTCCCAATAAGCGATTTGTAAAGACAAATCAGAGACAGGAGCTAGCAGGAGCAGGTGGGGAACTGTGTGCAGCACAAGGTGCCCCGTCTGCAGTGGATGTTAGCTAAGAGGTCCCAGCACTCACTCTAAGGTTTTGATCTTTCTGGGGCCTCTGTGTGCGATGTCAAAATTGATCCCCAGCCTCTTCCCCAGTAGATCTTTTCTCTGGAGAGTAAGTTAAGTATGCACCAGGGGTTTGGCTGCTGGCTTGTTGCTCTCTGAAATTCACAGTCATAAAATATGCAGCAGAAGATATTGTTTGCCTTCTGAGCAAACAGTTCAAACTCTAAATTATTAAACCTAAAGATAAAGTGGAGAGACATTTTTAGCAGTTAATCTTATCTCCTTACTCTCTTGTCAGAACACAGAAGATCTGATATGTGTTTTCAACTAATTCTTGCTGCATATTTAAAGGAAGAAGGAAATTCCAATTTTATTCTCTTGCAAATCAACCAGTTATATAGCACTTACTAGGCTGGTTGGTGGCCAGGAGGTAAATGAACAGTCTGTTTATTTTCAGGTCACTGGGAATAACCAAGATGTAAAACTCTTTTCCTCTAAGTGTCCTAGTAAATGTACAATCCAGTATGTTTAAGAAGCACTTTAGGGCCAAGTACGGTGGCTCATGCTTGTAATCCCAGCACTTTGGGAGGCCGAGGCGGGCGGATCACCTGGGGTCAGGAGTTTGAGACCAGCTTGGCCAATATGACAAAACCCCACCTCTACTAAAAATACAAAAATTAGCTGGGCATGGTGGCACGTACCTGTAATCCCCACTACTCGGGAGGCTAAGGCAGGAGAATGGCTTGAACCCGGGAGGCGGAAGTTGCAGTGAGCCAAGATCGCACCACTGCACTCCAGCCTGGGTGACAAGAGCAAAACGACATCTCAAAAAAAAAAAAAAAAAAAAAAAAAGAAGCACTTTAACAGTGTAAAATGCTCATTTGGGTGGCAGGATGGACAAAACTGTGGATTCAGGGATGTTTTGTTATAATAGACAATTTGAGGTGAATGGGACTGTTTCAGCCTGCGTGAGTAAACACACATTTCTGTTGCAGGAGGGCTGATGGGCTCAAATCTAGTAAATGGGAAAGGTGCTTCCTTTTATAGAAACTCAGAAATTCTTAACTAGAAATTCTTAAACTACAAATTCTTAACTAGGATTTTGACATGGAAGCATGTGCTCTAAACAGATGGGAATACGGGAGAGTGTTGCCCTGTGCTTCACAGACTGTCGTGTATGTGTGAACGCATCACCTGGAGACTGTGTTTGAATGCAGATCCTAACTCAGGAGGTCTGCAGTGGACCAAAGTCTGCCTTTCTAACCAGGTCTAGGGATGCTGGCCCATGGACCACACTTGGAGTAGCCAGGGGCTTAGCTTGGGAAGAAGTGAAATGGGTCTCCTTTCCCTTCTAAAATAGTGCGAACGTGGTTAAAGTCCCTCCTGGGCCACTTCATCATCAATCTGCGGAGCCAAAAAAAAAAAGCACAGAGCAGTGTTATTTCATTTGTTTTCCAGGAGCCATGGAGTACCTTGAGTTCTGAGACTTTTTTTAATTTTTGTCTGAAGACTTTAAAAAGTGGTCTACAGCCCTGGGAGTTCTGCCTAATGTTGTTTATTTATTTATTTATTTATTTATTTATTTATTTATTTTGTCTTTTGTGATTTACCTCAGACAGCGTGGTAGAGCCCATCCATCCGTGACACAATGTGTTGCCAGCCGCCGTTTGTTTATTTTCACTTGTTTGTTTTGTTTTGTTTAAGTCACTGTTAAAGTTTCAATAAGCTCTTTTAAATGTTCAGTAGTTGACTTGGCAGCTGAGTGCTGCATTTTCATTTTTATACATAAGGTTTGGCTAATTAAAATGTCCTCCACTGTTGGTGCAACTTCTCTTTGCTCGTGATGAGCATGTGTTGTGCAAGCCTTCGGAGCATTTCTCAGATCTTTTTTTACGATGTGTTATGTATTTTCGGCAATTCAGTCCTGAGCTCAATGAGAGTCTTCTACAAAGTCTACGAGGTTCTACAGCTTTCGGGAGGCAGAGGATACTGGGTGACTGCGGTGTTGTCTAACCCAGTGTTCCTCATTCCGGGTCCTTATGGGAATTATCCAGGGATGACCTGGGCCTGCCCAGACTGAGTGAATCAGGCTCTCTGGGATTTGGGACCCGGTCTTCTGTACTTCTTAAGTTATCCATGTGAATCTGACGCCCAGTGAGGGCAAGAACCATTGTACTAATCAAGGCAAATCTCAACTTCAAATAAAAGGTTACCTAGAGGCCAGGCATGGTGGCTCACACCTATAATCCCAGCACTTTAAGAGGCCAAGGCAGATGGATCTCTTGAGGTCAGGAGTTCGAGACCAGCCTGGCCAATATGTTGAAACCCTGTCTCTACTAAAAATACAAAAATTAGCCAGGTGTAGTGGCATGCACCTGTAATCCCAGGCTGAGTCAGGAGAATCACTAGAACCCGGGAGGCAGAGGGTGCAGTGAGCCAAGATCACACCACTGCATGCCAGCCTGGGCAACAGAGCAAGACTCCGCCTCAACAACAACAAAAAGATTATCTAGAGGATTGACTTGAAATGTAAAAGTGTAGGGTTTACAGGAGGTGCTAAAACGGGCATTTCTGTATTTCTGTTGATTATGTCTAAATCCTGCGCACTGAGGGCTGGTGGGCTTAGGGTTCTTCAGCCTTTCTAGTGAGCATCTAAGAACTGCATTTCCCAGGGTCCCTTGCAGTGAGGCAGTCTGGGTGTGATTTAGATTTCCCCAACCAGATGCACACATACAAATTTACATTTCGAACATAGGTTGCATGTGGAGAGAGGCAGCACATCTTCCGTTGATGGTGCACACGACAGTGGGCGGCTCAGATGGGCAGCTCCTGATTTGGTGGGTAGCCTGCTGGACTCCACAGCTCTGTAATGGGGTCAGAAGCAGAGTAGCAAACTCCTCAGTGTGCTTTGGGACTTACTCCTAGAAGCTAGAAGCAGCCTAGCGACCCAGTGATCCTGTGTGTCATTAATATTTTTCCACAAACAGAGTGGGTTATATCCTCTGCCACTAAGCCCAGACCAACAGAAAACACAAACAGGAAGGTACAGATTGAATAACAATTCTACCAAAAGACTGAGCGGAAACACGGACCGCAACAGCACCACCAGCCGTGAAATCAAACTAGGACTTCTCCCCCTGTCTTCGGGTATATGGCTCTCAGTGCAATAGATTGGGGTCTAAACGTGTGTTCACCTCAAATCTCACTTTTGACTTTTTCAAAAGCCTGTGTATTCGTAAAAAAGAGCCCAGCTTTCTAAATCCCTTGCGAGGTAGACAAATGAGATGCTATGGTATAAAAATGGACTTTTGGTGCTCAGAATTAGGGCCTCTCTCTTCCCTCTTTGGCTGGTTCACTTGAATCAATATTTTCTTTTACACTTGAGATTTAGGACTGTATGGTGTCTGTTATCAAATGGTCAGGATTTCTGCAGTAGACGGGCTGCAGCTTTCACAAACCACCTACCTAAAAGCCATCTTGCTGGAGGATCCTCAGATCTGGCACCGTCTTTCAATATGATGGACAACCAACAATTATTATTTTGCTGGAGCAAGTCTCTAAGCTGTAAGTATTGCCTAGAGATGCTTTTCCAGTGACGATTATAGTAATACTTGGTAATTGAATACTCCTTGTCAACTTAATGGACGGGAAGGAATTTAAGTGCTAACTGTGATCACATCTTCTAATCTTGATTAAAATGGGAGCAGCTTGAAAGGTGGTAAGTTTCAAAGACAGAGCCTTGTAAACCAGTCTCTGAATTTGTTTGGTTACCAGATAGAAGTGAGAGGATTTGATATTTAAATGGACTGCTGAATTTAAATTATTTTTTGGTAGTAGAATGGAAATTTCACTTGCTGCTGAAATTTGATAGGTTTTCAGACTTGTACCACCAACAACAGTTTTTTAAAGGACACGGTAGAGTGAGAATTGATGATCTACAATTGCACGCAGCAATAGCTCATGTACAGTGAAAGAAGCCAATCACAGGAGCATACGGTCTGTGTAATCATTTACATAAAGTACCAAAACAGGCAGAACCAATGGATGCTTTCAGAAGCCGAGGAAGTGGTTATGCTGGGCAGCAGGTAGTGAGTGGAGACGAGCCTCTGGAACCCTGGTAATTTCCTGTGATTTGGTGCAGATGCTGATTACAAGAGAAATTCATTTGGTGCAAATTTGTCAAGCTCCATATCTGTACCACATGTGCCTTCCTGTAGGTTTAATATACCTCAGGAAAAAAAGAAAGAAAGAGAAAGGAAAGGAAAGGAAAAAGAAAAGAAAAAAGTCAGAAATACAAAGGAGTGTGCAGAGAACTCTGAGTCAGACTGCGTGGAATCTAATCCTGGTTTTCCACTTCAAAGCCGCAGAACGTTGGGGAAAATCTCGCAACCTGGTTGTGTCTGAGTTTACATTTCATGCAAAATGGGAATCAATAAAAATGTACCTATGAGATGGCAGTAGGCTCTCTGGAAGTGTTTCTTTAGGAAAGTCTTAAAAACAAAAAGGATGTCCCAAACCTGATTACAGTGAAAAGCTGCAATTTCAAGTTGCTTGGAAATGTGAAAAGAAGTGTTTTCCAGTATTCTTTCTCAAAGGTAGATAATCCTTTCATCAGTCATTCAGAGCCTAATCTCCCTCTTTTTCTAGGTTTTATTTGGCAACTTTATCACTGCTTATTTGTATAGCTATAAGAGCTCATAGGAGAAAAGAAGAAATAAAATACTAATTGGCATCGTTTCTCTTAATATCAACTTTGGCTTAAACAGAAAATGCAGAGCCAGCAACGATGGCTTTGAATACAGTGGGCTTCTGGAATTACCTGGATTTTTATCCCTATCCTTTACTCCTTTTCTCATTTCACTGGAGTGATCAAATGACTGGAATGATTTGTATCAAAGTTGCTACTACCAGGCTTGAAGGAGGTCTTTGATTATTTAGGCCACACAAATCACATTCTTTACACACTTATCCAAACAGCCATCTGACACAATTCTCATAGGATTCAATATCCATTTATTTATTTAAAAAGATTTCATCTAGCAACAAAAAAAGGATTGAACTAATGATGTATGCAACAGCTTGGAAGAATCTTCAGAAAGTTATGCTGAGTGAAAAAAAATTCTAGTTCTAAAAGGTTACATACTGTATAATTCCACTTATGTAACATTTTTGAAATGGGGTGAAGTTTTAGAGAAGGAGAACACAATAGTGGTTGCCAGGGATTAGGGATGAGGATGGGGGACAGGAGAGGGCGAGGTGACTATGGAAAGGCCACAGGAAGGAGCCTTGTGGGGATAGAACTGCCAAGTGTCTCGACTGTGTTGATGGAGACACAAACCAACACACGTGATGAGATGGTATAGAACTAAATAGAGATGCACACACACACACACGCACACACAACGTCTGCAAGTAAAAGTGAGAAATCTAAGATCTGTGGATTATCTTAGTGTCCATATGCTGACTGTGATATTGCACTAGAATTCTAGAAGATGTTACAATTGAGAGAAGCTGGGCAAAGGGCAAACGGATCTTTTTCTAATATTTCTTACATGATCATGCGAAACTACAATTATATCAGTATAAGTTACAATTAAAAACTTAATTATCAATATGATGAAAGTGGAGACTTTGAGTATCGATCATTTTAAAATCACTTCCTATAATAAATGGAAGTTTTTTTTCTAGACGTTTGCCTGCTAAGTGAATTCTGAGGCTAATGAGCAGTTTAGTATGCATTTGTATAAGTTTTTAAGGCTGTGTTTATTAATTGCAGTTTCATGTAAATGGATGTTGTTATTACCATATTCTATTGAATCTAAAATGCCATCAATAATAAAATGCATTGTTACTTTGATCACCAATAAGACAAAAGTTATGTCATTTCAACTATGACACCATGTTTTATTTTTATACTTAATAAAAGGTCTCTTTTAGACTCATTTAGAATCAACTTCTTAAAACATATGTCACTCTTATAAATACATAAAAGTAAAATAAAAAGCAAAGTTAATTGCTTATGGCATTTCCAACCTCTCCACATTGAGTATAACTTTTCTGAATCACAAATGTAAATTATCATGACCCATTTCCCAAAGTGTGGCCCTCTTACCTCAACAGGCAGCATTTTGTGAAAAGGATTCTCGACTATTGTCTTCAGAATTTCTTTCCCAGAAATTCCCACTCCTGCAGGTCAGATGTTGGCACTTTATTGGTATTAACAGGAGATGTGAGTAGACAGATTTCAGAGCATACCAGGACTTGTGCTCCTCCCTGAAAGTTTCCTTGCAGTGGGTTGATGATTACATTGTCAAAGGGTCATAGTTGCCCAGTGACAGCACCAGTAAAAACATTCAGACTCACACAGGCACAAAGACGTCATCGTGCCAGGTTCAGATGTTAAAGACTCAACTATGCCAGGGTAGGACAGGCCAGGATATACTGAAATCTGGACATAGGTCATTACCACTACAGACGTGTCAGGTAATGTAGGTTTTACGCTTAATTCTCAAATAGCTCAACAGTTGTGTTTCCCAGTTATTATCAGTCCAGATGTCTTGCTGTGGACAGAGACATCTTTATCACAGTTTCATTCATTCATTCATTTATTCATAGTTCATTAGTGGTTGCTGTCTCCTAGGAGACAGGCACCGCTGTAAACACTGTGCAGTCTCTTTCCTTCTTCTGTTCTTATGAAGTACAGTGATTAAGCCTGTAATTTAACCACCCATATATTCCTGACTCTGTGTGTGTACATGTGTTTATCACTGACAGCAGAGTCGTGGCCAAATTCAGATCTCAAATAAACAGTACTGAAAGACAGGACTAACTAGTATTTCCATGACATTAAATCACATATTAGAATGACAGCTTTCCCCAGGATAACATATTTAACATGATTTATTAGCCATAATCAGGTTCATTAAAGTTAATCCATTGATGAATTAAAAGCATATTCTCAGGAGGCCTCTCTGATTCAGTGTCCCCCCTTCCTGAGTGATAACCTCCTGACAATATCCGCAGGCACATTGTGGTTGAAAAGAACGCCGAGACATTGCATTTGTTATTTTCCTCTCTGAAGCTGCTTAAGACATTTCAAAATTTACACCGTCAACGGCCGCCATTCCTGTTGATTGAACTTTCCAATGGAATCTAAGTCCCCATTGAAAAAGTACAAGAAGCAATAATGGTGCTGATGGCTACATTTTAAAATCACTCAGCTCTGCCACAGTTCACCGAGCTTCTATAGCAAGTAAATGGATTCCTGTAGGTGGCTGAATGGAAAAATGGAGCATCACTCTTCCATTGAGAACCAGCCAGGAGCTGTGACCATATGTGCTTCAGGGCAGACAGCCCTGAGAAGGAACTAGCAAAGCATGGAGAGACCCCATTATTTAATTTTCTGTTTCAACCAAAGCTCTCTAGCTTTCAACTACTTTGAAATTATTCGTCTCAGTTTCCCCCTAAAACCTTTGATTAGCTCCTGAGAAATCTACTCCTAGCTATTGAGAACTTTAAAAGTGTCTGCATTTCAGAACACAGCCTGACCACAGCTTTCAATTAGTTTCAAGAGTGCTGGGTGGTGAAACTGCTCCCAGAGAGCTGCCTAGCTGAAAGTAGCGTTGCTTTGATCAACGTTGGAATATCCACGTTAGACGTGGAAGATGCCTCAAAGGCTGGCCTCGCCTGCCTCTACAAAACTGAGCTGACCACGTGCATGTTCTCACCAGTGAAACATCTTCTCATCTTTTAATTACAATCCCCTTTCAGGTGCAGGGCACCTAATTGTTCTCCAGTGTATTTTGAAGTTTCACTTTGAGGAAATGATTATTTCAATATGGCCTTAAAAGAGAAAAGAGGCTGTAGTGATTAAATGTCTTTGAAAGGGGTATGTGCAAATTTCAGGACTTTGTTCATCAATAGCAGAAGCTGTCAAGATGACAAGATAACATGATGTGTTGACTTTCTGTGAAGATGGTGATCCCAGGTCAAAAATACTAAGATAATCTTTTATCGCTTATACCTGACTTCATTCCACAAATGATTTAAAGTGACTAGGTTACCATATTTAACCATAGAAAAGTAAAATAATTACTTAAGGGTGTCCACATGGAAGGAAAATATGGATGGGAAAAAGGAAAACTAAGTCAGGATGCATAACAGAAATCACAGCATGTGGGTCTGCACAGTCATGGAAGGTGGACCACGTATTTCTTTGTAAATACTCAACAGACAAAAGAAGGCAATTGAGTCAAAGATTTACACTCACCACAAAATGAAACCAAAGTGGTTCCTGGAGAGATACACAGTTCCTCTTAATATCAGGACCAGAACAAGATTCCTTTTATGGATTCTCACAAAAGGGACACTGGAATATTGTCGACCGTCCCCTGGGCAACATCTCAGCAAGTAAGAAGAACAGTTAATTTTATTCTGCTGTTTGTTTTAACAGCATTTCTCGATGGAGATGGAGAAATTATTGCATATGCTTTTTTCAAAGCCCGGAATGCTCTTCTCTAAGACCTCCCCTTGACTCACACCCCATCTTGAATTATGACACCTTGGAAATGCCCAAACCCCAAAGAAGCCTTCTGTATGAGTCTGCTTGGGCTGCCAAAACAAAGCACCACACACTGGGAGTGCTTCACCAACAAGAGTTTATTTTCTCACAGTTCTGGAGGCTGGAAGGCCAAAATCAAGGTACAGGCAGGTTTGGATCCTTCTGAGGCCTCTCTCTGAAGCTTGTAGATGCTGCCTTCTCCCGATGCCTTCATATGTTCTTTCCTCTGTGTGCATCTGTCTCTTAATCTCCTCTTCTTTTAAGGTCACCAGTCATATTAGGTCAGGACTTGTTAAAAAGGTAAACTGAGACACAATACAATGTTTAAAGAGTTTGTTTGATAAAACAGGAATTCATCAATTGGGCAGCTTCAAACCAGAAGTGGTTCAGGAATTCCACTGAGCAAACACAAGGTGGAGACTTATGGGACACACAAGGAAGTAAAGCAAAGGAAACATTTAATGGGTTATATTTGTATACTTGTCTTATTTGTTCCATTCCATTGGAAAGCCCCTAGTTGTATATCTATTGGTTGCTTCTGACTGGTTGAACTTAAGTTCTGTTTTTCTTTAACACACATTTACAAGAAATAACTCGTTAAGTTTCACTTATGTTTGCAAACCAAGCAAGATTAAGGTCACTTATGAAGCCTAACCACTTCTGTCTGCTCAGGGATTATTCAGGACTAGTCTCCATTTTAATTTACTTTTAACAGACCCTACCCTAATGACCTCCTTTGCCCTTATTTATTTAAAAGCCCTGTCTCTAAGTCATCACATACTGAGGTACTGGGGGTTAGGGCTTAAACTTACAAATTCAGCCTGTTATGGTTTGGCTGTGTCCCCACCCAAATCTCATCTTGAATTGTGTCTCCCATAATCCCCGTGTGTCGTGAGAGGTACCTGGTTGGAGGTAATTGAATCATGGGAGCAGCTACCTCCCTGCTGTTCTCATGATAGTGAGTTCTCATGAGATCTGGTGGCTTTAGAAGGGGCTTTGCTCCTTTTACTCATTCTACTTCCCCTTGCTACCACCATGGGAAGAATAAAGGATGTGTTTGCTTCCCCTTCTGCCATGATTTTAAGTTTTCTGCAGCCTCCCCAACCATGCTGAACTGTGAGTCCATTAACCATCTTTCCTTTATGCATCACCCAGTCTCAGGTATGTCTTTATTAGCAGCATGAGAATGGACTAATACAGAGCCCATGGCACCTTTCCTGGCCACCCTATTAAAAATGGGATTGTTGTATTTCCCCCTGAAAAGTTATAGCTGTCTTTTTTCTCCAGGAACCAGAGCCCTGATGCCTACATTTATCTCTGAAATGTTAACATCACATTCTCACCCTAGTTCCAACCAAGCATCACTGTTTCTGCCCAAAAATGTTTAACACCACTTGTTTCCAACTCTGGGTGCTTGTAAGATTCCTTGGGAAGCTTTAAAAATAATTATTGTCAAGGCTATAGTCCAGATCGATTTAAAATAAGAACTTCTGGGGCTGGGGCTCAAACATGAGTTTGTAAAACTCTCAGCTTATTTTAACATACTGAGTGAGCTGAGAACCACAGTTTAAATCAGTAGCTCCATGTTGCAGTCACTCAGATCCTTTTGAAATCCTGATGCTAGGTAACATCTCAGACCAATGAAATCAATACTTCTGGGATGGAGACCCAGGCTGAGTCATGGTATATATTTGCTGTATGTTCTGATGTCCTGGTGTATGATTCTACTGGACCGTCCAGGTTGAGGACAACTGATTTAAAGGGCATGCTCTCCATACTTCCTCCACAAATCTCGTAAGATTAACTCCTCCATACAGTTTGATTTCTTTTACAGCTAAAACACAACCCCAGTAGTTCTCAACTGCTTTACATTTGAATCGTAGGAGGAATTTTTTAAAATACCAAGGCACGCCCAATGCATACCCCAGACCAATTAAGTCAAACTCTATTCAGGGTGGGACTCCAAGCATCAGTATCACCTTATGACCCAGATGATTCCCAATATGCACCCAACATCATAAACCACTGTTCTAAACACGAATTTTGTCTGCAGTGTAGACACAACCACAGATGTTTAACCTGAACCATAAAATCTCATGAATGGGCTGTTTGTAAATTGTTCTGTGTTTACTAACTGCTGTACTGAATAATTTATTGAATTATTATAAGGCTGAGCATAACATATTTGATGTTGATTTATCATCTCCCTTGCATAAAGTGGCACATTCCTGTTGAATTTGTTGTGGAAGAAATGATGTGAAATAAAGAAAGCTGTACTGCAGCCCAAGTTCCTGGAGCAGAGTGTTGTGGCTGAGATTTACCCCGCTTTGAAAATTCCTCTGGTCCGCCATGCAGGGACATGGTTAACCTAAGTGCTTAGACTAGGTCAGGTCCCTG